>NC_089841.1:100109366-100412816 GCF_035609145.1 Eleutherodactylus coqui
ATGCAATAGAGCGGCATGCTGCAACTAGAGCCATTAAAACTTTTGGGTTCGGCAGGGAGGGCAATGAAGATAGGGATCATAACTGCATGTTGTACAGTACCTTTTTCGGCCGTGGGAGAAGATTGTGGTGGTGCTGCCGCCGCTGCTGCTGGTTTTCCCATCACTGGTGGTGGTGCCGCTGGGGTTTGTGCTGCCGCCGCTGCTGGTAGTTTTCCCGCCACTGGCGGTGGCGCTGCTGCCGGTGGTGGTGCCGCTGGGGGTTGTTGTGCCACTGCCGGTGGTGGTAGTGGTGTTGGGGCGGCTCGGGGTGGTGCTGCCGCTGCTGGCGGTGGTTTTCCCGTCACTGGCGGTGCCGCTGGGGGTTGTTGTGCCGCTGCCGGTGGTGGTAGTGGTGGTGGGGCAGCTGGTGGTGCCGCGCGCTGCTGGCGGTGGTTTTCCCGCCACTGGTGGGGATGTTCCCGCCACTGCCGGTGTATTTCCCGCGGCAGGCGGTGGTGTCACGGTGGTGGTGGTGGTAGTGGTGGTGGTGGTGCCGCTGAGGGTGGTGCTGCCGGAGGAGCTCCTGCCCCTGCTTCCTTGCAGCACGATGTCCAGGCTGAAATGGCGCCAAGCTCCTAAAATGGCCGTTGGTTCCTGTGAACAAACTTTATTGCCTCTCTTTTCTCATGCGAACAATCTGCTGCAGAACCGCTATAAAAAACCACGGCAAAAAAAGCAATTGCGGATTTTATAGCGGTTTTAGCTGCATTCATGGGGACCTATGGAAAAAAAAAAGCGCTGCAGAAAGGTCGAAAGAATGGACATGCTGCATCTTCAAAATACGCAGAGCCGCAGTTGCATATCCGTACTGCGGCTCTGCAGAAAAATATACGCCCTGTGAGAACAGCATTTTTGCCAAACACATTTGCACTGCAAACGCAACGGAATGGCCGCAATGCGGATATGCAATGGCAAACCGCAGCAAATAAGCTGTAAATCTGCCCTGTGTGAACCCAGCCTAATTGTGACTTAGATAACAATCACACCATATTTTATTAGTAATCACTGCAGAAATCCAGGTCATTCTAAAGGCCTCTCTTACTTTTTCCTGCATCTGTATACATTCCAAAAACACGCAAACTTTTTGCAAACTTTTAAAAGGCTATTTAAGTGAATAAAAAATGGTTTGATATAGAAAACATGTATATTTCATATGTGTCACTCTTGCTATCTTAATTTCCCTTAAAGGGGCAAGGAAGTTAAATGTATAACAATAAATGTAAAATTGTATAAAGAGTAAAAGGGGCAAACGCCCCCAAATCTCCACCCTTTAGGGGACTCCACCACCATTTTCCCGATGATTAGTATTTGGGCACTGCATGACTCTCATATTTGGGCACTTTATATAAGTTTGTGAAATACTATTTTGAGTATGCTGCTGTTTGTAATCTTTTAATATTCTTTCATCATACGGTATTCTACATAGCGCCATCAACCTGTGTGTGTGTGTGTGTATATATATATATATATATATATATATATATATATATATATATATAGTAGCCCTATAATTTTCATCTGTAGTCTGATTTTTCATAGCTAGCATGCTTTCACCTCATTCTAATGACTGAAAGGAACCCAGTGCATGATGGAGAATATTTACTGTTGAAATCGCACCAGTTTTCTGATGTAAATTGTGCCAGAGAACTGTCCTGTATGCTTTACACAACATTTGAAAACTGTTTCAGGCACTTTTACAAACTTTTCTCATCATACTCAAAAAAGGGGCATGGCTTAGTGGGGATTGAGCATAGCCACAACTGTGTTTCAGAATAAAACATACATGGGCCAAATGGGCATATCTGTCCTGGGTTCATGCTGCTGATTGTTTGGGCAACATGACCTGGTGACAGGTTCCCTTTAACTATTAGACAGTATTAGTAAGTCTGCCCCAATGTTTTGCTTTGTGGCTTCAACAAATCTTGATCTAGTCCTGCATATATTGGTTATAATACTAACATACCCTTTACTAAAGGTTCCAACTGAATACACATTTCTTCCAAGTGATGCTCTCATTCTCTAAACGAATTTCCCATGGATGTGACTGGAAACTGTTCAGGATCAAAAGTAGCATAGTAAAATAGTATGTAAGGTCAAAAAAAGACATATGTCCATCCAGTTCAGCCTATTACCCTCCAATGTTGATCCAGAGCAAGGCAAAAAAATCTGGCGATCGTAATAGAATGGTAGAGTTGGAAGGGAACCCAGGGTCATCTGGTCCAACTCCTTGCTCAGTACAGGATTCACTAATTCATCCCAGACAGATATTTGTCCAGCCTTTGTTTGAAGACTTGAAGGAGAACTCGCCACCTCCCGTGGTAACCTGTTCCACTCATTGATCACCCTCACTGTCAGAAAGTTTTTTCTAATATCTAATCTGTGACTCCTCCATTTCAGTTTCATCCCATTGCTTCTAGACTTTCCTTGGGCAAATTAGAATAGGGCTGATCCCTCTGCACTGTGACAGCCCTTCAGATATTTGTAGACAGCTATTAAGTCTGCTCTCAACCTTCTTTTTTGCAAGCTAAACATTCCCAGTTCCTTTAACCGTTCCTCATAGGACATGATTTGCAGACAACTCACCATCTTGGTAACTCTTCTCTGAACTTGCTCCAGTTTGTCGATGTCTTTTTTAAAGTGGGGTGCCCAGAGATATAATAATTCCTGGATCAACAACCCTTTTGAAGTTAAATTAGACATTAGAAGTGAGAACTACTAGATTTGAGAGAAATAGTACAATTATTCCTCTGGGCAAGTGTAAATTCTTGAGAACCATACAAATATAAAATCTAATTTTCTTCCATGGTCACATAGACAAATACCAATCATGGACTCGGAAACCAAAGAACTGTGAATAAACCAAGGTGCATAAACCCATTCTTGTGACACTTCCATACGTTGTATTGATAGGTATCATGTATTTAGGACCCCTGAAGATCACTCCCACAATTTGGTGGCCTGTAGAAATCTAACTATAAGGCTATTTGCAGCAAAACATTGTTTGAAAGAATATAGTGAAAAAAATGACTACAGTGTTACCTAGCCATGTGGTGGAAGTAATACTGTATCTGCAATTCTTGGCTCCAAATAAAATAAGTGACTTCATGAGGTAGACATATAAATTGAGAAGTAAGAGAAAAAATATGGTAACTTTTACTTTTAGAAGTTAGAGCAACCCCAAATCTTTAAGATATGGAGGATACATCAAAGTTGTGACTCAAAGGATGGAATACCTACCATATGCCATTTCTAAAACTGGTGCCCTCTTATGTGGAAGAGAGGTTTTCAGATTCCCTCAGGTACAAGGACTTGGGTGCTATGGCTACCCCTTCACCCCCTATAGCTCCACCCCAGTTGACAGGCTGTATTCCCCCAAGAATTGTTCCACCTTACTCTTATGATTTGTTTAGTTGCTCTACTCCATACGTGCTTTTGATTTGCTTAATTATTTTTTTTCTTTTAATATTGAATGACATATTTTTCCATTATTCACAGTCCGTCTAACTTGGAATTGGATTTTGGACAGGATGATGAGTTGTCTCAGGGATAGACTCACAGACAGTTGCTTTATAATTGTGATTCCTTAAAGTACAGTGAGTTCAAGCCAGAGGTACAAATTGCAGGCGAAGTTTCAAAGTCAAGGTACAAGATCAAACTCTGAAATCCAAACAACTCAATAAAAGCTTGATTGGGTTACAAGACTTGGATTTCTCTTAAGCCACAAAAAGGAAATTATGAAAAAGTGATGTCCTATAGATGCTTTCAATGCTTCAGCTAAACTGTGTGAAGTAATTTGTGATTTTTGCACAAGTGTGAACAGAGCCTAAGAACACAGTCTGGACCTCTTATTTAGGAAGTGTTCTGCTATGGGATGAAGCCCCTGTTCTATAATATAGGTCTTCCTTATACCAATTCAAGACAAGTTGTTGCATTTTCCTCTAGAGCGATGTTACATGTTCATGTACATCCTTTAAGGAAATATATCTGTTTATACTAAGTCTTAAATGTGCCTTCCTAGTTGATCTGAATTCTTCTAAACTAATTTAATACACTTGATGCTACTGATTAAATATTTTGCACTACAATATTTTCAGTTTCCGAAGGTGCTGGACAACATTTGACATGCATTCCTTCATTGTTTAGCATTCTGTTACTTCTTAAGGTGGCATACCAATATCTAAGTAATCCCCTATCCACAGGCACCTTAGGTCACACAGAATGAGAAATCGTTGGAATGAGTGAACAATGACACGAGTTAGTTGTGTGCTTTAAAATGCAGTCAGTTTGCACAATAATTTACATTTTTCCATCATTTTCTTGGTGTTCACGCGTAATCCCTGCAAGTGGGATACCAGTTTCGCTGCGGGGTACCCAAGCTGTAACATATACAGAAAGTCCCAGTTATGCAGCTACTGATGCTGCACTGGGCTGAGGCGTGGTACCTGACGGTCTGAACATTTGCGTAGTCGAGAAACAGGCTTGAGTCAGGGTTGGCAGCACTGGTGCACATATAACCAAGGTCAGGCCCACTGAAGTCTGAATGGTCAATAAACATGGTTAGAACCAGGAATGCACACAAACTGGGGCTTTATCACAATGGCTGTAAGAGACCAATTGCTTAAGCATCCCGCCTAGGGTGGTGCAGGGACAGGTTTGGAATGGAACAAGTATGAGAGTGTGCACTGGCCCTTTAAGAGACTGGGTGGGAGTGTGCACGAGCCCCATAGGCAGAACTCAGGGAGCAAGCAGGGGAAGAAGCAGCAGCATGGTGGCGACCTCCCACAGCTGCAGGAGCAGGTGAGCCGCGACTGAAGTGCGTCATGTTAGTTGGTCTTTCAGGCTGTGCCAGTCAATGGGAACAACTTAATGATTGCTTTTTACACAAATTGACGTGAAAATCGCTGAACGATGATTTTTATGTCTGCATAAAATAAACAATGAGCCATAAGTGAATGATGAATCATTTATAGTTGAATCATTAGCCATGTTTACAGCGAACGATCATTATTTAGTTTCACCCGATCCAATAATTTTTTAGTCAATTTAGAGACCAGAAAACTGTCACATGTTTATCTGGGGACTAATTAAGTATATACTTGTTAGCTCATACTGTTCTGTTATTGTTATAAGTGCAAATTAATCACACCATGTCTGTGCCATTTTATGTGTATGTGTATATATAGTAAATATTTCTTTAAGCATGTCCTGTTAGAAGCCTGATGAAGACACTAAGGTAGTTTTGAAAGCTTGCCATTCTTGAATCTCCCCAAATGTGTATGTCTTGCATTGTTCTTTTCAACAACAGCTCAGCAGAGGGCTTTAGTGTACAGATCTAGTAGTGCCACATCTGTAGCGCAGGCCACCAGGTGCCTTTGGACGGTGCTACACTAAATGCATAGCGTGGCCACTGCCATTCATAGTGAATGCAAGCAGTGCTATGCACTTAGTGTAGGTGAGCTGCGGCTTGGCGGGACTCAATAACAGACTAGTGAGCTTATGTAGTATGTGTTAGCGCTGATAAATCTGTAGCATCGGTTGGAATCCATGATGCTTGGCTTTCGGGGCAGGACACTTGTCCATATTTCGGACGCATAAGTGTGCTGGAATATGCTGCAGTTATCATTGGCCTAAAAGTGTGGAAATACTCCACAATATAATAACTCTTTGGAGTGCATTTCATAACTCGGAACAAACTCTTTACATAGATCTATTAGAGCAAATGGACATCATAGAGAAGGGGTCCCTCTGACAGATCTAATTTAAGCTTGTAAATTAATTTAGTATCACAAGTGTCAGTTTCGGTGTTGGGACCCTTTTTATGCATTAAACCCTTCAGTATGTTATGACTCTAAATACACATGCGTCACTCTGTAGGAATAGTCCTTGGTTATATCACATCGTGAATTCTGCTTTTCTGAATAAGAATGTACCAGCAATGTATTAACATAGCAAAGATATAGTCAATGTTCGACTGGGGAAGAAAGACTTAAAAGCCAACCAAGTAGACACGTCTAGACACATATCCCACCCCACTGGTCCAAATTTAATATTCTTACACTTTTGGTGGAACTTTTTCCATGAAGACATTTTTAATGATGGTTATCCGATGTCTACTAGTAATAAATACAAAGGGAGCCACATTTTTCTTATTATAATAGAGACATATTTAAAATCCGTTATTGAGTCTGCCGTCCTATAATCCAGCTTTTCTTTGACCTGCAGCTGTACCAAATGACCTTCTCTTCCAGTATATTTGTCCCAGAAACGTGCTTCCGTCTTGTGGTTAGCTAAATCCGTTAATGTATTTTCAGATTTCTGCCATATCTTCCATCTCGCTGCTTTCTTCAACACTGTATTCATTAAGATCATCTCGTATTATGTAATGCCAGACCAGAGACAGTGTTGGAGACAGGAGTGGAAAATCTAGTCTTGGATGAATGCATGTGTGCGACCATGAATGAAATCAAGATTGAGAATGAAATACTGCTACTAAGTAAGGCTTTCTAGACTGCTCGCCATTCTGGTAACGTCAGTCTATTTTAGGATTTGTCTGGATTACGATGAGTCTGCGTTTCAATTTCTTTGTATTGCAAGCAATGTATATTTTATAAGCTCTAGGGTAAGATTTGTGTTACACCTCGTTCTCCTTTTCGAGAGTTTCTCCGGCACATGCCAGATTCATCAACCATACCCTGTTGACAAATCTGACATAGGGTAAAAATAATGCATAGTTGGACCTGGTGTAAATGCATTGATACATTTATTTTTATTAATAAGCCTAATAGTCTATCTTATAATAACAAAATGTCTTAAAGGAATGCATTATCAAAAAATCACAAATTATTTCAAGGCTAGTCCAACATAATTTTTGTGTGAAAACATGTACCCCATGCTATAAAATAATAAATGCTCATAAACGCACCTCTCCTGGTCTCCACAGCTCGATCCTCCCTTTTCAGTCAATCTGAGTATGGGGAATGACAGGTTGCTGCACCCAATCACAGTCCTTAGCACTCAAGTGCGGAGGCTTATGATTGGCTGCAGCAGCTTGTGACATCCTGTATACAGCCTACTGCAGCCTGTAAACATCCCAACACAGGCTAGATCAGAGCTGCCAATGTGGAAGATGCAGAGCGCAGGGAGAAGTGAGTATATGACTGTTTATTATTAGAGATGAGCGAATGTACTCGTCCGAGCTTGATGCTCATTCGAGTATTAGGGTGTTCAAGATGCTCGTTACTAGAGACGAGCACCACGCGATGTTCGAGGTACTTTCACTTTCATCTCTGAGACATTAGCGCTTTTCTGGCCAATAGAAAGACAGGGAAGGCATTACAACTTCCCCCTGCGACGTTCAAGCCCTATACCACCCCCCTGCAGTGAGTGGCTGGCGAGATCAGGCGTCACCCGAGTATATAAATCGGCCCCTCCCACGGCTCGCCACAGATGCATTCTGACATAGCTCAGGGAAAGTGCTGCTGATGCTGCTGCTGCTATAGGGAGAGCGTTAGGAGTTATTTTAGGCTTTAAGAACCCCAACGGTCCTTCTTAGGGCCACATCTGACCGTGTGCAGTACTGTTGAGGCTGCTTTTAGCAGTGTTGCACATTTTTTTTTTTGTGTATAGCGGGCGTGCAGAGCATTGCGTCCTCAGTCTGCAGTCATTGTACATAGTATAGGGCCAGTACTGGTGAGGCAGGGACAGTGGGAAAGGTGAAAGAGATATACTGTCTATATAGGCAGTGGGCTTTTTCAAACAAATTTGGGAAAAATACTATATTTGGGCTGCCTGTGACCGTCTTCAGTGTACTGCGTGTCTGCTGGGGGTAGTAGTACTAATTAATACGCAGCTAAGTGTTACAGCAGGCTTGCGCAAAAGTGTTTCCTGGCTCTGCGTTGCCCGTTACATCACCGCCGTCATCCCGTCCAGAGGGAAACAGTCTGCAGTAATTTTACATAGTATAGGGCCAGTACTGGTGAGGCAGGGACAGTGGGAAAGGTGAAAGAGATATACTGTCTATATAGGCAGTGGGCTTTTTCAAACAAATTTGGAAAAAATACTATATTTGGGTTGCCTGTGACCGTCTTCAGTGTACTGTGTGTCTGCTGGGGGTAGTAGTCCTAATTAATACGCAGCTAAGTGTTACAGCAGGCTTGCGCAAAAGTGTTTCCTGGCTCTGCGTTGCCCGTTACATCACCGCCGTCATCCCGTCCAGAGGGAAACAGTATACATATATACGCTGCCTACAGTATCTGTCTGCTGTCTCAGCTCAGCCTTTCAAAAAATAGAAGCAAAATACTTAAGGCCTACTAGTGGCCTTTGGACACTTGGCTGCTTCAGCGCTGTGAATTCCAATAGCTCAGTCATACGCACCTACGTCTCACTACAGGCTTGCACAAAATTCTTTCCTGGCTCTGCTGTGCGTTCCGTAAGCAAAGTCAGCCTCCAACTACAGGCCAATAAGCGGCACATTTAATTACAGCGTTCTGTTTCTGCACTACTGGTAATACACCATGCTGAGGGGTAGGGGTAGGCCTAGAGGACGTGGATGCAGGCGAGGACGCGGAGGCCCAAGTCAGGGTGTGCGCACAGGCCGAGCTCCTGATCCAGGTGTATCGCAGCCGACTGCTGCAGGATTAGGAGAGAGGCACGTTTCTGGCGTCCCCAGATTCATCTCACAATTAATGGGTCCACGCGGTAGACCTTTATTAGAAAATGAGCAGGTCCTGTCGTGGATGGCAGAAAGTGCATCCAGCAATCTATCGACCACCCAGAGTTCTACGCCGTCCACTGCTGCAACTCTGAATCCCCTGGCTGCTGCTCCTCCTTCCTCCCAGCCTCCTCACTCCATTACAATGACACATTCTGAGGAGCAGGCAGACTCCCAGTAACTGTTCTCGGGCCCTTGCCCATAATGGGCAGCAATGGTTCCTATCCCACTGGAGGAGTTTGTCGTGACCGATGCCCAACCTTTGGAAAGTTCCCGCTGGGGACTTCCGGCAACTGTCTCAAGACCTTTCAGTGGGTGAGGAGGACGACGACGATGAGACACAGTTGTCCATCACTCAGGTAGTAGTAATTGCAGTAAGTCCGAGGGAGGAGCGCACAGAGGATTCAGAGGAAGAGCAGCAGGACGATGAGGTGACTTACCCCACCTGGTTTGCTAAGCCTACTGAGGACAGGTCTTCAGAGGGGGAGGCAAGTGCAGCAGCAGGGCAGGTTGGAAGAGGCAGTGCGGTGGCCAGGGGTAGAGGCAGGGCCAGACCGAATAATCCACCAACTGTTTCCCAAAGCGCCCCCTCGTGCCATGCCACCCTGCAGAGGCCGAGGTGCTCAAAGGTCTGGCAGTTTTTCACTGAGAGTGCAGACGACCGACGAACAGTGGTGTGCAACCTTGGTCGCGCCAAGATCAGCCGGGGAGCCACCACCACCAGCCTCACCACCACCAGCATGCGCAGGCATATGATGGCCAAGCACCCCACAAGGTGGGACGAAGGCCATTCACCGCCTCCGGTTTGCACCACTGCCTCTCCCCCTGTGCCCCAACCTGCCACTGAGATCCAACCCCCCTCTCAGGACACAGGCACGACCGTCTCCCGGGCTGCACCCACACCCTCACCTCCGCTGTCCTCGGCCCCATCCACCAATGTCTCTCAGCGCAGCGTCCAGACGTCGCTAGCGCCACTGTTTGAGCGCAAGCGCAAGTATGCTGCCACGCACCCGCACGCTCAAGTGTTAAACGTGCACATAGCCAAATTGATCAGCCTGGAGATGCTGCCGTATAGGCTTGTGGAAACGGAGGCTTTCAAAAACTTGATGGCGGCGGCGGCCCCGCGCTATTCGGTTCCCAGTCACCACTACTTTTCCCGATGTGCCGTCCCAGCCCTGCACGACCACGTCTCCTGCAACATTGTACGCGCCCTCACCAACGCGGTTACTGCCAAGGTCCACTTAACAACGGACACGTTGACAAGCACAGGCGGGCAGGGCCACTATATCTCCCTGACGGCACATTGGGTGAATTTAGTGGAGGCTGGGACCGAGTCAGAGCCTGGGACCGCTCACGTCCCACCCACCCCCAGAATTGCGGGCCCCAGCTCGGTGCTGGTATCTGCGGCGGTGTATGCTTCCTCCACTAAACCACCCTCCTCCTCCTCCTCCCACGCAACCTCTGTCTCACAATCAAGATGTGTCAGCAGCAGCACGTCGCCAGCAGTCGGTGTCGTGCGGCGTGGCAGCACAGCGGTGGGCAAGCGTCAGCAGGCCGCGCTGAAACCTCTCAGCTTAGGAGATAAGAGGCACACGGCCCACGAACTGCTGCAGGGTCTGACAGAGCAGACCGACCGCTGGCTTTCGCCGCTGAGCCTCCAACCGGGCATGGTCGTGTGTGACAACGGCCGCAACCTGGTGGCGGCTCTGCAGCTTGGCAGCCTCACGCACGTGCCATGCCTGGCCCACGTCTTTAATTTGGTGGTTCAGCGGTTTCTGAAAAGCTACCCACGCTTGTCAGACCTGCTCGGAAAGGTGCGCCGGCTCAGCGCACATTTCCGCAAGTCCAACACGGACGCTGCCAACCTGCGCACCCTGCAACATCGGTTTAATCTGCCAGTGCACCAACTGCTGTGCGACGTGCCCACACGGTGGAACTCTACACTCCACATGTTGGCCAGGCTGTATGAGCAGCGTAGAGCTATAGTGGAATACCAAGTCCAACATGGGCGGCGTAGTGGGAGTCAGCCTCCTCAATTCTTTACAGAAGAGTGGGCCTGGTTGGCAGACATCTGCCAGGTCCTTGGAAACTTTTAGGAGTCTACCCAGATGGTGAGCGGGGATGCTGCAATCATTAGCATCACCATTCCTCTGCTATGCCTCTTGAGAAGTTCCCTGCAAAGCATAAAAGCAGACGTTTTGCGCTCGGAAACGGAGGCGGGGGAAGACAGTATGTCGCTGGATAGTCAGAGCACCCTCCTGTCTATATCTCAGCACGTTGAGGAGGAGGAGCATGAGGAGGAGGGGGAAGAGACAGCTTGGCCCACTGCTGAGGGTACCCATGCTGCTTGCCTGTCATCCTTTCAGCGTGTATGGCCTGAGGAGGAGGAGGAGGATCCTGAAAGTGATCTTCCTAGTGAGGACAGCCATGTGTTGCGTACAGGTACCCTGGCACACATGGCTGACTTCATGTTAGGATGCCTTTCTCGTGACCCTCGCGTTACACGCATTCTGGCCACTACGGATTACTGGGTGTACACACTGCTCGACCCACGGTATAAGGAGAACCTTTCCACTCTCATACCCGAAGAGGAAAGGGGTTCGAGAGCGATGCTATACCACAGGACCCTGGCGGACAAACTGATGGTAAAATTCCCATCCGACAGTGCTGGTGGCAGAAGGCGCAGTTCCGAGGGCCAGGTAGCAGGGGAGGCGCGGAGATCAGGCAGCATGTACAGCGCAGGCAGGGGAACACTCTCCAAGGCCTTTGACAGCTTTATGGCTCCCCAGCAAGACTGTGTCACCGCTCCCCAGTCAAGGCTGAGTCGGCGGGAGCACTGTAAAAGGATGGTGAGGGAGTACGTAGCCGATCGCATGACCGTCCTCCGTGAAGCCTCTGCCCCCTACAACTACTGGGTGTCGAAGCTGGACACGTGGCCTGAACTCGCGCTGTATGCCCTGGAGGTGCTTGCTTGTCCTGCGGCTAGCGTCTTGTCAGAGAGGGTGTTTAGTGCGGCTCGGGGAATCATCACAGATAAGCGTACCCGCCTGTCAACCGACAGTGCCGACAGGCTTACAATAATAAAGATGAACAAAGCCTGGATTTCCCCAGACTTCTCTTCTCCACCAGCGGATAGCAGTGATACCTAAACAATATGTAGGCTGCACCCGCGGATGGAAGGATCGTTCTCTATAACCATAAAAAACGGGGACCTTTTAGCTTCATCAATCTGTGTATTATATTCATCCTCCTCCTCCTGAAACCTCACGTAATCACGCCGAATGGGCAATTTTTCTGAGGCCCACAAGGCTCAGTCATATAACTTTTGTAAACAATGTTTGTACGTTTCAATTCTCAATTCAATAAAGTGTTGAAACTTGCACCTGAACCAATTTTTATTTTAACTGGGCCGGCTACAGGCCTAGTTACAAATTAAGCCACATTAACCAAAGCGATTAATGGATTTCACCTGCCCTCTTGGTTGGGCATGGGCAATTTTTCTGAAGTACGTTTGTACTGTTGGTACACCAATTTTTTTGGGCCCTCGTCTACATTGTAATCCTAGTAATTTTTAGCCCACCTGCATTAAAGCTGACGTTACCTTAGCTGTGCTGGGCACTGCAATGGGATATATTTATGTACCGCCGGTGGGTTTCAGGGAGCCACCCATGCTGTCGGTCCACACGGAGTTGTAACTGTATGTGTCCACTTCTAAAGAACCCCAGTCTGACTGGGGCATGCAGTGTGGGCCGAAGACCACCTGCATTTAATCGGACGTTACCTCAGCTGTGATGGGCAATGCAATGGGATATATTTTTGTACCGCCGGTGGCTTCCTGGGACCCACCCATGCTGTCGGTCCACACGGAGTTGTAACTGCATGTGTCTACTTATAAAGAACCCCAGTCTGACTGGGGCATGCAGTGTAGGCCGAAGCCCATCTGCATTAAACCTGACATTACCTCAGCTGTGCTAGGCACTGCAATGGGATATATTTATGTACCGCCGGTGGGTTCCAGGGAGCCACCCATGCTGTTCGTCCACACGGACTTCACATTAATGAGTTGTACCTGCCTGTGTCTATGTATTAAAAACCCCGGTCTAACTGGGGCATGCAGTGTGGGCCGAAACCCACCTGTATTTAATCTGACGTTAGCTCTTCTATCCGGGGCACTGCATTGGGACAAACTACAGGAGCAATACAGCGCTAATGTGACGTGCACAGCTACGCTAGCATAGGAGTCCGCTGTAGGCCCGCAATTGCTGAGGGTTTGTGCAGAGGCCTATGTCCTTGGTGCAGTGAAAGTCCGCTTCCTGCCTAGGATTGCTGAAGCTGTGGGCCGAGGCCTATGTCGTGGGCGTGGTGCAAGTCTGCCATGTTCGGCCGCTCAGATCAATTTTTTGTTCATGTCTTGGGCTTCCTAGGACCCCCCTATGCTGTTGGTGCAAACTTAGTTCCCATCGCGGTGTCTGACCTGTCTGGCACAAAGGCACTGACTGACTTGGGTAGGGGGCAGAGCGCTGACGGCTTTCCCCTTGCAGTGTGGATTGAGCTATGCGACACCTTGACAGAATGAATACTGTGTGGCACATGGATTCCCCATTGCTATGCCCACGTTTGCAGCTCCTGATGGAGGTGGCACAGGATTGGAGTTCTCATTGCTTCTGTACAGCATTGTGGGCTATCGCCCCGCCCCTTTTAAAGAGGGTCGCTGCCCTGCCAACCCTCTGCAGTGTGTGCCTGCGGTTCCTCCTCATGGCAGACACACTTATAAATAGACATGAGGGTGGCGTGGCATGAGGGCAGCTGAAGGCTGCGCAGGGACACTTTGGTGTGCGGGGGGGGGGGGGGGGGGGGTTCGGCAGCATGTAACCCAGGAGAAGTGGCAGTGGAGTGTCATGCAGGCAGTGATTGTGCTTTGTTGGAGGTAGTGTGGTGCTTAGCTAAGGTATGCCATGCTAATGAGGGCTTTTCAGAAGTAAAAGTTGTTGGGAGGGGGGGGGGCCACTCTTGCCGCTATTGTGGCTTAATAGTGGGACCTGGGAACTTGAGATGCAGCCCAACATGTAGCCCCTCGCCTGCCCTATCCGTTTCTGTGTCGTTCCCATCACTTTCTTGAATTGCCCAGATTTTCACAAATGAAAACCTTAGCGAGCATCGGCGATATACAAAAACGCTCGGGTCGCCCATTGACTTCAATGGGGTTCGTTACTCGAAACGAACCCTCGAGCATCGCGGGAAGTTCGAATCGAGTAACGAGCACCCGAGCATTTTGGTGCTCGCTCATCTCTCTTTATTATTTTATAGCTTGGGGAACATGTTTATAAGCAAAAAAATATGTTGGACTAGCCCTTTAAATCAGGGTTTAAAAAAATTATTTTACTTTTTTTTTTATTTAGCGTTTTTTTTTCTTCTTTTTTATGTGACTATAAACATTAAATATATTGCTGATGGTGGTCACGTTAATGATAGCCTTGTAAGTCTCTATTCACATTTCGTTATGTGAACATACTTGGTGTAGGCCAAATGTAGCCATTAGTTCCCTTATCTGATGAAAGCCAAAAATGTCCATTTCACCTTTATCAGGGTAATATTCTTAGCATCCCTTTTTAACTGTGCAAGAAAGCACAGCAGAATGTGCTTATTTCTTGAAGAAACCTCCTATTTTTCCTTGGCTCACTCCTGGTTACATTGAAATCACTCTTTCAAATTTTCCGACTTCTGACACTTGTCTTCTTTATATACAGTCATCCATAGATGTAGGATAGTAAAATGGGGCTACTCATTAAGTACATGTGAGGGGCATGTGATAGTAAAATATTGGAGAATGGAATGAATTCCCCTTGATGAAAGTAAATCAATGTTGTCATATTATTGTCCTAAAGGCGTGGTCGAAGTATTTTTTACTAAAGGTAGGAAATGTTCTAAAATTGAAAAAGAAGCTATGCTCACTGGTTTGATCCTACAGAGTTCCAGCACTACCACTCTCACTGCCACTCTCATCCTTCCCACTGATGTCTGTTTACATGGCTGCAGCAGTAACATGTCCGTATACCCATATGACTGCGGAACCCAATTGGTCTCAGCGGTTTATGACATGAAACCACTGAAGTTAGTTATTCGTTGCCATAGTCATGTGTGTATATGACCACATCACTGTTCCAGTCATGTAAACAAAGTCTGGGGCTTCGGAGAGGCAGGGAATCAAACTTGTGTACTTTTTTTATTTTAGAACATTTTCTAACTTTAGAAAAAAAAAGTATCTTAAACAGCCTCTTTTGTTTGCAGACTGTGCACTACAAACGTATGTGTTTTTTACTGTCCCGTTAATTATCGTATAATCAATGCATAATGTACCTGATCCAGGACTGTGTATTTCATATCAGTATGAAGTGTTCCTACCAGCAGGGTACAGCTTGCCCTCGTTTGTCAATAAAAGCCAATAGAAGTTCTTCTAGGAAAGGTCTGAAGTATGAAGCAGATCTGCAGATACTTTCCAGTAACCTTCGATTTAACTCTTAAGTCAGGTTATCGTATCTTCCTGTCCTCTTTCTTCAGGACATCAGCGTGGTCTGGTTTGTCTTATATGTTCACTTAACTGTCTGCGTGTACTCGATCATGATTTAGAAACACCTGTAGGCCTCCAGAACTGCTGGTCCATGGTTAATTTTGGGACATCTGCCCACTCCACCCTGTGATTAATACATTCTGCTAGGGTGAGAGTCACAATGACTAAGTCAGGGAAAGTTCTACAGGGCAATTTACAATTAGGAAATCCTTCTTAAAGGAAAGATTATTTCTTTTTGTTATGTCTAAAGATCCAAACTGTTGTTTCTTCATCTCCATTTTGGTTCTTCTAATTAAACGTCTATTTGACATTTTCATACTGCAGCTATAGCAAGGAAATCAATGAAAGAAGTGGTTTGTATAATACAATCCACAATAATAAAAACAAATTGAATAGAAATTGCTGTTTTTGTCAAAAGCAATTTCTCTTTTTAAAGGTCATTATTTTATGAAATTCAAGTAAAGAGAGAATTATTTTTGACAGTCAATTAAAATAAATTACATGTCAATCAGTAAATTCATTCTGAATAAAAATAGGTATTTCTTCAGTAAATAATCATTGACCAGCCTTAAAGTGGCCATACACATAACACAGAAGTGCGGTAAAGGTTGAACAAAAGTAGAACTAATGATAGTCTGGTGAATGATTATTTCACAGACACAGCCCTACACGTTTTAGGCGGTCATGGTTGTTCAAACTGCCCATACATGTTAAATGACACCCGGCAATAGACAAAAGAACTTTAGTGAGAATGAAACATCCTTTGTTTGACTTCTGGACGAAAAATTAAAACTTATTTCCCGTCAATGACCGTCTGTGATAGGTCGGCTAAAATAATTAATCACTGTTAAACTTCTACTGATCAACGATTGTTTTAGTTGAAATCGTCCATTCTCATCAACTTTAGTCTAATGTGTGTCAGCACCTTAATGTCTCATGCACATGAAGAGCCACATATATAGAGCCTGTAGGGGGTACACTGTATATGTGTAGGTTCATAAGAGGGAACCATAGGAACTCCACGTGCCTCCATATGGAGTCCACTTAATGGTGTGTTCACACATAGCGGAAATGCTGCACATTTATTGGGGAATTTCTTCCACGGATCCACAGCAAATCTGCAGGTTAGAGTTGCAGTACGCTTATAGTAGAAAATCCACAACTGTTTTTTTACTCTGTGTGAATGGGATTTGCTTTAATCCCATTCACTTTAAAAGTAAACTTTTCCATTGCAGATTTTCCCGCAGCATTTTGGCAACTTGTGACTGCTCCCTGAAAGAGAAAATGCTTTTTTACTAAGATGAGCTCTAGAATTTGTTATGGTTAGTAACTAGGCCATGGCTATCAGTTATGGACAGGTACAGTAATACACAGGGAGGTGTAGACACTGTGTGCACACAAGATGGCCCAATGACGTTCTGTAGGTGAACCATAGTCTCTTAATCAGGAAGTGCCCTATGAGTGGTGACCTTGGGGAGCCTGGACTCACTAGGGATAGAATCTACTTCGGGCTCACATACTTATATTTGCCTGAGTTTTTTGGCTAGGAACATATTGAGAAATTCCAGTTGAATGTCTGAGCCATAATTACACATGCTTTATTTTTGTTCACTGTGTGTTTCACTTTCCCTGTTTGTTTGTCACAAGGACTTTTTTAGTATTCAATGCTCTTATGTGTGTGGGTACTGGTGCATCTTGTCTCCACCGGATGTATGGGTGGAGACATGGGTTGGGCGCACACAGTTATAGGGTACATTCAGGTGATGGGTACATCTGCTCATTGGATGCCCAGCTCTCCATAGACAGATGTACCGTCCATCCCCCTGAGACCTGAGAAGTTCACACATGTGTCCGCCAGAGTGCCCCTGCCGCTGCGCTCACACATGTCCCCGTCAGCCGTGTGCCATGTCCGTTCCTGTCGCCCCAATCAGCTGGTCCTGCTATCAGTCTCTCCCCCCACCACTGCGCTTACACAGCTCCCTGCTGCCCCACTGACGTGTCCCCTACTGTCGCCCCGATCACCCGGCCCTGCTGTCACTCACGTGGCTGTGGTCCGGTCCCGTCCACTAGTGGCACTGTGTACGCCGCCCATTCCCTGAGAATAGCACACATCTCCCCCTTTGCCAGAATCACCACTGCTGCCGCACTGACACATGGCGCCACCGGACTGCCATGTCCACTAGCGGGCATGCCGAGGAGTTACAGCTGGCAGAAGGTTAGTGGTGGAGCCTCTGGTTGAGACAGACGGACTGCTTCAGCAGTCTGCTGCCCTATATTGTGAGGAGTGCTACAGCTGCAGCTTCCAGCTATATGCTTGTGTGCGGACCGCTGTCAGCATGCCGGTGTCACTACGACATAGCTGGAGGAGCCGGCCAACGAGCTGCATGCTGCTTTAAAAAAGACCATCCTCAGGGCACAGGGCACCGGCCTCCAGAGTCCTCAATGTGTTGGCTAGCCAGCCAATCACCAGTTGTGGGTGTGTAAGGGCTTCTTGCAGTTGCTGATTAAATGGAGGTACTGAGATGCTCTGAACAGCTGGCAGGAAGGGTTCATTGATGCATGCTCCATGCACCAAACTCTGGGCCTTCCATTAGCATGGTGCAACAGAAATCTTGATTCATCTGATCAAGCGATGAGTTGGTCATTCAGACACATTATATTAGGCTGCAATTTGCTTGGCTATGCAGCCTTTGTTCATCAAAATGATTCTTGACATCCTTCTCTGACCCCTTTTGTCGATGAGTTGCTTATGTCCATTAGAACCCCATTTACTGGATGTTTTTCCTTGATCACACCATTCTTGGTACACAAAGTTGCCACAAGGTTGGCAGTTTTTAAAAAGCTGGACCCAGTTAGTCTAGCATCCACAGGGTATTATCTAACCTAGGGCCAGCACTGAGCGCTGATGACCAGGCCTTCTTAAGTAACTTAGATTGCTTGATTTTCTTATTATAATGTGGATTCCCACTAACATTGATCTACAGAAAATGTAAGGTTTGTTTAGACAGAATGATTATTGTTCACAAAACATCCAAAAGAATGAAAGTGAATGATTGTTCAGTCTAAATGCGAGCCAACGACTTGTTTAGGTTTTGGAGGACTAAATATCATCGTTGGCTTGTTCAATGTAATTCCGTTTAAACACATCTTGTTCAGTGTTTCACATAGCGAATGTGAGTTTGTGATGATGTTTGCATCTCGCTCGCTTTTGCAAATGAGAATCGTGCAGTTCTCATTCAGTCTAAAAGAAGCATTACTTGATTTTATGCTAAAGTGAACAGATTCTCCCAGGGTCAAAGCTGGACAAAAAGGTGCTGTCAGGGGGCTTATTATGACATGATTCTACCTCTGTCGTTATAAAAAGGACAGGGCCATTTCAAAGAAGACAGGAAGCAAATTCCGCAGCTTTTCCACATCCAAAAAACAGTCAAAATCTGTAATATTGGTGCAGATTTTGACTGAAAATCAGATGCGTATCTGCAGCTGATTTCATTCTATGCGGCGCTCCTCCTCAGTCCTCCGAAGATTTCCCACTGTAGTGGCCTCACCCGACCACCATCACCTGAGCAGCAGCACTGCATCTGACCAGGCCACTAGAAACTGGAAACCGGGGAGCGCTGACAGTGGGAAGTATGAAATCAGCTGCGGATATGCGACTTATTTCCAGTCAAAATCCTCAGCAATGGTGTGGATTTTGACTGTTTTTTGGATACGGAAATTCAGCATAATTTGCTATGGAAATTTCCACTGTGGACATTCTGCAACATTTCCGTCACATGTAAACATACCGTAATTCAGCTTGAAGTATGGCCTCAGTAGGAATAGTGTCCCCTATATTGGCCCCAGTCATAATAGTGACCCCCACAGTGGCCTCAGTAGTAATAGTGTCCCCCACAGTGGCCTAAGTAGTAATAGTGGCCTCTATTTTGGCCTCAGTGGTAATAGTAATATACAAATGTGGACAGTGCTCCATAATGCCAAATATTTACTATCCAATCTGCCTCAATAGAAGCAAAAAGATTCTTATGTAGGAAAATGAAGGATGGCACTTACCTGCTGCCCAGTGGAGGCTCCCAATGTGAACACTCCACTAGCACCTAGAAGTCCAGAGTCACATATCAAACCATGATGCACCTCTGACACTGGTCTTGATCCTGATAGTTCAAGGAGAGATGGCTGGGGGATTTTTGCTCACTAGAGAAACAGGTGGCAAACCAAAGCAGAATATCCAAAGTCCAGATAAAAGAACCCTCAGGCTCCTCCAAGTCGGTGTACAGGTGACCACCAAGATGTTGAATATCAAATATTTTTATTACGTCATACAACAGGTAGGTAGGCATGTTGCATTTCCTACCTGCCTGTTGTATGATGTAAAAAAAGATTTGATATTCAACATCTTGGTGGTCACCTGGATCCCGACTTGGCCCTACTACCGTAGAAATTGAGCCCCCTGAAACCCATATACTTACCCCCTCCTTGTCTTCAAAGCAATTACCAAAGTGATTACCAGCCAGGGAGCTACGGGACCCCGGCTGGTAATCACTTTCATGGTGACCCAGCATCTCAAAAGCGGTGCAAAAGCAGGCCAGACATCCCGAAAGCAGGACAAACAGACGGTTCCTCCTAAATCGTGACATCTGGTCTCCTTATTTTATGCTGCACTCCAGAGTCATGTGTCTAATTTGCATAGAGAGAGGCTCAATCATAAAAGGGTGGATGTCGCCAATGAACTGCCCATTTAGTGTATGTGACAGGAGTTTTCTCACAGATACCACAAGCAATCAAATATAGCCTATAATGTAATCATGCAATTTCATTCAGCAGGATCATATAACATTACAGCTCTTCATCCATTTGAGGACGTAAAACAGGAGAACAGTAACTGCAATATGTCTGAAATGATGATGATGATAAACACTCACAGTAGATAATGATGTTATCCGCCATAATTTGTAAGTGAAAGCTATTTCATTAGAGCGCTTGTGTATTTATCTCAGTCATAAATCAGTTTTTGCTTGTAAAGCCTCTTAACACCACATCGGGAAAAGCCTGTTAAAGGAGATGTCTCGAGGAAGCAGTTAATTTTTTTTTTTGCCCAGTCCCCCCCATTAAACACACATTACAAAGCCCCCCTGTAAATGACATTTCTAGCTGGTTCGTACTTACCGTTCCAGCGTTTCAGCAAGTTATAAAAGTTTCCTCAAGATGGCCGCCGGCTCTTTCCCAGTCGCTCGCTGCAGCCCGACGTGCGCGCTCCCGAGACGCCGCCAGCTGTGTCTCCATGGCAACCGGACGCATCGCAGCCGCCGACCAGACGCCCCGCAGCCGCCGACCAGACAGCAGGTAACCGGCGCTAGCCCCCGGCTCCCCAGCGCTAGCTCCCCCGGCGCAGCGACAGCCCCCCCCCGGCCTAGCGCTAGCTCCCCCGGCCTAGCGACAGCCCCCCCGGCCTAGCGCTAGCTCCCCCGGCCTAGCGACAGCCCCCCCGGCCTAGCGACAGCCCCCCCCATCGCAGCGACAGCCCCCCCCGGCCTAGCGACAGCCCCCCCGGCCTAGCGCTAGCTCCCCCGGCCTAGCGACAGCCCCCCCGGCCTAGCGACAGCCCCCCCCATCGCAGCGACAGCCCCCCCGGCCTAGCGCTAGCTCCCCCGGCCTAGCGACAGCCCCCCCCATCGCAGCGACAGCCCCCCCCCATCGCAGCGACAGCCCCCCCGGCCTAGCGCTAGCTCCCCCGGCGCAGCGGCAGCCCCCCCCCCGGCGCAGCCCGGCGCAGCGGCAGCCCCCCCCGACCCATCACTTACCTGGGAGGCTTCTCGGGGCGGCTGGGCTGGGCTGGTCTTCTCCGCTGGGCAGCTCCAGTTTCTGCACCTTCCTCTAACAGAGGATGGTGCAGAATGGCCGCTTCAGCGCGCTCCCGAGCAGTGACAGCTCGTCTGCGCATGCGCAGAAGAGCTGTAGCGGGGAGCACACTGAAGCGGCTCGTGCTGAATGGAGAAGACCGGACTGCGCAAGCGCGTCTAAAAAAGCAAGCTGCCAGCGAATTTAGACGGAACCATGGAGACGAGGACGCCAGCAACGGAGCAGGTAAGTGGAATAACTTCTGTATGGCTCATATTTAATGCACAATGTACATTACAAAGTGCATTAATATGGCCATACGGAAGTGTATAACCCCACTTGGTTTCGCGAGACCACCCCTTTAATGATAGGGGTTTTATTATGTCACCCAGATGGATAAGGTAAATGTGTTAATGGTATATGGAAATGTAACACATTTTGTAGTAATTAGTGCTAAGGAGAAGGAATATGTTAATAAGATACAGAGAAATTCCTACATGCTAAACAGCACATATGATTATACAGTATATACTAGCGGTTAGTATAAAGGTAATACAGCAAAGATGTCTGGAAATCTTCGCCACCTACGAAAGAAGAAATGTTCATCAGTAACTCACAAAGAAATAAAATAGATATGAGATAGATAGATAGATAGATAGATAGATAGATAGGAGATAGATAGATAGATAGATAGATAGATAGATAGATAGATAGATTACCTTTAAGTATTTTTAAAGAGAACCTGTTGGCACCTTTGAGCCCCATAAACTACATTATGGGGCTCAAAATTGAGGTAATTCAAAAGTTTGGGTAGTTGCTTTTTATACTCACCGGTTCCCCTGTTCCAGCGCTGTGTGCCTAAAAATCAACACGCACACACAACCTTCTGAAAAGTGTCATGCTGTGTGCGCACTGATTTTTTGGGGGCACAGTGCTGGAATGGGGTACTCAGTGAGTACAAAAAGCAGCTCCCCGGACTCCATGTTCCCTCTACTTTGAGACCCATAATGTAGTTTATGGGGCTCAAAGGTGCTGACAAGTTTCTTTAAAAGCCTTACAGAGCCATCTACATTATATGAGAGTAAAAAAAAAGCGGAAAAGCCAAAAATGAGACTATAATCTATAGTCTATTCAGTCTACAATCTGTATATTTACATCAGCAGTTTGATGGCTGATTATTTTTAATAGTACACTGCACTTTTCCATCCCAAGATATCATGATGATAAATTGACCTTACTAATGTGACAAAGAAGAGAAAAAAAATGTCTTTGTTACTAAAATGCCAAACAAGGTGTAATTGGTAGAGATGAGCGAACGTGTTCGTCCGAGCTTGATATTCGTGCGAATATTAGGGTGTTCGGGATGTTCGTTATTCGTGACGAACACCATGCGGTGTTCTGGTTACTTTCACTTCCTTCCCTGAGACGTTAGCGCGCTTTTCTGGCCAATTGAAAGACAGGGAAGGCATTACAACTTCCCCCTGCAACGTTTAAGCCCTATACCACCCCCCTGCTGTGAGTGGCTGGCGAGATCAGGTGTTCGCCTAATATAAAAGTCGGCCCCTCCCGCGGCTCGCCTCAGATGCGGTGTGAGTTAGATGAGGGACAGTGCTGTTTATACCGGAGCTGCTGTAGGGAAAGAATTGGTAGTTAGTGTAGGCTTCAAGACCCCCCAAAGGTCCTTATTAGGGCCACTGATAGCTGTGTGTTGGCTGCTGTTAGCAGTGGGATTTTTTTTTTTCTCAAAATCGCCTCTGCAGACCGTTGCACCTGGCATTAGGGACAGAAGTGCTGCATAGGCAGGGAGAGTGTTAGGAGTGAGTGTAGCCTTCAAGAACCTCAACGGTCCTTTCTAGGGCCATATTTATCCGTGTGCAGTACTGTCCAGGCTGCTGTTGGCTGTGCTGCATTTTTTTTGGGCTTCTCAAAATCGCCTCTGCAGAGCATTCCACCCTCCATTGATACTGCAGGGAAAGAATTGTATAGGCAGGGCCACAACACAGTTATTATTCATAGAATATACGCAGTGCTGCCTGTTGGTGGGAAAAAACTGAAAACAAATCTATTTGTCCAGCCTCTGTCCGTCCTTACGGGCGGTGGACACGTGTGAGCTGCGTGAAAAACATTGCTAAATCATACGCAGCCAGCTACGCTTTACTGCTGGGTTCGCCATTTGCTTTCCTTAATTGGGAAAAAAAATACCTGCTCTCCAAGAGTTATAATAACTCTGCTACCCTCACGTTCTGTGACACATAAGCAGGGACACAGCACAGTTATTAAACTTCTCAGGTTCATTGAATATACGCAGTGCTGCCTGTTGGTGGGAAAAAACTGAAAACAAATCTATTTGTCCAGCCTGTGTCCGTCCTTACGCCTGTGGAGACGTGTGAGCTGCGTGAAAAACATTGCTAAATCATACGCACCCAGCTACGCTTTACTGCTGGGTTCGCCATTTGCTTTCCTTAATTGGGAAAAAAAATACCTGCTCTCCAAGAGTTATAATAACTCTGCTACCCTCACGTTCTGTGACACATAAGCAGGGACACAGCACAGTTATTAAACTTCTCAGGTTCATTGAATATACGCAGTGCTGCCTGTTGGTGGGAAAAAACTGAAAACAAATCTATTTGTCCAGCCTCTGTCCGTCCTTACGCCTGTGGAGACGTGTGAGCTGCGTGAAAAACATTGCTAAATCATACGCACCCAGCTACGCTTTACTGCTGGTTTCGCCATTTGCTTTCCTTAATTGGGAAAAAAAATACCTGCTCTCCAAGAGTTATAATAACTCTGCTACCCTCACGTTCTGTGACACATAAGCAGGGACACAGCACAGTTATTAAACTTCTCAGGTTCATTGAATATACGCAGTGCTGCCTGTTGGTGGGAAAAAACTGAAAACAAATCTATTTGTCCAGCCTGTGTCCGTCCTTACGCCTGTGGAGACGTGTGAGCTGCGTGAAAAACATTGCTAAATCATACGCACCCAGCTACGCTTTACTGCTGGTTTCGCCATTTGCTTTCCTTAATTGGGAAAAAAAATACCTGCTCTGCCACAGTTAATAACTCTGCTACCCTCACGTTCTGTGACACATAAGCAGGGACACAGCACAGTTATTAAACTTCTCAGGTTCATTGAATATACGCAGTGCTGCCTGTTGGTGGGAAAAAACTGAAAACAAATCTATTTGTCCAGCCTGTGTCCGTCCTTACGCCTGTGGAGACGTGTGAGCTGCGTGAAAAACATTGCTAAATCATACGCACCCAGCTACGCTTTACTGCTGGTTTCGCCATTTGCTTTCCTTAATTGGGAAAAAAAATACCTGCTCTGCCACAGTTAATAACTCTGCTACCCTCACGTTCTGTGACACATAAGCAGGGACACAGCACAGTTATTAAACTTCTCAGGTTCATTGAATATACGCAGTGCTGCCTGTTGGTGGGAAAAAACTGAAAACAAATCTATTTGTCCAGCCTGTGTCCGTCCTTACGCCTGTGGAGACGTGTGAGCTGCGTGAAAAACATTGCTAAATCATACGCACCCAGCTACGCTTTACTGCTGGTTTCGCCATTTGCTTTCCTTAATTGGGAAAAAAAATACCTGCTCTGCCACAGTTAATAACTCTGCTACCCTCACGTTCTGTGACACATAAGCAGGGACACAGCACAGTTATTAAACTTCTCAGGTTCATTGAATATACGCAGTGCTGCCTGTTGGTGGGAAAAAACTGAAAACAAATCTATTTGTCCAGCCTGTGTCCGTCCTTACGCCTGTGGAGACGTGTGAGCTGCGTGAAAAACATTGCTAAATCATACGCACCCAGCTACGCTTTACTGCTGGGTTCGCCATTTGCTTTCCTTAATTGGGAAAAAAAATACCTGCTCTCCAAGAGTTATAATAACTCTGCTACCCTCACGTTCTGTGACACATAAGCAGGGACACAGCACAGTTATTAAACTTCTCCGGTTCATTGAATATACGCAGTGCTGCCTGTTGGTGGGAAAAAACTGAAAACAAATCTATTTGTCCAGCCTCTGTCCGTCCTTACGCCTGTGGAGACGTGTGAGCTGCGTGAAAAACATTGCTAAATCATACGCACCCAGCTACGCTTTACTGCTGGGTTCGCCATTTGCTTTCCTTAATTGGGAAAAAAAATACCTGCTCTCCAAGAGTTATAATAACTCTGCTACCCTCACGTTCTGTGACACATAAGCAGGGACACAGCACAGTTATTAAACTTCTCCGGTTCATTGAATATACGCAGTGCTGCCTGTTGGTGGGAAAAAACTGAAAACAAATCTATTTGTCCAGCCTCTGTCCGTCCTTACGCCTGTGGAGACGTGTGAGCTGCGTGAAAAACATTGCTAAATCATACGCACCCAGCTACGCTTTACTGCTGGGTTCGCCATTTGCTTTCCTTAATTGGGAAAAAAAATACCTGCTCTCCAAGAGTTATAATAACTCTGCTACCCTCACGTTCTGTGACACATAAGCAGGGACACAGCACAGTTATTAAACTTCTCCGGTTCATTGAATATACGCAGTGCTGCCTGTTGGTGGGAAAAAACTGAAAACAAATCTATTTGTCCAGCCTGTGTCCGTCCTTACGCCTGTGGAGACGTGTGAGCTGCGTGAAAAACATTGCTAAATCATACGCACCCAGCTACGCTTTACTGCTGGGTTCGCCATTTGCTTTCCTTAATTGGGAAAAAAAATACCTGCTCTCCAAGAGTTATAATAACTCTGCTACCCTCACGTTCTGTGACACATAAGCAGGGACACAGCACAGTTATTAAACTTAGATAATTCATTCACTAGAGGCAGTGGGGCCTTTCGTTTTCCAAAAAGGGCAAAAATTATATTTGGCCTGCAGTCTTGCGCCAATTTATTTCCTGCCTGTGAAATCAAATCACTGGTAATACAGCATGCTGAGGGGTAGGGGTAGGCCTAGAGGACGTGGACGCGGCCGAGGACGCGGAGGGCCAAGTCAGGGTGTGGGCACAGGCCAAGCTCCTGATCCAGGTGTGTCGCAGCCGACTGCTGCGCGATTAGGAGAGAGGCACGTTTCTGGCGTCCCCACATTCATCGCCCAATTAATGGGTCCACGCGGGAGACGGTTATTAGAAAATGAGCAGTGTGAGCAGGTCCTGTCCTGGATGGCAGAAAGTGCTTCGAGCAACCTATCGTCTACCCGCAGTTCTGCGCCGTCCACTGCTGCCAATCCGAATCCTCTGTCTGCTGCTCCTCCTTCCTCCCAGCCTCCTCACTCCACTACAATGACACCTGCTCAGGAGCGGGAACACTCCCAGGAACTGTTCTCGGGCCCCTGCTTAGATTGGGCAGCAGCGGTTCCTCTCCCACCAGAGGAGTTTATCGTCACTGATGCCCAACCATTCGAAAGTTCCCGGGGTCCGGGGGAAGAGGCTGGGGACTTCCGCCAACTGTCTCAACAACTTTCTGTGGGTGAGGAGGACGATGACGATCAGACACAGTTGTCTTGCAGTGAGGTAGTAGTAAGGGCAGTAAGTCCCAGGGAGCAGCGCACAGAGGATTCGGAGGAAGAGCAGCAGGACGATGAGGTGACTGACCCCACCTGGTGTGCAACGCTTACTCAGGAGGACAGGTCTTCAGAGGGGGAGTCAAGGGCAGCAGCAGGGCAGGTTGCAAGAGGCAGTGCAGTGGCCAGGGGTAGAGGCAGGGCCAGACCGAATAATCCACCAAGTGTTTCCCAAAGCGCCCCCTCGCGCCATGCCACCCTGCGGAGGCCGAGGTGCTCTAAGGTCTGGCAGTTTTTCACAGAGACGACTGACGACCGACGAACAGTGGTGTGCAACCTTTGTCGCGCAAAGCTCAGCCGGGGAGCCAACACCAACAGCCTCACCACCACCACCATGCGCAGACATATGATGGCCAAGCACCCCGCAAGGTGGGACAAAGGCCGTTCACCGCCTCCGGTTTGCACCCCTGCCTCTCCCCCTGTGCCCCAACCTGCCACTGAGATGCAACCCCCCTCTCAGGACACAGGCACTACCGCCTCATGGCCTGCACCCACACCCTCATCTCCGCTGTCCTCGGCCCCATCCAGCAGTGTAGTTCAGCGCACCGTTCAGCCGTCGCTTGCGCAAGTGTTCGAGCGCAAGCGCAAGTACGCCGCCACGCACCCGCACGCTCAAACGTTAACCGTCCGCATCGCAAAATTCATCAGCCTTGAGATGCTGCCGTATAGGGTTGTGGAAACGGAGTCCTTCAAAAGTATCATGGAGGCGGCGGCCCCGCGCTACTCAGTTCCCAATCGCCACTACTTTTCCCGATGTGCCGTCCCAGCCCTGCACGACCACGTCTCCCGCAACATTGTGCGCGCCCTCACCAACGCGGTTACTGCCACGGTCCACTTAACTACGGACACGTGGACAAGCACAGGCGGGCAGGGCCACTACATCTCCCTGACGGCACATTGGGTGAATTTAGTGGAGGCTGGGACAGAGTCAGAGCCTGGGACCGCTCACGTCCTACCCACCCCCAGAATTGCGGGCCCCAGCTCGGTGCTGGTATCTGCGGAGGTGTATGCTTCCTCCACTAAAGCACCCTCCTCCTCCTCCTCCTCCTCTGTCTCACAATCAAGATGTGTTAGCAGCAGCATGTCGCCAGCAGTCGGTGTCGCGCGGTGTGGCAGCACAGCGGTGGGCAAGCGTCAGCAGGCCGTGCTGAAACTACTCAGCTTAGGCGATAAGAGGCACACGGCCCACGAACTGCTGCAGGGTCTGACACAGCAGACCGACCGCTGGCTTGCGCCGCTGAGCCTCCAACCGGGCATGGTCGTGTGTGACAACGGCCGTAACCTGGTGGCGGCTCTGCAGCTCGGCAGCCTCACGCACGTGCCATGCCTGGCCCACGTCTTTAATTTGGTGGTTCAGCGGTTTCTGAAAAGCTACCCACGCTTGTCAGACCTGCTCGTAAAGGCGCGCCGGCTCTGCGCACATTTCCGCAAGTCCCACACGGACGCTGCCACCCTGCGCACCCTGCAACATCACTTTAAGCTGCCAGTGCACCGACTGCTGTGCGACGTGCCCACACGGTGGAACTCTACGCTCCACATGTTGGCCAGGCTCTATGAACAGCGTAGAGCTATAGTCGAATACCAACTCCAACATGGGCGGCGCAGTGGGAGTCAGCCTCCTCAATTCCTTTCAGAAGAGTGGGCCTGGTTGGCAGACATCTGCCATGTCCTTGGTAATTTTGAGGAGTCTACCCAGGTGGTGAGCGGCGATGCTACAATCATTAGCGTCACCATTCCTCTGCTATGCATCTTGAGAAATTCCCTGCAAACCATAAAGGCAGCTGCTTTGCGCTCGGAAACGGGGGCGGGGGAAGACAGTATGCCGCTGGATAGTCAGGGCACCCTCCTGTCTATTTCTCAGCGCGTACAGGAGGAGGAGGAGGAGCATGAGGAGGATGAGGAGGAGGGGGAAGAGACAGCTTGGCCCGCTGCTGACGGTACACCGGCTGATTGCCTGTCATCCTTTCAGCGTGTATGGCCTGAGGAGGAGGAGGAGGAGGAGGAGGAGGAGGATCCTGATAGTGATCTTCCTAGTGAAGACAGCCATGTGTTGCGTACAGGTACCCTGGCACACATGGCTGACTTCATGTTAGGATGCCTTTCTCGTGACCCTCGCGTTGCACGCATTCTGGCCACTACGGATTACTGGGTGTACACACTGCTCGATCCACGGTATAAGGAGAACCTGCCCACTCTGA
Source organism: Eleutherodactylus coqui (assembly GCF_035609145.1). NCBI lineage: Eukaryota > Metazoa > Chordata > Amphibia > Anura > Eleutherodactylidae > Eleutherodactylus > Eleutherodactylus coqui. The sequence continues at coordinate 100,138,275 of NC_089841.1, forward strand.
TTCCCGAAGAGGAAAGGGGTTCGAGAGTGTTGCTATACCACAGGACCCTTGCGGACAAGCTGATGGTAAAATTCCCAGCCGACAGCGCTAGTGGCAGAAGGCGCAGTTCCGAGGGCCATGTTGCAGGGGATGTGCGTAGATCGAGCAGCATGTACATCCCAGGCAGTGCAACAGTCTTTAAGGGCCTGGCCAGCTTTATGGCTCCCCACCAAGACTGTGTCACCGCTCCCCAGTCACGGCTGAGTCGGCGGGAGCACTGCAAAAGGATGGTGAGGGAGTACGTAGCGGATCGCACGACCATCCTTGGTGACGCCTCTGCCCCCTACAACTACTGGGTGTCGAAGCTGGACACGTGGCCTGAACTAGCCCTGTATGCCCTTGAGGTGCTTGCTTGTCCTGCGGCTAGCGTGTTGTCGGAGAGGGTGTTTAGTGCGGCTGGGGGAATCATCACAGATAAGCGTAGCCGCTTGTCAACCGACAGTGCCGACAGGCTAACACTCATCAAGATGAACAAAGGCTGGATTTCCCCAGACTTCTGTTCTCCACCAGCGGACAGCAGCGATACGTAAGCAATACGTAGGCTGCACCCGCGGATGGAAGCTACGTTCTCTCTCACCATCCAAAACGGGGACATTTCTGCTTCATCAATCTGTGTCTAATATTCCTCCTCCTCCTCCTCCTGCTCCACCTCCTGAAACCTCACGTAATCACGCTGAACGGGCAATTTTTCTTAGGGCCACAAGGCTCACTCAAATAATTTTTCAGAACAATTTTTATAAGTTTCAATGCGCTTAAAAGCATTGGAACTTTAACTTGAACCAATTTTTCGTTACACTGGGCTGCCTCCAGGCCTAGTTACCACTTAAGCCACATTAACCAAAGCGATTAATGGGTTTCACCTGCCCTCTTGGCTGGCCATGGCCAATTTTTGGGATGTACATTAGTACTGTTGATACAGCAATTTTTGTGGGCCCTCGCCTACAGTGTAATCAAATTAATTTTTAGCCCACCTGCATTACAGCTGACGTTACCTCAGCTGTGTTGGGCAATGCAATGGGATATTTTTGTGTACCGTCGGTGGGTTCCAGGGAGCCACCCATGCTGTAGGTGCACACTGAGTTTTTAATACATCTGTACACTTCTAAAGAACCCGTCTGACTGGGGCATGCAGTGTGGGCCGAAGCCCACCTATATTACGCACGACATTACTACCTCAGCTGTGTTGGGCAATGCAATGGGATATTTTTGTGTACCGCCGGTGGGTTCCAGGGAGCCACCCATGCTGTAGGTGCACACTGAGTTTTTAATACATCTGTACACTTCTAAAGAACCCGTCTGACTGGGGCATGCAGTGTGGGCCGAAGCCCACCTGTATTACGCACGACATTACTACCTCAGCTGTGTTGGGCAATGCAATGGGATATTTCTATGTACCGCCGGTGGCTTCCTGGCACCCACCCAGGCAGTGGGTCCACAGGGAGTTAAACCTACATGTGTCCACTTGTAAAGAATCCCAGTCTGACTGGGGCATGCAGTGTGGGCCGAAGCCCACCTGTATTACGCACGACATTACTACCTCAGCTGTGTTGGGCAATGCAATGGGATATTTTTGTGTACCGCCGGTGGGTTCCAGGGAGCCACCCATGCTGTGGGTCGACAGGGACTTCACAATAGGGAGTTGTACCTGCCTGTGTCTATGAATTAAAAAGCCCGGTCTGACTGGGGCATGCAGACACCTTGACAGAATGAATAGTGTGTGGCACATAGGTTCCCCATTGCTATGCCCACGTGTGCAGCTCCTGATGGCGGTGGCACAGGATTCTATTTCTCATTGCTTCTGTACAGCATTGTGGGCTATCGCTCCGCCACTTTTAAAGAGGGTCGCTGCCTAGCCGTGCCAACCTCTGCAGTGTATGCCTGCGGTCCCTCGTCATGGCAGACGCAATTCTAAATAGACATGAGCGTGGTGTGGCATGAGGGCAGCTGAAGGCTGCGCAGGGACACTTTGGTGTGCGCTGTGGGGGGGAGGGGGTGCGGTTGGGCAGCATGTAACTCAGGAGAAGTGGCAGTGGAGTGTCATGCAGGCAGTGATTGTGCTTTGTTGGAGGTAGTGTGGTGCTTAGCAAAGGTATGCCATGCTAATGAGCGCTTTTCAGAAGTAAAAGTTGTTGGGAGGGGGGGGGGGCCCACTCTTGCCGCTATTGTGGCTTAATAGTGGGACCTGTGAACTTAGGATGCAGCCCAACATGTAGCCCCTCGCCTGCCCTATCCGTCACTGTGTCATTCCCATCACTTTCCTGAATTGCCCAGATTTTCACACATGAAAACCTTAGCGAGCATCGGCGAAATACAAAAATGTTCTGGTCGCCCATTGACTTCAATGGGGTTCGTTGTTCGAAACGAACCCTCGAGCATCACGGGAAGTTCGTTACGAATAACGAACACCCGAACATTTTGGTGTTCGCTCATCTCTAGTAATTGGCTTTCAGTGTATTCTGCCTGCGATGTTAGTGAGATAACACAAAGTTTTCTCTACAGATCAGGAAGTGTAGCACTATTGATAGTCAGTGTGAAAAATGCCAGATTGTAGGATTTTTTTTACAAGATAGATTATCGAAAACAAAAAAAAATCAGCAAAAATTCTTAAAAGATGTTTAACACAAAAATGTAATTGGTATAATTGGTAATTTTCTGATGAAACATTCCCTTTAAATTTAACCAAAAACAAATTACACCCAACTGCTTTACCGCCACGTACAGATGCCAGATAGCTAGTAGTACTATCTTAGGGTACGTTCACACGAGCGTGTTTTGGTGCGTACTTAGGTGCGTACATACGTCCGCACCTAGGTACGAGCAAAAACGTGCGTGAACACAGCTGCGTGCTTGTTGTCAATGGAGCCGCGGCTGCTGCTCAGCCAATCACAGGCAGCTCTCGCCCGTCATTCTTTCGGGGAATTCTCTTAACTTGTGGGGATGGAGGAAACATCTGCCGCATGCGGCAGATGTGTTCTTCATCCCTGCGGGGGACACAGCAGCGGTGGACAGGTAAGTATTTTTTTTTAACACTAAAATTTTTCTTTTTCAGGGAAGAGCTTATATGTAAAGCTCTTCCCTGAAAAACAATTCAGGTGTGCCAGCAGACCATTGTCTTCAATGAAGCCGCCGGCAGCAGCAGCAGCTCCATTGAAGAGAATGCCTGCATTTTTTTTTTTACACAAAAATTTTTCTTTTTCAGGAAACAGCTTATATGTAAAGTCCTTCCCTGAAAAGGAATGCAGGGAGCCAGCAGACCATTGACTTCAATGGAGCCGCCGCAGCAGCCACGGCTCCGTTGAAAACAATGCGTGCATTCCCTATGGTGCACGCATGTCCTATCTTTGCAGGCACGCACCTGCAAAGTATGGACATGTGAACACACCATAGGGAATGCATTGTTGCAAATATAAGAGTCTTTTTGTGCGTATGTATGCACAAAAACACGCTTGTGTGAACGCACCCTTAATCCTATAAAAAAGGCCTGAATGTTCTGCAAAAAAATTGGTAGAGTATGAAATAAAAAAAACCCTCAACTTTCGAAGGCATTAATCTAAAATATTTTAATGGCCCTCAGTCCTGAAAGGGTTGACTCCGTCCTGCTTTTATAATGTAGCACTAACTAATGCTCAATTATTTTGAGTTAGATGAATGTTATATCTCAGTTCTGTGTTCAACTTCTAGCTAACTAAACGTATTTTTTATCCAATGGCCCAACCAAACAATTGAGAGAAGCAGATTCGTGGGAGAACCATTCATCTTTGTCCAGCACATCTGTTCTACAGTATAGTGCAGACAACCCACAATAATGAAGCGCAAACTGCAGCTGCTAGGAAAATGACTTTTATAGTATACAGCTGAAGTTCACCTGAGCTGCTTCGGCAATATATCACAGCTGGAAAAGTCACCGAAATACTCCCAATTTCATGATATCTAATAAAACATTTGCTAAGGGCTCCTTCCCCATCTTTATTTTTTATTTTTTGCTCCATTCATAAAAAAATAAAGTAAAATTCAGAACTCTCTCCATCTTAGTAAATGATGGGAAATAACTTTTATATAAATATAAAGTATTCGTAAAGCTTTTGTTTGTAATTTTTTAACATTTAGATATTGTTTGAATGTGAGATATTTTCTTATTTTACTATAGTTAAACTACAAACACAGCAAAATAAACTCAAGATAAAGTGAAACTTCCTGGAAAAGTCATGTTTCCTAATTTGTCACCACAAATGTGCGTAAGGAGTTTATGAGCACGGGATGTAATAAATTGCTTAATGGTACATAACCCCATTCATGCCTAATTTAAAGATGCAAAATACAGTCATATAATAACAGTTGGGCAAATTTGTTCATCTTTTGCTCTGCCTGAGGACTCTAGAAAAATGACTATGATGGAAACTTAAAACAGTGCTGGGTCAGACAAAAAAGGTGGCTAAAAATTGAAAATTGAGTAGCACTGAAGATGACTCTATAGTCCTGTCCATATTTTATAATTAAAATTGATGTGCTGTAAAAATTGCTTCATAAATATATTTAGCCTGAGCATTACATTTATAAATGCACTCGCTAATATAGCTACATTGCCTGGGTTGCCAGGCCTACAGCAAATTCCAGGAGACTACCTTTTTAATTTCTTGTTGTGACAGTAGCTACATACGACGTTTGGCTCATTTATCCAATAATAGCATTTAGATGTTGATCGTAGTCCTTGTAAAGATCATCTTTTGAAACCTTCAAGCAACAAATTGTAATGCCTTGCCACTCTTGATGCACTTGTTCTGTTTTTCTCATTTAGAATTCTGGCCTCATACTGTTCCAGGGTCTCTGCAGCCCTCGATGTCCTGGCTCTTTCTAGCTCATTCTTGTCGTTGGTCAAAGTGTTCACTTTTCTCGCTTGCTTGAGGTAATTTTACTTTCATTACTTTTGGCTTGCCTTGTCTGATGGGTTTCCGTTTTTTTTTAGGAATTCTAGATCCGCCACACATCTAAATTATTCGTAATCACAAAACATCTTATTTTACCATATATGATGCGCCCCATCTATACACATATGCCCCATTTATTGAAACTGTGTAAAAAACTGTGTCTGTGGCACTTAGCGACTAATCATCATTCCTTAAACTGCTCTAGTAAAATGAAAGCTGTGCTGTGATTGGTTGCTATGACCAACAAACTAGAAGATCGCAGAGGCAGAGATATGTCTATATATTTAGTATAGAAGCCCTTCACAGATATAGACGAACTAAAAAAATATTTTATTAAACCCTTGTTAAAGTTTTAGACGTGGGCTGACAAACAACACAAAAAACAAACAACTAAGTGACAAAGTTAGAGCAGTTTGGGGATAGGCAGTCAAGGTGGGACTGCTGAACCCTCAGGACAAAATAATCTATAATGATAGCCAGTAACGCATCAAGACTCAATGGTCTATAATAATGTCTGGTGACTCGTCAAGATTAGATATCCTAACATACGATGCCCAAGAATTTTGGCATTGTATGAGTAACAGACAGCTATCTTGATCGGTGCATTAGTGATATTGGACCAATCAGATGCTGGCATAAGGATGCGGATGGATTCCTGGCGTGCGTTAGAAAGAAGACAGAAAAGATTACAGCTCAATGCGTTTCCCTACTGTCGTTACCAGTAGTTCATCAGGAGCTATATACGTTTTATGATAGCACCAACTTGATATGAGCAAGGGATTAAAATAACCCTATCACTTCTAATTGAAGAGGTATCGTATAGAATCAAAGCACTGAATTGGACAATGCAGAAGAGGACAGTTGCCCCTTACGATTTTACATTGCGCCAGATAGGGAGCAAAAATATATCAGAAAACGATTCACCCAGTTGAAAGAATATTGGGCAGTTCGTTCAAATGGTCAATGAGACCAATAGAAGCTGTAGTAAAGCTACTTGGAAAAATTCAGCACTATTGGCAAGAGCTAAAGAATATCAAGGCAAAGATTATTTAAGCTTGCTACCTAAGAGTAATAAGCTATCCCTATTTAGCAATAAAGTGCAGCGGTACCAAATCAAAGTAAATGAAAATAAAGAAATCAAAAGCAAGAGCCTCTAACTCTGATGCTGAGTCAAGGCATATGCCTTACTACAGCTTTACTTCAGCTTCTATTGGTCTCATTGAGTTGGTGCTATCATAAAACATATATAGCTCCTGATGAACTACTGGTAACGACAGTAGGGAAACGCGTTGAGCTGTAACCTATTCTGTCTTCTTTCTAACGCACGCCAGGAATCCATCCGCATCTTTATGCCAGCATCTGATTGGTCCAATATCACTAATGCACCGATCAAGATAGCTGTCTGTTACTCATATAGTGCCAGAAAAATTTTTTGGGCACTATATGTCAGGATATCTAATCTTGATGAGTCACCAGACATTATTATAGACCATTGAGTCTTGATGCGTTACTGGCTATCATTATAGATTATTTTGTCCTGAGGGTTCAGCAGTCCCACCTTGACTGCCTATCCCCAAACTGCTCTAACTTTGTCACTTTGTTGTTTGCTTTTTGTGTTGTTTGTCAGCCCACGTCTTAAATTTTAACAAGGGTTTAATAAAATATTTTTTTAGTTCGTCTATATCTGTGAAGGGCTATGACCAACAAACAGTTTAAACCCCCTAGCACTTTAAGTTGAATCATGAAGAGTATTTGTACCAAGTTTGGCGAGATTTATCAAGGCATGTAGGAGCCTATGAAAAACAAAGAATCACATCTTTACTATATATATATATATATATATATATATATATATATAAAAATTTGTACAACTTTTGTTTGTAGTTGTTTGTGTGTGTATATATATATATATATATATATATATATATATATATATATATATATAAAATAGCAGGAAGGAATTCCTAAATCTCTTATGTCACCTGCAGAGTCTGTGTATGCTCAAAATTAGCACATGATTTAGTAGTTTCAGGCACTAGGGTGAAACCTCATGTGTAGCAGCTGCAGTTCTGGAGAACAGTCAGGGAAGAGACAGAACGGAGGTTCTGTCAGCAACGGAGGTCTTGGTTTGCAGTACAGGTGGATACGGCAGATAGCGTAGTCATAAGGGAAGCCAGTGTCAGCAATGAGGGGTTTCTGTTTGCAGTATAGATGGATGAGGTGGGTAGCGTAGTCAGAAGAGAAGCCAGAAGTCGGTATCAAGTGGTTTTATAGTAATTGCAGAGCAGCAGGCAGAAGTAGAGCTTGACCAATGCTGTGGAGCAAGATAATCATGCAAGGAAGGAATGTCATGGCCAGGCTCTTATAGGAAGCCCTAATCAGGAACAGGCGGAGCTAGAACAGGGGCTGGATAGTAGGATCTTGAAACAAGGTCAAAATATGCAGGGGAACTGTCCAAGGCTGAATAGCTCATTATGGAGAGCCACCAACTAGAGCACAGGAGGTTGTAGATTCGAGCCCTGACACATGACATCAATTTTTTAATAAGCATTAGACACCTAGTGCAAAAGTTAGACAAAGTTGATAGAAGAATGGTGTGGGCAAGAGGACTCATAAAATATGTTACATTTATTTAGGGTGTCCCCAATTATTTGTCAGAAAATGTTAGTGCATACATATATCAGAGATAAGGTGACATAATGTGTAGTAAGTAGAGATGAGTGAGTATACTCGCTAAAGGCAATTGCTCGAGCGAGCATTGCCTTTAGCGAATACCTGCCCGCTCGAGACTGAAGGTTCGGGTGCCGGCGCGGGGGGACGGTGAGTAGCGGCTGTCAGCAGGAGGGAGCGGGGGGGGGGGGGGGGGGGAGAGGGAGAGAGAGATCTCCCCTCCGTTCCTCCCCGCTCTTCCCCGCAGCTCCCTGCCCGCCGCCGGCACCCGAACCTTCAGTCTCGAGCAGGCAGGTACTGGCTAAAGGCAATGCTCGCTCGAGCAATTGCCTTTAGCAAGTATACTTGCTCATCTCTAGTAGTAAGTAAAGCTGTGTTCATATCTGTCAGAGGTTCCATTTGGAGCTTCCATCGCAGTTTCTTCTGGTAAAAATAGCACATCATGTTGCACTATATTTTCCAGTGAAATGACGGAAACTATGACGGAAACCCAAAAGCCAATGGAGTTTGTCAGGTACTCTTTGTGTTTGTTTTCTGATGAATTGTGCTATTTGTTATTTTTGGCTTTCTGCTTCTCTTATGGAACAAAAAAATGGAAATGCTTGGCATAGGAATGAACCTAGTCTTACAGATAATTTATCATGCCACCTTTACCATTTTCACAAATGTGTTACAATTTGCTCCATTCTCACTGGCTTGTAACTGCATATATCCTACAAGTCTATTGAGAAATCTCTGGCTGTGAGTTTATGTGCACTCTTATGATTAACCCATTATAACATTGATCAGCGTATGACATTGTGAGAGCTTTCATTCGAATTCTGTTCACACAAACATAACTATGTTGTCAAATTATTTTTTATCGCTATGGAAGTGATTATCAGTAGTTAAATATAGTCAATACTGATTGTGTACACAGAGAGTAGCTAGACTGTATTTAAAAAAATGCAGCATGTAATCCCCTAATTTACAATATAGAAACTGCTTAGCCACACACTTTTTTAGAAAAATAAATTGTCATCATTCGTTTCCAGCAGCGTTCAAAATGCATACATTTATAAAACTTCCCAGTTATTGTCTGTAATGTCTTCATTACAATTTTGACTAATTCCCTTTTCCTGCAGATATGAAGAAAATGATAGTTTTGGAAATAACCCTGTTTTGCAATATATAATAATAACCAGTACTTCAGAAGATTGTGAAAATTCTAAAGATACCGTATATACCGGCGTATAAGACGACTTTTGAACCCCGAAAAATCTGCTCTGCAGTCGGGGGTCGTCTTATGCGCCGGTAATACAAAAAAAAAAAAGTGTAAAAAAAAAAAATTTTATTACTCACCTCCCACGGCGTTCTGTCGCGCTCCGGCAGGATGTCGCTCGCTCCGGCAGGCTGTCGCTCGCTCCTCGTCCCCGCCGCAGCATAGCTTTCTGAATGCGGGGCTTGAAATCCCCGCTTCCAGAAAGCTAATACACACGCCGGCAGCCATGACAGCATTGAATGGCTGTGATTGGCTAAAGCACACGTGGCTTCAGCCAATCACACTATTCAATGACATCATTGAATGGCTGTGATTGGCTGAAGGCGCACGTGTTAGCAATCACACCCATTCAATGATGTCATTGAATAGTGTGATTGGCTGAAGCCACGTGTGCTTTAGCCAATCACAGCCATTCAATGATGTCATGGCTGCCGGCGTGTGTATTAGCTTTCTGGAAGCGGGGATTTCAAGCCCCACATTCAGAAAGCTATGCTGCGGCGGGGACGAGGAGCGAGCGACATCCTGCCGGAGCGCGACAGAACGCCGTGGGAGGTGAGTAATAAAAATTTTTTTTTTTTCTCCACTGAATACCGGCGTATAAGGTGACAGTTGGGGGGTCGTCTTATACGCCCCGTCGCCTTATACGCCGGTATATACGGTATTCCAATAGTAAGTATAATACGGTAACTATAGTAACTACAATACACTGCAACAAGAGCTGTAATATATAGTAACTATGACAATGGAAAAATATTGCTTCATAGTAACTGCAATAATATTGTAGATAGCATCAGGACACTGCAGGCACTGGAATTCCTCAAATTGATGACATGAGTTCCTTCTAAGGCGAGAACTGCAGATGGAATCTTCTACAGCAGCATTGTGTTGCACAAAAATTGATTGCAAGCAGTCAGTAATGAGTAAAAGTCATGCAACTGTAAAGGGTTTACATGGTATTGATGGGTCATTCTGAAGCATGTGTTTTTTTTAAATTTGTGTAATTGAGGCCAATGTAGAGACAAGATAAACTGAGGAGAGCATTTGCAGTTTTGGAGCAGAACAGGGAGTAAATAGAGTTAGGCGTGCTGATCATGGGAAGTCCCTACGGGATATTAAGAGTTGTGCCTGCTCAGAGCTACACTGGATGCTGTGTAGACTTTGTGATTACCCTGTCATGAGGTTTCTTTTCTGTAAGGCCCTACACACCTACCTGGAAAAAGGTAAGATTTATCACCATCTGTACCAGTTATCATTAAGCCAGTCTATGTTTGTAAAGTTTAGAAGCATCATGTGGCGTCTGGTGTCTTCTTCATATGGGTGTGGTCCGAGAGCATTTTTGACATGTATTCACTGAAAAGGAAGCCAGTAATGCAATGCCTGATAGACTGCAGGCCAGGCACAATCGCAGTAGACCCTGTATAGTGTGGCGCACCTATCTGTGGTTGGTGTCTTTGGTATCCGTTCACATTTGTAGACTATGTTTGTTTGCAGTCACTCCTCCCCAATCTGGGCTGGGTTGAGTGAGTGGATTGCATTATTAGTCTGCATTGAACAAGTAGCTCCTCCAAATTATCGTATGGCTCACTGCATTCTACTAGAGTCTACGGCCATTGTGCCTGGCCTGCAGGCTATCAGGTGTTGCATCACTGGTTTCCTTTTCAGTGAATAATGTCTTTATTTTTTCTCTCATCTCTGTGATTTTATCATTTCTGACATGTAAATCAAATCCTCTGATTACTATGGAAGCAAATACCTGTCTCACAAGTACTCAAGGGCTCAGTCCAACAACCAGCCCCCGACCCTTGGACTTCACAACAGTTTCAACTGGAGCTGTCACACAAGCTTAGTCTGTATATAGTCCCAGCCTGGGAACATGGAGCGTTCAGCAGATTCATTATGCCTGTAGGTTTGATTGGAGTAACATAGTAACATAGTATGTTAGGCTGAAAGAAGACAATGTCCATCAAGTTCAGCCTGTGTCCAACCCTGCCTTGTTGATCCAGAGGAAGGCAAAACAAAAATAATTGTTACATCCATGCGGCGCACTACAGCGCCACACCTAAGCACAGACGCGAGATGGTGTCCTAATAAAACCGCAATACACTGGCAGCGTTTGCAAGGACCAATTACACCTCTCCAGGTAAAGATAAAAGGTCACCTGTCCCTTACTTATCAGGGAAAGTGTGGAATCCCTGCCTAAAAGCGGGATGATTGTCCTGATAAGGACAGCCCCACTGTCTTCATCTGGGACCTGGCTATCCCTGATTAGGAACCTGGAGATATGTACAAAACACAGGACGTGACACTGTTCACACACACTAAACACAGAATGCGACAGTTCACACCTCATGTCTGCCCACCTGCACAGACATTCAGTACACGTCGCTATTCACACCAACATACCCGGTAATGCACACCACACAGAACAGGACTGCACATACACCACATGTCTGGCCACTTGCAAAGGCATACAAGACAAGTCTCTGTTCACACCTACACACATGGTATTAAATACCACATAGAACAGGAACCCCACCCAGAACTCACATGCATACAGATAGAAAACCATAGCTAGTCCAAGTGTCCTCACCCCAAGGGGATAGTAAGTCAGCTACCATGCTGACATACAGGGAACAATGTCAGGCATCACCCATCTGACACACACATAGGACATCTGGAGGCTGCACCTGTCAAAGGAAAAGGAAAGGGAAGATGCAGACAAGGACTACAGGTGTCCAGACTGTCCTCAGGGAAGGTGAGAGAGACACTTCAGCAAACATGCATAGCACCAGCTTTTAGGTTGGGTAAACACAGAGTGCATCAACAGAGTAAAATGAGTAAAACACTAAAATGACCAGTATCTACTACCAAGAGATGCTTGTTTTTATATGCAGCAGACCAGAGGGGATTGGCTGGAGAAACACCACACCCAGCCAGCTCAATTAACCCTAACCTGTGAAGCTGTGCTCATGGAAACCTGTAGAACCACAGGTCCCAGACGCAGAACCTAACAGTTCCTCCGCTTTAAAAAAGGGGCCTCTGGACCCTTAAGGCAACTGCTCCAAACCACGCACGTGTACAGGATTTATCTAAAAAGGTCCTGATACCAAGGCAAAGATGGTAAATTGGAAGGCGTAACAAAAATTGTGCACCTCTAATTAGAACCTCTGTGACTTAAACAACCGGCCTCAGTCACAAGTCTGCAAAAAGAGTGCACAGCCCAGAGAGAAAAGGTGGAAATCCCTCCTGCTGACAAAGCATGCACAGGATTTATCCGTATAGGCTAAGTGTGGACGCCAGTCAGTCAGTAGAAGGAATAAAACACAGGTGCATACTGCACAGGGGTCTGCAGCAAACAGTAATACTGGTCTTTATGTTATGTCCATGCGGTGCACTAAAGCACAATGCCTCAATACGGACGCAAGATGGTGTCCTATTTTAAAACTGCAAACACCTCTCATAATATTGCAAGGTCCAATTACAGAGATCCTGGCTACAAAAGCAGAGATCCTGGCTCATCTAGGTGTTATGGCGGCGGTCCGGGCTCTGAGAGTGCATAATTGGAGCTACAGTTCTGACCAATCAGCCAGGTCGCAGATGTTTGACCTGTACCATCTGGTAAAAAAATGGCTGGATCCGGACATTTACACACCCGCCCAGATGGTTGATAAGGTCGTGGTGGATCGTTATACCTTAGTGCATGCCAGCCAAGTAGCAGAAGGCTTCATACCAGGTAAGCACATGAGTGTGGTATGTATACACGGTGATACAAGGGTGTATCCTATGGCACAGTGTAACTTTGAAACTCATGTCGGAGCCGTGACCTACGATGTACGGTAGATGTTGTCAAAGGGTTAATGCACAGCGTGATATTGGCACGCGATTTCCCTGTATTCTGGGACTTGTGAGGGAAAATGACAACCCCTTCTAAAGAGACTGACGCAAACCCAGCTGACCTTACATCTTCGCAGGATAGCTGGGTAAATGTGGACGTTGAATCAGAGGATGTAACTTTTCCTTTCCAGGTCTTGGCTGGAGATGATGCTGAAGAGGAAGTCTACCCCTCGGTTCAGGATGTGTCCGATCTGGAGGATGCACCTGGGAACTTTGGGACAGCCCAGTTAAGGGACCCCACGCTTGTCAATGCAAAAGAAAATGTCGTAGTGATAAATGGTGTGTTACAGGAACCGGGTTCTGACCAACGGTTCCCCCATTTTGCCATGAATAATAACTTGTTGTATAGAGTGACAAAAACAAGCGGGAAAGTGGTGGAACAGTTGGTTGTGCCAAAGCCGTACAGGCGCTAGGTGCTAGACTTCGCACATAATCATGCATTAAGAGGACATTTAGGAACTGATTAAACACAGGACAGAATTCTTCAAAGGTTTTTCTGGCCAGGGGTATACAAGGACATAAAGGAGTACTTTAAGTCATGCCCCACCTGTCAGATCACCACTCCTGTGTCGCACTTCTGCAGTCCCTTAGTGCCTCTCCCGATTATAGAGGTTCCCTTTGAAAGAACTGTAATGGATTTAGTGGGTCTCATAGTCAAGTTGGCTAAAGGACATCAATACATTTTGGTCATGTTAGATTATACTATTCGATACCCTGAGGCAATCCCCTTAAGAAGCCCTACTGCCAAAAACATTGCACGAGAGTTGTCCCTTATGTTCTCCAGAGTAGGTCTTCCCAAGGAAATCCTTTCAGAACAAGGGACCCCCATCATGTCCAAAGTAATGAAAGAATTGTGCCAACTCTTTAAAATTGACCACATACGAACCAACACCCTCAGACGGACGGGTTGGTGGAGAGGTTCAATAAGACCCTGAAGCAAATGCTAAAGTGGGTAGTAGAGAAAGATGGTTGGGACTGGGACCGTCTGTTACCTTATCTCATGTTTGCCATACGGGAAGTACCACAGGCTTCTCGCCATTTGAGTTGCTATACAGTCGGCACCCCAAAGGGTTGTTGGATATAGCCAGAGAAACCTGGGAGACCGAGTCTACTCACTATAGGAGCGTCACAGAGCACGTGGCTCAAATGCAGGTCCGCATTAATACTGTAATGCCCATTGTCAGGGAACACTTGCAGAGGGCACAGGAGGCCCAAAGCAGAGTGTACAATCGTTCTGCCAGGGTGAGAACTTTTAGTCCCGGTGACTGAGTTCTCATCTTGGTGCCTACTGTAGAGAGTAAATTCCTCGCTAGATGGCAGGGTCCCTACGAAATCGTTGAGAAAGTAGGCGACGTAAACTATAGAATGCATCAGCCGGGGAAAAGAAAGCTGTATCAGGTGTACCATGTTAATTTAGTAAAACTCTGGAAGGATAGAGAAGCTTTGGCTACCTCAACCATCAGGAGGGGTGCACCGCAGCCCTCCTTGCCCAATGTTAGAGTAGGTGAGGCCCTCTCGGTGTGCCAACGGCAGGAGGCAAAAGAGTTCCTACAAAGAAATAGAGACAAATTCTTTGACCGGCCTGGTCGTACACACGTCATAACACATGATATCATAACTGAACCCGGGATGAAGGTAAGCTTAAAACCGTATAGGAGCCCAGAAGCACGTAGGGAAGCAGTTTCTGCTGAGGTTAAGCGCATGCTGGAATTAGGAGTGATAGAGGAATTAAAAAGTGAGTGGTCAAGCCCCATTGTGTTAGTCCCCAAACCAGACGGTACTTGGAGGTTTTGCAATGATTTCAGGAAGTTAAAGGAAATCTCCAAATTTGATGCATATCCCATGCCCAGGGTTGATGAATTAATTGAGAGACTGGGTAATGCCAGATATATCACCACACTTGACCTTACTAAAGGGTACTGGCAAATACCTCTGACTGACAAGGCCAAAGAGAAAACGGCCTTCTCAAACCCAGAGGGCCTGTTTCAGTACAAATACATGCCGTTTGGTTTACATGGCGTGCCTGCTACCTTTCAAAGGTTAATGGATTGGATTTTGAGGTCTCACCGCAACTATTCTGCCGCGTACCTAGACGATTTCGTAGTCTAGAGTACCGATTGAAAGAGGTACAGGCGGTCATGGATGTCATAAAAGGGGCAGGTTTAACCTTAAACCCTGGAAAATATGCACTAGCCCTGAAGGAAGCCAAGTACCTTGGCTATGTTATTGGCCATGGCGTCATTAAACCCCAGATCAACAAGGTAGAGGCCATACAGGCATGGCCTAGACCTTTAACAAAAAAACAGGGCAGAGCCTTTTTAGGAATGACTGGGTACTACCGTAGGTTCGTGCCTAATTTTGCTTCCATTACAGCAGCACTTACGGACTTGACGAAAGGGGGCAAGTCAGTAATGGTGGCATGGACAACCGAGGCCGAGCAGGCCTTTCAAAATTTAAATTCGGCCCTTTGCCAACAGCCAGTATTGATAACGGCCGACTTTTTGAAAGAGTTTATTGTGTGGACGGATGCTTCTAATGTAGGGTTGGGAGTCCATAAATGGGGAAGAACATCCAGTACTGTATTCAAGCTGGAAACTATCTCCTGCGGAGAAGAATTATGCTATTGTTGAACGTGAATGTTTAGCGGTAAAATGGTCACTGGAAACATTGAGGTACTATCTCTTGGGGAGAGAGTTCAAATTGGTGTCCGACCATGCCCCCTTGACCTGGATGAAGCAAAATAAGGAAAAGAATGCAAGGGTGACAAGGCTCTTAGTCTGGACAGGGTGGCGGTCCAGTTCACAACTTCACCCTGGTTCTTAGGAGGCTCAACTGTAGGCACTGATCCCGTTAATGGGGGCATAAAAGACTGCAGCTCCAGGGAGTCAGTGCCTGTCAAGCTGAGGAGGGAGCAACACCTTATTGTATGGACCTGAGCACTCTGCGTGGTGCACCTATTATTTTGAAAGGACTTTTCTGTTTTGCTTTTGCTTGGAGTTTACCTCAAAATAAAACTGAAGTAAGTTTTGTTCACCTCCTGGTCCAAGTGTGTCTTTGCCGCCCCCACTCCCGTGGAGGACTTGTTTACAGTATGTATTAGGGAATTACTGGTATTGCAATAAACATAACATATACTGCTCAAAAAGGTAGAGCTTTCTATTAAATACAGTTTAAAGGCTTTATAAAATAAAAAAAAAAGAGAGACTGCTTTTTTCCCGGGTAGAGCACCACTCTTGTCTATAGGCTATGCTTGGTATTGCAGCTCAGCTTCATTTACTTGAATGAGGCTTGTAATACCAAGCACAGCCCTAACACAATTGTTCCTATTTTTGATCTAATAAGACCCTTTTAAATTCCATACACATTAGATGAATATTGGCTGAACCAGCCACTTTTGGTGGGACCAGCAGATTCAAAACTCTTTTCTTAATTGGGCTGCCTAAGCTGATGTCACTATGTTTCTGTAGATCCCTGAATATTGGACTTCTACTATACATAAGACTTTATTTTGTGTCCTGTTCCTTTAAGCTGTTTCCTGTTGAATATAAACCAGAGAGTAATAGGGAATCAGAAGTTTGTCTAAAATATAAGCAATTAGATTTTGGAGCACTGTGTGAAGCATGTGGTGGCTTAATGTTACCTTTTGCATTTGGGAACCTTATGCTTTGAATGTCTTCAATTAAAGTTTTCTTTTTAAATTGTAAATGTCTTTAAAGTACAATAAAGCAGGTACCATTAAACTGCAAACCACCCACCTTTCAAGCAGCTGTATATACTCAGTAAACAGTATGTTCATGTAGGAGGATGTCCTAAGTGGTACTCTGGCCCAGGCATTTAGAGTCCTTACTGTTTTTCCCACCCACGTTTTCAAACAAATGTTTTCTTCAAGTCTCTTTCATACACTGCCCTCACCCCTTCTCAAGTTACATGGTGAACGTACGGGAATTAATATCTCTAGTTCAGGACAGCACTATTCCTATTTTGTTCATGTTTTATTCACTTATTTTTCAACATTTTGTAAGAAAAGTTTAAATTGAATTATACATATTTATTAGAGATGAGCGAGCACCAAAATGCTCGGGTGCTCGTTACTCGAGTCGAACTTTCAGTGATGCTCGAGAGTTCGTTTCGAGTAACGAACCCCATTGAAGTCAATGGGTGACTCGAGCATTTTTGTATATCGCCGATGCTCGCTAAGGTTTTCATTAGTGAAAATCTGCAAAACACAAGAAAGTGATGGAAACGACACAGAAACGAATAGGGCAGGCGAGGAGCTACATTTTGGGCTGCATCTCAAGTTCCCAGGTCCCACTATTAAGCCACAATAGCGGCAAGAGTGAGACCCCCCCCCCCACACACACACACACTGTCAGCGTAAAGATCGTTCTCCTCTGCCACAGCTGTAACAGCTGTGGCAGAGAAGAACGATGTTAGCCCATTGAATTCAATGGAGCCGGCAATACAGCCGACTCCATTGAAAGCAATGGGCTGCCGGCGATCGTGGGATGAATTGTCGGGAAGGGGTTAAATATATAAGCCCTTCCCTGCAATTCATCTAGAAATGTGTAAAAATAAAAAATATATATATACTCACCTGGTCCCGGCAGAACGATGTTAGCCCATTGAATTCAATGGAGCCGGCAATACAGCCGACTCCATTGAAAGCAATGGGCTGCCAGCGATCGCGGGATGAATTCATGAATGGGTGAGTGAGGGCTGCCTCTGATTGGCTCAGCGCAGGGACAGCTGAGAGCTGTCCCTGAGCCAATAAGAGTGAGGGATGCCTCTGATTGGTCAGGCTGTGCATCTCATTCAGCAGGCGGGGATTTTAAATCCCCGGCTGCTGAATACTACTGACAGCTGTTCAGAGCAGTTCAGGAGAACTGCAGCCTGCCGCGCTGAACTCCGTCTGCCAGGACCAGGTGAGTATGTATATATTTTTTATTTTTACACATTTCTGGATGAATTGCAGGGAAGGGCTTATATATTTAACTCCTTCCCGACAATTCATCCCGCGATCGCCGGCAGCCCATTACTTTCAATGGAGTCGGCTGTATTGCCGGCTCCATTGAATTCAATGGGCTAACATCGTTCTGCCGGGACCAGGTGAGTATATATATATTTTTTATTTTTACACATTTCTAGATGAATTGCAGGGAAGGGCTTATATATTTAAGCTCTTCCCGACAATTCATCCCGCAATCGCTGGCAGCCCATTGCTTTCAATAGAGCCGGCTGTATTGCCGGCTTCATTGAATTCAATGGTCAGTGCTCGTTTAATCGAGACGAGTACCGCGTGGTGCTCGTCTCGAGTAATGAGCATCTCGAGCACCCTAATACTCGAACGAGCATCAAGCTCGGACGAGTATGCTCGCTCATCTCTAATATTTATACTACATGCATATTTCTTCAGATGACCTCACTACCCTTTTTTTGATGACCATTCCCTTATCTAGTCGAATCCATCAGTCCCTTTTCTACAAATTATCCCAATTCTGATCAATAGATCAGGATTAAGTAGATTTATTGAATTACTAATTCTAACTATCCTGTTGACATAATATTGACATGTAACAGAAATATATCACATTCCTCTGCAGATTACAAATGATCACTTTGGATAATATCAGCGGGGCCCTTTGTGATCAACTTATTTTCAGAGAACTCTCTTAACGTAAAGGAATTGCCCAAAGTAGATGCCCCCTTCAAGACTCACAACAATCAGTTGAGAGTTTCCCATTTAGGGTGGCTTCATACACAGCTTTTTTTGGAAGAATGCCATGGCAGTATTTGATGCAGTTTTTTGAGCGAAAGTCTAAAGTGGATCAACCAGGAAGAAGTATAGCTGGGTTCACACTGCATTGATGTGTACACTTAACCTTTCCATCTTGAGGTTCTGTCTGAATAGTACTGTCTAGTTTTCTCTGAAAATGGTCAGATGAACCCCAATTGGAACCATTGTCTACTGACAGTTAATTAGTCACACAGAGGTCAAAGTTGCAAACTTTGGTCTCCAGTTAAACATGGTTTTCGTTTATTATTATTTTTGGCCTGATTTGCCTGCATTGTTCTTTCTTCCAAAAACAACAGAAATTAATAGAAGCCATTTCAAACAAAGACCAAAATTTGTAGCTTTGGTCTTTATTTGATTGAGTAAAGTGAATCCCATTCTGGGTTTAATCTGAATACTGTTTAAGGCAATTCAGAGAAAACCCCAAGATGAAACACATGAACATACTCACTAGCGCAATGCGAACCCAACCTAACTCCTTTCTGTATATTTCCCATTCCATTTGACTCTACTTTTGGCTTTGGCTCAAAAAGCTACATTGAAAACTGCTAAAAAAAAACTACTTCGATTTTCCAAAAAATGTTGTGTGTGAATTCACCCTAAAGCCAGTGTCAGATAGCTGAGCATATAGTCACATGTCTGTAACATGGATTTGTAATATGGATGTGTTACAGATAACATTGCTACCATATGTCATCAGTATTTTATCAGTATTTGCCTCCATATTTCCTGCCATTGATTTTATGTTCTACAGGGCAAATATGCATCTGTATTTGCCCAATAGGATATAATGTCAATGAATGCAAACACAGGCCAAAAAGGAGAAAAGTAGTGCATGCTGCATTTTTTTAAACAAACGCAGTGAATAGACATATAGATTTACATTAGCTCTGTATTATGGTCTACAAAACACACACCAAGTACCAGGTAAAATATGTTTGTCTGAAAGAGACCTTAGGATAGATGCACACACAACTTTTTTGGGGGGAAAATCCACAGTTTTCGTGGCAATTTTTGATGTAATTTTTTTGAGCCAAAGCCAGGAGTGAATTCAAAAGAAATGGGAAATGTAAAGGAAGGACATATACTTCCCATTCATGTTCAAGTCTAACTTTGGCAAAAAAATAAAAACTGCATCAAAAACTGCTGTGGCACTTAAAAGAAATGTCTGTGTGTGAAACCGCTCGTAGGGTTGTATTTTGGTGGAGCTCATGGGTCCTGTGATGGCTGTGCACTGATATTGTTTCTGAATCTGGGCTCATTGGCGGATTCAAGGATTGGCCAGTTGAACCTGCATAACATAGGATTAGATAAGTAGATAGTAACATAGTACTGTATGTAAGGCCAAAAAAAAGACATGTCCATCTAGTTCAGCCTATTACCCCCCAATGTTGATACAGAGGAAGGCAAAAAAGCAACCCAATGAAGTAGAAGCCAATTTTCTGCATTTAAGGAAAAAACTTCCTTCTTGACTCCAATCTGGTAATTGGAATAATCCCAAGATAGATATTATCTTTTCTAAACTACATGGTAGTAGCACTGATCTGATTCTCCCTATGTTGGTCTGCATTTTGTAAAAAACGGCTCATGAAGATGGTGTAACATAAAACAAAGTGACTTGTTTGGATAAGAAAAGGGTGTCAGAAATGTGCTAAAATGAAAAAATCCACCACCAGCCTTTTTCCATCCTTAATGGGAGTGCCTACGTAATAAGTTCTTGTCACATTGTAAAAGTGGTGCGGTCATTTTAAATGGGTGGAAAGAAGCATAAAAGGTTTGTTAAATTCCTTCCATCTTTGACTGAACACATGGAGGATTTTATGCATCACTAGAACATAAAACACAGATACTAGCAGATGGCGTTCGTAGTGCATAACAGTAACTCCTGGGTGATCCTCCGCAATGATTTAGATTACTGGGTCAAAGTCATTTGGTTATTTGGCACATTATAGAAGAGACATTAGCCATTAGCATCACAGAGTGTTTGATGGGATTTATCCTTTTCCAAAATGATAGCTTCATGGTCTGGAAATCTAGTTTAAGG
The DNA here is from genome assembly GCF_035609145.1 of Eleutherodactylus coqui. Classification (NCBI taxonomy): domain Eukaryota; kingdom Metazoa; phylum Chordata; class Amphibia; order Anura; family Eleutherodactylidae; genus Eleutherodactylus; species Eleutherodactylus coqui. The sequence continues at coordinate 100,158,899 of NC_089841.1, forward strand.
CCAGTGATATAAGGGAGGTAGACACTCTGTATCCAGCTATATATCTAGGTGGGACACCGTTGAATCATGACATGAGTAACTGTTGCGGTTTCTTTCAGTGCTATGCCTTATAATGAATGTGCAGCTGGCCATGTTCCTGGTATTCAACAGTAATGATAAAAATAGGAAATATCCTAAGAGACAATCCAATGTGGCGAAATGTTTCAGAGAACAAAGAATTTACTTATTAATGTGTTTCTTTTATACTTCCTACAAAATGAATTGCCAAATGCCTTACAGGTTATTCTGTAAACCTGCATAAAATGCGTGCAGTATGGTAATGGCATTAATACATTGCAGAAGCCCACACCGCTCACGGGTACTTCTTAATAAAGGCAGAGTATAACGTGTACGTTTACCCTCAGTGACCTGGCATGACTCTAGTACAAAATTGCTTAAATAATAGTGACAATTAGTGTTGCTCATCGTGATTGGCTGGGCGATAAAATTGGCCCAATTTTTGCTAAATTGGATCAGATCATCCTAATCCTTTTGTTAGCAAAAATCGTCAAAATACTGGCTCTCTGCTTTAAGCAGAAAGGTCAGGTGAGTTGGCTCAGCACTGCTGCCTTGCAGTGCTGGAGTTCTAGGTTTGAATCTGACTTTAAACGGGATTTGGGCTTGGGACCCCACTAATGCAGCAGTAGTAGTAACCACTGAGCCGCTGCTACCACCACCTCCACTGTTGTTCAAGGAAGCCAAATTAGAGAACCTGATTTTCACTCATACTGATTTTAATGAATGTTGGAATTAGGAGTCTCGATTCACAATTTTTTTTTTTTTTAATTTGGTTGGTCACTTATGAGCCGATTATTTCAATAATTACTCAACACTAGTGATGATACTACCTAGGTATGTGTAATCGGCATCAGCAGTAGCAGTAGTGCTCTGAAGTTAAACATTTAAAATCCTAATAAATATATAATTAGATAGTATTAAAGGGGTACATAGAGTTATTTTTTATTTAGCCTTAGAATAGAAGGACTTGTTCATTACATATTTTAAGGAATATGCCCATGTTCCCAATGGCACCCACTGACCTGCATTTAAAAATTGTGCTCAGGTCCATAAATGTCCCCTTGCCCTTGTTCTTACTGTCTGTTGATTGAATGAGACACCTGTACATTGCACGCAGTGCTTATTCCTGCTGTCAGTATGTCACATGGCTGCATCACGGACACCCTTTTTGTGCAATCTACAAGTTTATTTGTAAAGAAAAAATAGTTAGAAAGTCCTCTTATTCCTCATGAACAGGAGGACCAGAGTAGGAAAAATTGAGAACCCCTTTAAGATTTTGTTTAATCACGTTTCATCAAAGGCTCATCTGTAATGTTATAATTAGTGTTGAGTGAACTTTTGAAAAGTTAAGTTTGGCAGGTCCAACGAATTCCATCAAAGTTTGGTTTGGTCCGAATTAGTTTGAACTCAACCGGAACTTCACCAATGCCTCTGAAATGGGTATATATACTGTTGTCTTGCTGTTTTGCACCAAGCTGAACTTTTAACAAACTTAGGCCTGAAAGAGTAGTTAAAACTGATTAACAAGATACTCATCTATATTCAGGTATACCGCTAAAATCAGTGTTTCCAGAAACAGTATTGTTATTTTGGTTTCAACTTTTTACATTTATATCATTGGTTTTTTCTTCAAAGTGACCAGCCTTCAGTTATGGTTCTCCAAGTTTCCTAACTGTATCCATCCATCTTGATACTCATGTCTTTCAGCTCTTTGAAGTGCAATTGTGTTGTCCAGTGGCCTGGGTCTTCTCACAATGGGGCTGATTTACTAATGCTATCTAAGGCTAGCACTACATGTCACATGACTGTCAAATATGTACCACTTTTCTGTGATTTGCTGTTATGTGAGTGTTTCAGAGCCATAGACAGGTCTCAGGCAAATTGTATTTGCCTGCAACTTATATTGACATCTATGGTGGAAAAGATGCCTGCAAATTGTGACCTAAATTCAACCGATTAGGATTTATAGCGACTTTCATATTACAGTGTCGCTAGGTCACAGGTTGTAACGTGACACAATCGACAATCCTTAGATGCAATGTCACAATGCAACACAAGATCTTCATGTCTCATGACACATGTTACAGTGTAGCTCCAGCTTAAAGGTTAGACAGTAGAGATGAGCGAGCACCAAAATGCTCGGGTGCTCGTTACTCGGAACGAACTTTTCGCGATGCTCGAGGGTTCGTTTCGAATAACGAACCCCATTGAAGTCAATGGGCGACCCGAGCATTTTTGTATTTCGCCGATGCTCGCTAAGGTTTCCTTGTGTGAAAATCTGGGCAATTCAAGAAAGTGATGGGAACGACACAGCAATGGACAGGGCAGGCGAGGGGCTACATGTTGGGCTGCATCTCAAGTTCACAGGTCCCACTATTAAGCCACAATAGCGGCAAGAGTGGGCCCCCCCCTCCCAAAAACTTTACTTCTGAAAAGCCCTCATTAGCAATGCATACCTTAGCTAAGCACCACACTACCTCCAACAAAGCACAATCACTGCCTGCATGACACTCCACTGCCACTTCTCCTGGCTTACATGCTGCCCAACCGCCCCCCCCTCCCCCCCACAGCGCACACCAAAGTGTCCCTGCGCAGCCTTCAGCTGCCCTCATGCCACGCCACACTCATGTCTATTTAGAAGTGCGTCTGCCATGAGGAGGAACCGCAGGCACACACTGCAGAGGGTTGGCATGGCTAGGCAGCGACCCTCTTTAAAAGGGGCGGGGCGATAGCCCACAATGCTGTACAGAAGCAATGAGAAATAGAATCCTGTGCCACCGCCATCAGGAGCTGCACACGTGGGCATAGCAATGGGGAACCTATGTGCCACACACTATTCATTCTGTCAAGGTGTCTCTGCATGCCCCAGTCAGACTGGTAATATGCACCTTAACAGTAACCGCGTTGGTGGTAATGTGGTGGTGACTGCGGACCTAGTAGCGCGGTTTTATTTTGTTGGTTTTCGGAATGTGGCCAGGATTAAGTGGGCCGTGGCGGGGGGATGGTGGGGGGGCTCTCTTGTAGTGTCGGTAAAGGTGAAATTCTTGGACTGCCACCAGACGAACCAATGCAAAGGCATTTGCCAAGAATGTTTGTTTTCCCTGTTGGAGGAGGAGGGGGATGTTTTTGAGGCACTACGTGTCCTCTACACGTGTCCGTGGTTATATGCACCTTAACAGTAACCGCGTTGGTGGGAAATGGCCTCGCCGCCATCATGTCTTTGGGAAGCCTCTGTTTCCACACCCCAGAGACATACCATTAGCAGCGGTATAGGCAGAGCCCAGAATTCGTAACATTTCAGCCGTAGCATTAGGACAGGCCCCACTAACATATCACTAGCAGCATTATAGCGGGAGCGCAGTCTTCGTTCCATGTCAGCAATAGTAGCACTCAAGACAGGCCCCAGTAACAATTCCGAAGCAGCATTATAGCGGGAGCGCAGTCTTCGTTCCATGTCAGCAATAGTAGCACTCAAGACAGGCACCAGTAACAATTCCGAAGCAGCAGTATAGTGGGAGCGCAGTCTTCGTTCCATGTCAGCAATAGTAGCACTCAAGACAGGCCCCAGTAACAATTCCGAAGCAGCAGTATAGTGGGAGCGCAGTCTTAGTTCCATGTCAGCAATAGTAGCACTCAAGACAGGCCCCAGTAACAATTCCGAAGCAGCAGTATAGTGGGAGCGCAGTCTTAGTTCCATTTCAGTAGCTGCAGTATAGCCAAGGCCCAAGTTACATTTATGTAGCTAAAGTGTAGGCCAACCCCACACACCTTTCTGTACCATGAGTGCAGGCGAAGAACATACAAATTGCTATGATTACACTGTAGGTGAGGGCCCCAAAAAATTGGTGTACCAACAGTACTAATGTACCTCAGTAAAAATTGGCCATGCCCAACCAAGATGGCAGGTGAAACCCATTAATCGCTTTGGTTAATGTGGCTTAAGTGGTAACTAGGCCTGGAGGCAGCCCAGTTTAACGAAAAATTGGTTCAAGTTAAAGTTTCAACGCTTTTAAGAGCATTGAAACATATAAAAATTATTTCTAAAAATTAGATGAGTGAGCCTTGTGGCCCTAAGAAAAATTGCCCGTTCAGCGTGATTACGTGAGGTTTCAGGAGGAGGAGCAGGAGGAGGAGGAGGAATATTAGACACAGATTGATGAAGCAGAAATGTCCCCGTTTTGGATGGTGAGAGAGAACGTAGCTTCCATCCGCGGGTGCAGCCTACGTATTGCTTACGTATCGCTGCTGTCCGCTGGTGGAGAAGAGAAGTCTGGGGAAATCCAGGCTTTGTTCATCTTGATGAGTGTTAGCCTGTCGGCACTGTCGGTTGACAGGCGGGTACGCTTATCTGTGATGATTCCCCCAGCCGCACTAAACACCCTCTCCGACAAGACGCTAGCCGCAGGACAAGCAAGCACCTCCAGGGCATACAGCGCGAGTTCAGGCCACGTGTCCAGCTTCGACACCCAGTAGTTGTAGGGGGCAGAGGCGTCACCGAGGATGGTCGTGCGATCCGCTACGTACTCCCTCACCTTCCTTTTACAGTGCTCCCGCCGACTCAGCCTTGACTGGGGAGCGGTGACACAGTCTTGCTGGGGAGCCATAAAGCTGGCCAGGCCCTTAAAGACTGTTGCACTGTCTGGGCTGTACATGCTGCTCGATCTACGCACCTCCCCTGCTACCTGGCCCTCGGAACTGCGCCTTCTGCCACTAGCGCTGTCGGATGGGAATTTTACCATCAGCTTGTCCGCCAGGGTCCTGTGGTATAGCAACGCTCTCGAACCCCTTTCCTCTTCGGGAATGAGACTGGGAAGGTTCTCCTTATAGCGTGGGTCGAGCAGTGTGTACACCCAGTAATCCGTAGTGGCCAGAATGCGTTGAATGCGAGGGTCACGAGAAAGGCATCCTAACATGAAGTCAGCCATGTGTGCCAGGGTACCTGTACGCAACACATGGCTGTCCGCACTAGGAAGATCACTTTCAGGATCCTCCTCCTCCTCCTCCTCCTCAGGCCATACACGCTGAAATGATGACAGCCCAGCAGCATGTGTACCGTCAGCAGTGGGCCAAGCTGTCTCTTCCCCCTCCTCCTCATCCTCCTCATCCTCCTCCTCCTCCTCCTGAACGCGCTGAGATATAGACAGGAGGGTGCTCTGACTATCCAGCGACATACTGTCTTACCCCGGCTCTGTTTCCGAGCGCAAAGCGGCTGCCTTTATGGTTTGCAGGGAAGTTCTCAAGATGCATAGCAGAGGAATGGTGACGCTAATGATTGCAGCATCGCCGCTCACCACCTGGGTAGACTGATCAAAGTTTCGAAGGACCTGGCAGATGTCTGCCAACCAGGGCCACTCTTCTGAAAAGAATTGAGGAGGCTGACTCCCACTGCGCCGCCCATGTTGGAGTTGGTATTCCACTATAGCTCTACGCTGCTCATAGAGCCTAGCCAACATGTGGAGCGTAGAGTTCCACCGTGTGGGCACGTCGCACAGCAGTCGGTGCACTGGCAGATTAAACCGATGTTGCAGGGTGCGAAGGGTGGCAGCGTCCGTGTGGGACTTGCGGAAATGTGCGCAGAGCCGGCGCACCTTTACGAGCAGGTCTGACAAGCGTGGGTAGCTTTTCAGAAAGCGCTGAACCACCAAATTAAAGACGTGGGCCAGGCATGGCACGTGCGTGAGGCTGCCGAGCTGCAGAGCCGCCACCAGGTTACGGCCGTTGTCACACACGACCATGCCCGGTTGGAGGCTCAGCGGCGCAAGCCAACGGTCCGTCTGCTCTGTCAGACCCTGCAGCAATTCGTGGGCCGTGTGCCTCCTATCTCCTAAGCTGAGTAGTTTCAGCACGGCCTGCTGACGCTTGCCCACCGCTGTGCTGCCACGCCGCGCGACACCGACTGCTGGCGACGTCCTGCTGCTGCTGACACATCTAGATTGCGAGACAGAGGTTGAGGAGGAGGAGGAGGAGGAGGGTGCTTTAGTGGAAGAAGCATACACCGCCGCAGATACCACCACCGAGCTGTGGCCCGCAATTCTGGGGGTGGGTAGGACGTGAGCGGTCCCAGGCTCTGACTCTGTCCCAGCCTCCACTAAATTCACCCAATGTGCCGTCAGGTAGATGTAGTGGCCCTGCCCGCCTGTGCTTGTCCACGTGTCCGTAGTTAAGTGGACCTGGCCACTAACCGCATTGGTGAGGGCGCGTACAATGTTGCGGGAGACGTGGTCGTGCAGGGCTGGGACGGCACATCGGGAAAAGTAGTGGCGACTGGGAACTGAGTAGCGCGGGGCCGCCGCCGCCATCATAGCTTTGAAGGACTCCGTTTCCACAACCCTATACGGCAGCATCTCAAGGCTGATAAATTTGGCTATGTGGACGGTTAACGATTGAGCGTACGGGTGCGTGGTGGCATACTTGCGCTCCAACACTTGCGCTAGCGACGGCTGGACTGTGCGGTGCGAGACATTGCTGGATGGGGCCGAGGACAGCGGAGGTGAGGGTGTGGGTGCAGGCCATGAGACGGTTGTGCCTGTGTCCTGAGAGGGAGGTTGGATCTCAGTGGCAGGTTGGGGCACAGGGGGAGAGGCAGCGGTGCAAACTGGAGGCGGTGAACGGCCTTCGTCCCACCTTGTGGGGTGCTTGGCCATCATATGTCTGTGCATGCTGGTGGTGGTGAGGCTGTTGGTGGTGGCTCCCCGGCTGATCTTGGCGCGACAAAGGTTGCACACCACTGTTCGTCGGTCGTCAGGTGTCTCTGTGAAAAACTGCCAGACCTTAGAGCACCTCGGCCTCTGCAGGGTGGCATGGCGCGAGGGTGTGCTTTGGGAAACACTTGGTGGATTATTCGGTCTGGCCCTGCCTCTACCCCTGGCCACCGCACTGCCTCTTGCAACCTGCCCTGCTGATGCCCTTGCCTCCCCCTCTGAAGACCTGTCCTGAGTAGGCGTTGCACACCAGGTGGGGTCAGTCACCTCATCGTCCTGCTGCTCTTCCTCCGAATCCTCTGTGCGCTGCTCCCTTGGACTTACTGCCCTTACTACTACCTCACTGCAAGACAACTGTGTCTCATCGTCATCGTCCTCCTCACCCACAGAAAGTTCTTGAGACAGTTGGCGGAAGTCCCCAGCCTCTTCCCCCGGACCCCGGGAACTTTCGAATGGTTGGGCATCAGTGACGATAAACTCCTCTGGTGGGAGAGGAACCACTGCTGCCCAATCTGAGCAGGGGCCCGAGAACAGTTCCTGGGAGTGTTCCCGCTCCTGAGCAGGTGTCATTGTAGTGGAGTGAGGAGGCTGGGAGGAAGGAGGAGCAGCAGACAGAGGATTCGGATTTGCAGCAGTGGACGGCGCAGAACTGTGGCTGGACGATAGGTTGCTCAAAGCACTTTCTGCCATCCAGGACAGGACCTGCTCACACTGCTCATTTTCTAATAAAGGTCTCCCGCGTGGACCCATTAATTGGGCGATGAATGTGGGGACGCCAGAAACGTGCCTCTCTCCTAATCGCGCAGCAGTCGGCTGCGACACACCTGGATCAGGAGCTCGGCCTGTGCCCACACCCTCACTTGGGCCTACGCGTCCTCGGCCACGTCCACGTCCACGTCCTCTAGGCTTACCCCTACCCCTCAGCATGCTGTATTACCAGTGATTTGATTTCCCAGGCAGGAAAGAAATTGGCGCAAGGCTGCACTCAACCGTAGCTGGTTGTGTCTGATTTTTGTACGTTCTCCACGCAGCACACACGTACACGGAGACCTTAGGACTGACACAGGCAGGCCAAATATAATTAATTGAATTCGCTTTTTTGCAAAGGGAGGGCCCCACTGCGGATATTCAATGAACAAGAAGTTTAATATCTGTGGTGTGGCCCTCAAAAAGTGTCACACAACTATAGTGTAGCAGAGTTATTAACTCTAGCAGAGCAGGTATTTGCCAGTCAGGAAAGACAATGGCGCAAGGCTGCACTCAACCGTAGCTGGTTGCGTCTGATTTTTGTACGTTGTCCACGCAGCACACACGTACACGGAGACCTTAGGACTGACACAGGCAGGCCAAATATAATTAATTGAATTCGCTTTTTTGCAAAGGGGGGGCCCCACTGCGTATATTCAATGAACAAGAAGTTTAATATCTGTGGCGTGGCCCTCAAAAAGTGTCACACAACTATAGTGTAGCAGAGTTATTAACTCTAGCAGAGCAGGTATTTGCCAGTCAGGAAAGACAATGGCGCAAGCCTACAGTAAACCGTAGCTGGTTGCGTCTGATTTTTGTACGTTCTCCACGCAGCACACACGTACACGGAGACCTTAGGACTGACACAGGCAGGCCAAATATAATTTTTTGTCCTTTTTAGCAAAGGGAAGGACCCACTGCGTATATTCAATGAACAATAACTGTGTTGTGGCCCTGCCTACACAATTCTATCCCTGTAGTATCAATGGAGGATGCAATGCTCTGCACAGACGATTTTTAGAAGAAAAAAAAAAATGCAACACTGCTAACAGCAGCCAGCACAGTACTGCACACGGTTAAATTTGGCCCTAGAAAGGACCGTTGAGGTTCTTGAAGGCTACACTCACTCCTAACACTCTCCCTGCCTATACACCACTTCTGTCCCTAATGCCGGGTGCAATGCTCTGCACTGCCGATTTTGAGAAAAAAAAAAAAAAAACACTGCTAGCAGCAGCCTGCACACAGGTAGATGTGGCCCTGAGAAGGACCGTTGGGGTTCTTGAAGCCTACACTGACTCCTAACGCTCTCCCTACAGCAGCACCAGCACGATAGTACTTTCCCTCAGCTAACTCACAAGGCATGTGTGGCGAGCCGCGGGAGGGGCCGACTTTTATACTCGGGTGACATCTGATCTTTCCAGCCACTCACAGCAGGGGGGTGGTATAGGGCTTGAACGTCACAGGGGGAAGTTGTAATGCCTTCCCTGTCTTTCAATTGGCCAGAAAAGCGTGCTAACGTCTCAGAGAGGAAACTGAAAGTAACCGGAACACCGCGTGGTACTCGTTACGAGTAACGAGCATCCCGAACACCCTAATATTCGCACGAATATCAAGCTCGGACGAGTACGTTCGCTCATCTCTATTAGACAGTGCAATCGTAGACTAGACAGTTTTATGGTATGTTCACCCAGCGGATTCTTACCAGGGATTTGATGCAGAATCCACATGGAATCCGTATTGTGAGGTATTAGCATCAGGGTAAGTTAGCTGCCAGGGCGTCCACGGCCAGAGACAGTGACACCAGGCAATAAAGTTCTTTAATCCAGGCTTCGCCTGGGTTTATTGCAGCAAACATAAAGTAAAAACAGAAATAAACACCTGCTCATCTGAGCACTCACTACACATAGCTCAGACCTGACTACTCACTTGTCAGAATACTTCTTTCTGCGCACAGCCAGTCTGTTCCCCAGACCTGCAGAGGTCTCACCACCTCTCCCAGGTGGTGGTGAGGTTAGGGGCGTCTCCCTGTAAACCTCTGGCCTTCTCAGCCCACACCCCTCCAAGACCTGCAGGCCCAGGCTTTATAAGGCCTGTTACCAGCCTCACCTGGTACGTGGGAGTGGCCATCCCACCCTTCGCTTTGACCACTCCAGGAAAAGCCAGCCCAGACTATGCGGCTTGGAGCCACTTACAAACTACACCGTGTCAGTAACTTAGTGTTACTGACACACAAATGCTGGCTTCCTCCACCAAGCCCAGGCCACTCGGTGGCACGTATCCGCCCTCCAGCACTTTGTCAGTCACTGTCTCACAGTATGAATTCCACAACGAATTCACATCTCTAAACTGCTCCATTATTGTCAATGTGAATCTGTACTGTCGTGTATACAGCATAGATTTCTTTCCCCACATGGATTTGAAATCCATGAATGGAAAGAAAGAAAATGGACATGTCAGTTTTTGTGGATTTCATGGTGAGTCTGCATTGGGAGATTCACATAAGTAAGCTCAAATGCAAAGTCAAGGTAAAAATCTGTGGCTTAGTGATTTCTGTCCAAGAATTTAGAAGCAGAATCTGCATGGAAAAATCTGACACGGATTCTACCATGTGAATGTTCCCTTAAAATGCACCAGATTTATTACGGTGACTCTTCTGGATAATAAATCTGCTGCATCTTTAGACTGTCTAGTCTAGGTTTATACGACTTATGAGTTGTCTTAGTTTTACAACCTAATTGGCATCAAAATGTTTTAACATTTTTTTGTGCAGAAATTGTCTTTAGGCCACACCCACTTTCCTACAAAGCCACACACCTTCAGTAATGCCACACCTCTTTTCCAGACACATCATAAATGTGGTACATAGTATGTAAAGCAGCTTTCTGATGCAATATGCGCTAGAAAACTGGTGTGTTATCAATAGTTAATGTGCTTCAATATGTGTAAAATAAGTTGTTGTTCACCTAGAACAAACAACCTTCTTTAGAATACTCTCCTAACGATGAACTAATTACTAGTCAGCAGTAGTTAGCACCATAGTGTTCTACTGTCAACTATGTAATATATGGTTCTGTTAAGTCCTGTAGTAATATTTTAGGAACAGCGCTCAAGGTGTATTATAGATATATATTCTCAGAACATGTGTAGAAATAGGAGGGGACTCACCTGGTGCCCGCGGTACTATCCAAAATAAATGAGCCAACTGCTGCATCCTCAGTTAGGTCCTGGAGAACAAAAATTTTTTAGAGGTTCTCCACATTGAAATATAGACAGGGTCCTGAGTGGGAATTTCCTTAAGGGTGTACTTATTTTCCGTTAGTGCACATACAAAAGGTTTGTCTGTAGTGTTCAACCCTCTTAAAGGGGTGTTCCCACCTCAGACTTTTATGGCATATTCAAATTTGGGCATCTGCATCTGACAGGTTGTGCCATATAAAAGAGCTCTTAAATCAAACAAGCAAGCGGACATGATCATTCAGAATGAGTCTGAAATCTCAGGCAGCTGTTCACATGGAATATTTAACAACACAATGACATGTCAAGATGGCTATCCAGTGAATTTTACAGTACTCCCATGGGACAACCTGTCGGATGCGGATGCCCAACAGGTTGTCCCAATGATAATCATTCCTTTCTTCTTGGCTTTACCTTATATGTGCAAGACTGAAAACTAAGGTTGCAGAGGCCAGTGCATGTCATGGATCTATAAAGAAGATAGGATACAGTCAAAAGAGAATAAGAAAATGTTGAGGTTTTAGTTCCATGTCAAGAGTCTTGATGGATAGGCAAAATTGAGAACACTTTCATATATGTTGTTCCATATGTTTTTTGGCTTTAGTGCCTTTTTTTTTTATAAAACTGAATTAGTTCTAAGCTATTAGTCTGTAGTTTTTCAATGCTTTTGGTCAGCAAAAAAATATGTAGTCTTATTCAGACTGCTAAAGTCCAATATGTTGCTTGGCATTTTTTTCTATTGATGAAACTAGTGCAATCAAGATGAAGTGAATTGAAAAAAATCCTCATGTAGTGTAGTTCGCTAAAAAAGAAGGGGTTAAGGTTCTTAGAATATGGAAACAGAAAGTAATTTTATGTTAAAAAAAATTCTTTTGTTAGGTGTGTGCTCCTGGGGCTTGTGGTACTACAGGTTTCTGTAAGCACAGCTTCACAGGTGAGGGATAATTGGGCTGGCTGGGTGTGGAGTTCCTCCCGCCAGCCCATCTTCACGGGTCTACTTCATATATTTATATATATATATATATATATATATATATATATATATATATATATATATATATATATATATACCAGTCTCTTTGCTAAAGGAAGCTGATATTCCTTCAGTCTAGGGTCTGATTCTCCTGCATGCCTGTTATGTGTTCAGTGTATATGTGTGTTGACAGTGATGTGTTCTGTGGGTCTGTGCAGGTGTCTTGACATCTGGTGTGAACAGGCATGTTCAACGTATATGTGTGTGAACAGTGTAGTGTTCAGTGTCTGTGCAGGTGACCGAATATCTGGTATGAACAGGCATGTTCAGTGTATGTGTGTGTGAACAGTGATGTGTTCTGTGGGTCTGTGCAGGTGTCTTGACATCTGGTGTGAACAGGCATGTTCAACGTATATGTGTGTGAACAGTGTAGTGTTCAGTGTCTGTGCAGGTGGCTGAATATCTGGTGTGAACAGGCATGTTCAGTGTATATGTGTGTGAACAGTGATGTGTTCTGTGGGTCTGTGCAGGTGTCTTGACATCTGGTGTGAACAGGCATGTTCAAGCATATGTGTGTGAACAGTGTCGTGTTCAGTGTCTGTGCAGGTGGCTGAATATCTGGTGTGAACAGGCATGTTCAGTGTATATGTGTGTGAACAGTGATGTGTTCTGTGGGTCTTTGCAGGTGTCTGCACATTTGGTGTGAACAGGCATGTTCAATGTACACTACCGTTCAAAAGTTTGGGGTCACATTGAAATGTCCTTATTTTTGAAGGAAAAGCACTGTACTTTTCAATGAAGATAACTTTAAACTAGTCCTAACTTTAAACAAATGCACTCTATACATTGCTAATGTGGTAAATGACTATTCTAGCTGCAAATGCCTGGTTTTTTGTGCAATATCTACAAAGGTGTATAGAGGCCCATTTCCAGCAACTATCACTCCAGTGTTCTAATGGTACAATGTGTTTGCTCATTGGCTCAGAAGGCTAATTGATGATTAGAAAACCCTTGTGCAATCATGTTCACACATCTGAAAACAGTCTAGCTCGTTACAGAAGCTACAAAACTGACCTTCCTGTGAGCAGATTGAGTTTCTGGAGCATCACATTTGTGGTGTCAATTAAACGCTCAAAATGGCCAGAAAAAGAGAACTTTCATCTGAAACTCGACAGTCTATTCTTGTTCTTAGAAAAGAAGGCTATTCCATGCGAGAAATTGCTAAGAAATTGAAGATTTCCTACAACGGTGTGTACTACTCCCTTCAGAGGACAGCACAAACAGGCTCTAACCAGAGTAGAAAAAGAAGTGGGAGGCCGCGTTGCACAACTAAGCAAGAAGATAAGCACATTAGAGTCTCTAGTTTGAGAAACAGACGCCTCACAGGTACCCAACTGGCATCTTCATTAAATAGTACCCCAAAACACCAGTGTCAACATCTACAGTGAAGAGGCGGCTGTGGGATTTTGGGCTTCAGGGCAGAGTGGCAAAGAAAAAGCCATATCTGAGACTGGCCAATAAAAGAAAAAGATTAAGATGGGCAAAAGAACACAGACATTGGACAGAGGAAGACTGGAAAAAAGTGTTGTGGACGGATGAATCCAAGTTTGAGGTGTTTGGATCACAAAGAAGAACGTTTGTGAGACGCAGAACAAATGAAAAGATGCTGGAAGAATGCCTGACGCCATCTGTTAAGCATGGTGGAGGTAATGTGATGGTCTGGGGTTGCTTTGGTGCTGGTAAGGTGGGAGATTTGTACAGGGTAAAAGGGATTCTGAATAAGGAAGGCTATCACTCCATTTTGCAACGCCATGCCATACCCAGTGGACAGCGCTTGATTGGAACCAATTTCATCCTACAACAGGACAATGACCCTAAACACACCTCCAAATTGTGCAAGAACTATTTACAGCAGAAGCAGGCAGCTGGTATTCTATCGGTAATGGAGTGGCCAGCGCAGTCACCAGATCTGAACCCCATTGAGCTGTTGTGGGAGCAGCTTGACCGTATGGTACGCCAGAAGTGCCCATCCAACCAATCCAACTTGTGGGAGATGCTTCTAGAAGCGTGGGGTGCATTTTCACAAGCTTACCTCAACAAATTAACAGCTAGAATGTCAAAGGTGTGCAATGCTGTAATTGCTGCAAAAGGAGGATTCTTTGACGAAAGCAAAGTTTGATGTAAAAACAATGTTATTTCAAATACAAGTCATTATTTCTAACCTTGTCAATGTCTTGACTCTATTTTCTATTCATTTCACAACGCATGGTGGTGAATAAGTGTGACTTTTCATGGAAAACACAAAATTGTTTGGGTGACCCCAAACTTTTGAACGGTAGTGTATATGTGTATGAACCGTGTCGTGTTCAGTGTCTGTGCAGGTGGCCAGACATCTGGTGTAAACAGGCATGTTCAGTGTTAATGGTGTTCTGTGTTGTATGCTAGCCTTAGTGTGTTGGTTTAAACTGTGTCCTGCCTGCTGGATCATGTATTATCTCTTGGCTTGTGAGGTCTTTAAGTTACAGTACGGGCTCGCCCTTATTGGGGTGATCAACCAGCTTGCAGGCAGGGTTCTGGTGGATGTTGTCTCGTTAGAGTAGGGAACCGCAAGACAATGAGGATCCTGAAATTTGGGCTTGGGGGATTAAGTGACTTCACCAATTCATGAACCTATACCTCGTACTTTTATAGCAATTCCATCTGTTATGTATGTAGGTATGCAAGGTAAGTGTTTTTATCGTTTGTCAGTCCTTCAGTTATGTCTGTCCGTGAGTCCAGTTCCCAATATGCAGTTCACTGTCCCTTTGGTATTCCAGCCAGCACATCCTGTTTGAACGCGATACCACTCCTACGGCCATGCTGCGTCAAGGTGCACCCAAAGGATGTAACATCTTTAATTATACAAGTAGTAAAACATAAAAAACAATATAAATTTGGCATCACTGTAATTGCACTGACCCATGGAATAAAGTGTACATGTTGTTTTTACTGCACCACAATTGACGTAAAAACGTAACCTCCCAAAAAATGGTGCGATTGTGTATTTTAAAAGTTTACCCCGCTGTATTTTTTAAAACGTTTTCCATAAAATATATGGTACTATTAAAAAAAATACAACTCAACCCACAAAAAAACAAGCTCCCATACAACTGCATGGACAGAAAAATAAAGCTATGGTTCTTGGAAGGCGGGGAAGAGAGAATGTAAATAAAAAAATTTAAATCTTGAGTTTTGAAGGAGGTTAATAATTAGGGCTGATACGTTATTGACTACATGTTAGAGATCTTGCCGATAAACACTAAAGTTCAGGTTTTCCCAGACTTTAAAGTCGACTTCAAAGGAAGAACAGATAACATTCAAGTGCTTTACAAGTATACTGCAAATCACGTGATTTCGAGTTTAGTGTCCTTTTTAAGTAGCTGTAGACAATAAAGGCTGTGAGCAACTGTATTTATTTGTCTATAGGCATCATCAACCCAAACAGGCAAACTGCTTAACATCTAGAACAAATCAATGACTTCTTAAAACAGTAGATGATGATTATCCATTCAGTCACAACCGATCTTCGGTCACTTTATGGATCAATGTTCTCCACGCATTCCTGTCTTTGACTGCTTCTTTCAGTTCCGCTATTGACATGTTCATGGTGGCCTTGATTGTATCTAGCCATCTTGTTCATTGTTGGTCGGATTTTCTCTGTCCACTGACAGTAGATACGGTAGCTTAGTAGTACTAAAACAGTAGATACAGTATCCAAAATAAAGATCAGGTATGCTGGATTTCAAAGTATCAAGTCCTTTCTCCCCATTGGAGATAAATGCTGCCACCAGAGGGGTCTGATTACACACAAAAATGAAATCGAGAAGCTCACCTTTCCAGAGAACTTGCATTGAACTGCTCCCACAGATACACTTCCTAGATCAAACTTCACCCGCCCAGTCCTGGCGGTTCCAGCAAATACAAATAACAGTGTAGGAAAATTGTTTGATTTAAAAGGAAAAGTGTCCTGCTTTATTAAACACATGGCACTTGTTTAATAAAGCAGGACACTTTTCCTTTTAAATCAAAAAATTTCCCTACACTGTTATTTGGGTCTGATTACAGCTGGTTCTCCACCTCCCATTGAAACAGACATGCATACATGGCAGAGACAATAATGCATGTTTATGAGGAAGTCAGGAGAGCCACCCAATCATGTGATGGATGCTTCATTATTACTACTTCTGAAGGGATACTTCATTATAAAGTCAATCTAATGTGCCATACTTAAAAGGTCAATGCTTATTTACTTCAAGTAAGGTTGAGTGCACACTTCCCGTGTTCAAGTTGCACCCGAGAGACTTGGATGCAACTTGCATTGGATGGCAAAGGACACCTGTGCATTAGCATATTCTATTATCTCATCCATGGAATAGGACATGCAATGATTTGTTTGACAAAGACCATCAGTCTGTGTGAAACAAATATCAATATGCAAAGCATCAGAAGCTATAATGTGACCATTTGCTGCCATGTGATTTACATGGACAGCACACAGCCCCAAATACACTAGTGTGTTCTAGGCTTATGGCAGATCCCTAAAGCTTAACAGTTTTCAAACATTTTGTTTTCTGTCATATGGTCTAAAATTGCGTAATATCCTATTATTCGGTTGGATGTAAAACAAATTGGCCACCACTCCCATAATTCCATTGAGACTTCTCTGACTAATATGAGTATTGGTGTCCTCACAGCTAGCTCAAATGAATCCTATAACCCTCTGCTTATAAATATTTTGCATATCCACCCTTTTATTACTCAATTCGGCACCAAATAAATAATTTGATCACTCATCAGCTTAACTGTTGACAATTTCAGCAAATTTTTGGAAAGACCTTATATACAGTATTAACATGATATGACTGTTACACTTAAGTTTTTTGTGTTTAAGGCGCACTAAATTTGAGAAAATTATAAAATTTTCAAGAACGTAAATTTCATCTACTGTATAAAAAAATAAAACAAAAAGACAAATAATAAAGCTGACCATTGAAGCTTATTGGAAGGAAAATCAATTACTCAACAGTACTTTCATCGAATTAATAGTCGGTCATTTTACAAGTCAAGTTGCCTTATGCAGTTATGCTATTCATATTTACATATGTACTTTTGTATTTTATGTAATTAAATATATAATAAAGTTCTCTATATGTTTCTAGACTACTGTCTATTTGAGTAACCATGAGGATGGGCAACCACTTATTTCTTAAGTACATGGTATCTTCAACAAGCAGAAAAGCAAAAGGCGACAAAGCTCTTTGGTATAGAAACCTCAAGACAAAGAATATTTCCCATGAAGAACAGTTAGACACTTCTTTTTTGCCTCTTTCTGGTAGGAACATGGCATTGGGCACCAGATCTGTTCTCAGGATTGTGGGAGTAACAGCTTTCATGTCCTCAGAATTTCAAAAAAAATTACCCTTCACGAAATAACTATTTTAATGGGTTTTCCAGGACTAGAAAAAAAGGTCTGGTGTTTTTTCCCCAGAAACAGCGACACATTAGTACATGGGCTGTGATTGGAATTGCATCTTATCCTCATTTAAGTGAATGAAGCTGAACTGTACATAGCATCAAACATAGATTGAGCGCTAAAGATTCTGGGATTCAATTCAATGTCAAAACTTGTTATGCCAATAATAGTAGACTTCATCAAACTTTCCACAGAATAAAGATCAATCAAAAAGTATTTAAACTAAGCGCTACTAATGACTTACTGAAGAGATTCTGAGTACCTCTATGCTGGAATGATTCTTACACTAATTTGGCTGTGATTATATAAAAGCCATGTAGAGATCTGTGTTCTGACCATGGTAAAATTTACAATTACGCATCTCCTGATTAATGATAATTGTGTAAAATCTTGGAGGTAGAAATGTATTTCATATATTTTGCACTTTATGTAATTTCATAAAGACTGCTATATTCTCAAGAGTGCCATACGGCATATGTCAGAATAAAATCCCATTCCCATAAACAAAACCCACTATATACTTCTGACCAAAGTAGATGGCTATACATTGTAGTGGAGGATAATCAATTTATGATTTTAACGGCTTTTCATTTTCTTTTAAAGAAAGGAAAAAAGTATGACATAAATTGTTATTATTTCAATCTGTACATCACAAGATCCTCGCTTTTAGTAGTTTGGAGAAAATATACATGAAGTCCCTTTAGGTGCTTGGTCAGGATTATGTAAACTGAAATGATACATATGGTTTTTTGAATGTTGTTGTAGCTCCTAGCTGGGGGTTGTGCTGTGATTGCTGAGAAAGAGAGAAAAAATAAATAGCTTTATGATATAATGGTAAATTACTTTCCCATAAATAAAAATTAAATTGTCATAATTTGCAGATTGGTGGGGTTCCAATCTCTAGTACCCCCACTGACTAAAAGAATGAATGTTCTAAGGACCCTTTGCCATTTTCTCTGCATGTCATGAGTGTTATATAGCATGACCTATTCACTTTTTTAAATCAGATATTGGGTGTTGGGAGACAAACTTCAGAGCTAGAGATGCTCATACCAGACCTGTGGAACCGCTTATTCAAGTCCAACTTTGCTAAATTCAGCTCGGCAAGAACCTGAACCTCAGGTAATTTGATTCTGCTGACCCAGAGGTTCATAAAAACCCATAAAACAAATATTGAACACTTTCTAAGAGCCCAGAAATAAGCGTGGTTCAGCGATTAGCACGGCTGGGGTCCTAGGATTTAAATCTGACCATGGACAAGATCATGCATGAAGTGTTTATGGTCCCCATGTGTTTCTTTTCCTTCTTGTTCTGAAGTGGGAAGGAGGAGGAGGAGGAAGAAAAAAAAAAGAACATAGAAGAAGCATGGTGGTTCAGTGGCACTGTTGCCTTGCAGAACTAGAGTCCTAGGTTCAAATCTGACCGAGGACAATATCTATTTGACACTTAAAGGTTCTCTTTGTGTTTGTTATTTTTCTTGGGGGAAGGAAAAAGAGATGTTGTGGCTTAGAGGATAGTGCTGTTGCCTTGTAGCGCTGGAGTCCTGGATTCGGCACTAAGGACAATATCTATATTGTGTTTTTATGTTCTCTTTGTGTGTTTTTGTTTTGTTCCTCTCCTGCTCCTCCTTAAAATAATTAAAAGGAAGTGTTGTGACTAGAGTTGAGCAAACATACTCTGTCGAGCTTGATGCTCGTTCGAGTATTAGCATACTCGATGGTGCTCGTTACTCGAACGTGTTCGACTCCGCACCAGTTTTTGGCTCCTTCCTGCTGTGACGTGCCTGTTTTGGCCCCTCCCCGCCACGACGCAGTGCGTGTCATTGGCGAATTTTTTGTCTGGGGAGAGAGAGAGACCTAGAAAAAAAAAAAGCTCGGCATCGGGCGTCCCACATACAAAAATGCTCGAGTCTTCCATTGTAGTCAATGGGGATCGTTACTCGAGTAGAGCTCTCGAATTTTACGAAAAGCTCGACTCGAATAACGTGGACTTGAGCATTTGGGTGCTCACTCATCTCTAGTTGTGACTAAGAGTTTATCACTGTTGCCTTGCAGTGCTCGAGTCCTAGGTATAAATCTGACTAAGGAAACATCTACATGGAGTTTTTCAAGGTCGCTCATCCGTCGATGTGGTTGTGTGAGGGCTTATTTTTTTTGCCGGACAAACTGTGGTTTTTATTGGTACCATAATTTTGGAGTACATACGACCTTTTGTTCACTCTTTATAAAAAAATTTCTTGCAGACAGAGTGACTAAAAAAGTTCAATTCTGGCATTGTGTAGTTTTTTTATGATGAGATAAATTCTGAAGATGGGATAAGAGGCAGCCAACACCGGTCATATATGGAGTTGGCTCAGCTTCTGAGCCCCCACCATATGAACCCCGCACGCCTAGGGCTGGGGTGTGGCTGCCACTTTAGCACTCCCCTGATATCTACTCCCTTGTATCCAGATGAAAATGTTTTGGGGTTTATAATTTTGTTATTTATGTCATTTTGTTTCAGTGCAGGGTACATTACAAGTCCAGAAATCAAGATCAAAAAGTTCATGAAATTGTGAGTTCTGCTAATCAAAAAGCCTTTAACCACAATACAACATCTACATTTTCTTTAATATCGAGCCAGGTTCTGCTTTAGCCAACATGTTCAGCAACAAGTCTACATTTCCATAATGACATGAGATCTGAAATAAAGATGTCCAATAACTCTGAAACACACTGCAGACAAATGACACTAATGATTCTCCATGTTATGTTATCTGCGGAAGTTGAAAATTATAATCCGATACAGATAGCTGATGTTTCATTTAGTGTTGTGAGATGACGCGCCTGTCATCTGCCTGTCAGCACCCATTGTACGCTCAGTGAACGTCGCAGCTTTTCTGTCACAATCACCTTCTATGAGTTCCTGCTTCTTTTATCATCTTGCGGGGTAATTTAGTACGTCACTGCTCGTGCCTGCTTCCTATTAAAGCAAACCATTGACTTTTTTTTATTTTGTAAATGAAGATATGGAAATGAGAAAAATCTGTGTTGTGGTGTGGGATGCAAACTATAGGAGAGCTACAAGTATAAGAAAGATGACTATTCAAGGCAGAGACTTCAGGATGCAGTAATACTATATGTGCCGCACACGGATAAGGATACTGCATGTTTGCATGTGACACAGTTACTGCAGTTGATTCTGGGACTGTCCCAGACGTCTGAATAGGACTTACAGAAATCCATGCACAAGCTACGAAGACAAACCCATTCAGATGTATGAAAAGGACTTTTCAATCGCCGAAATGTCTGCAATGAATCTACCATGTGTGAATATATCCTTATCAGGGATTATAATCTACATTGTATTTTACCATTCTGTTTTATAGTAGTATAATATATAGCACAACATTCCCCACTGTGACTAGTTATCCCTTATGCATATTTTAACCCATTCACTTCTGAGCAATTCCATGTTTTCTTTCTTTTTGGTTTCCCGTATCGCTGTCAAAAAATCATAACTTCTTTATTTTTCCATCAATGTAGTCATCTGATGGCTTGTTTCCAGTGCGAAAAAGTAGTATTTTTCAATGGTACCATTTAATGTACTGAAATACGTAAAAAAAAGTCTAAGTGGGATGAAGTGGAAAAAAAATCAATTTTTCTGTTTTTTGGGGGAGGAGGTTGCTCTTATGGCATAAACCATGTGGCAAAAATGACATGTTAACTGTACTCTTGGATAAGTGCGAATACAGCTATACTAAATTTATATAGTTGTTTTTGTTGCACAGTCTGTATAAAATAAGATGTTTTTTAAATTGCTTTCTGTTGCCATTTTCTCACTGCCATGACTTTTTTTATTTTGCTGTCAATAGGGTTGTGTGCAGGCATGCTTTTGCAGGACAACCTGTAATTTCTACTGACACCCTTCTGGAGAAGATATCTTTTTTTGATCACTTTTTATATAACTTTTCCTTGGACACTGGGTGACCAAAAAAGGGCAATTTTAGTGTTCTGTGTTTCTTCTCTGACAGAGTTAACTGTGCAGGATAAATGATACATTGTTTTAATAGATTAGACTTTTATGGATGCGTTGATACTGCATATTTTTTTCTTCTTTTTTATGTTGAAAATGTCAAAAAGGGTTTCTTAAAAACTTTCAATTTTTTTAATTTGTTATAATAATTAAAAAAAACTTTATTCATCTTATTTTTACCATTTTTTTAGTCCCCATAGGGTACTTGAACTTGCAGTCTTTATGTTTGAAAAAAATCCCTTCCTTATTTTTCACCATATCAACCCATGCTTGGAGCATATATTTGAAGAACTATCAAGTCCTCGGGTCAATGGTGCTGGCTGGCATACCCTTTGCAGCTGTGGCTCTGCTGACTCAATTGCAGCTTGTTGTTTGTGTCTGCTCACACCATTCTCCCACACCAACCTCCATTAGTTTTGCATACTGGCACTTTTTATCTGTCAAGTGTGGGGGGGTCCTCTCCACTTACTATCAATCAAATCTGATGTCATCCATTGATAATGAGCTGTGGAGACCACCCACTTGACAGATTCAAAATGCCCAGAGGCAAAACTAAATGAAGTTGCTGTGGGAAAATGATAGGGAGGGGGTTAGTAGACAGAAAAGGTAAACCATACTTGATTTAGCGGGGTCATGCCTGTAAAGCTGTACAGTCAGCCCACTGACCCGAGGACATGACAAATCCTATTTAAATACTTAGCAGGATAGGCTACAAGCATGGGTCAATGTAATGCTTATTAAAAAAGCTCTGGATATAAAAAGCCAGCCCTGGATCCTCATTAACCACTTAATGACATAACCTATTTTGGCGTTGAGGACCAAGCGATTTTTGGTATTTTTCCATCTCCATTTTTCAAAAGCCATAACTTTTTTATTTTTCCGTCGACGCGGCCGTATAAGGGCTTGTTTTTTGCATGGCGAGCTGTAGTTTTTATCGGTGCTACTTTTGGGTACATAGACTATATCGTAAAACATTTATTATTTTTTTTATGATAACAGGGAGAGAAAACGCATCAATTCTGCCATAGGTTTTTTTTTGTTTTTTTTTTACAGCAATAATCATGTAGCATACATGACACACTAAATTTTTTCTGCGGGTCGGTACGGTTACAACGATACCAAAATTCTTATATTTTTTTTAGGTTTTTACACTTTTTTGCAATAAAAACCCTATTTTTTTTGGAAATCTTTTTTTCTCTATAGCTGCATTCAAAGCCCTGTAACTTTTTTATTTTTCTATGTACAGAGCTTTATAAGGGCATATTTTTTGCGAGACGAGCTGTAGTGTTTATTGGTACCATTTTGGGGAATGTATGGCTTTTTTGATCACTTTTATTGCATTTTTTGGGAGGCAAAATGCTAAAAATTAGCATTTTGCCTCTGTTTTTTAGCGTTTTTTAAAAACGCTTTTTGCTGTACAAAATAAAAAGCGTGTTCAACTTTTGTACACGTCGTTACGGACGCGTCAATACCCAATATGTGGGGTTTTAAATTTTTTTTCGGTTTTTTTATGCTAATATTAGAAAAAGCACAAAAAAGGTTTTTTTTTACATTTTTCTTTTTTTAACATTTTTCTTTTCTTTTTTTTACACTATTTGAGTCCCTCTGAGGGACTTGCAGCACTATGCCTATGATCGCTGTGATAAGGCATGGCAGAGCTACTGCTCTGCCATGCCTTATCGCTTATACAGCATAGGCATAGGCATAGGCAATACAGGATGCCAGTGTCTAGCGTCCTGTTGCCATGGTGACAGGCCGGGCTCTCGCATCGCGGGAGCCGGCCGGAGACACAGAGGGAGCGCGCTCCCTCTGTGAACTCTTTTCCTGCCGCAATCTACTTAGATCGCGGCAGGGAAGGGGTTAACAGCGGGGGGGCGCATTTCCGATGCCCCCCCCCGCTTTTGCAGCGGGACGCCGGCTGTGACTGACAGCCGGCTCCCGCTGCGGGATAGTGCGAGGTCAGTCATGATCTCGCACTATTCCGATGACGTATCGGTACATCATTTTGCGCGAAGTACCAGCCTGCCATGACGTACCGGTACGTCATGGAGCGGGAAGGGGTTAAAAGCCTAACCTGGTACAGGCAGTGAGTTTCCAAATGTAACATAGTAAGTCCCTAAGTCACTTTTGTGCACATTTATTTTGCTCAGTTTAAACCCATATAAAAGTAGCCATTAATATCGGTATATCCCAGCTGATGCCTGCCTGGGGCCTCAGAGGAATTATGCGCTCAAAATATAAAACATTTATCTTACTAATACAAATTTTCATAACACTTGAGAGCTTATTTTTTCATATATTCGGTTATTTGACTCTTAGGATATGTTGTTTAATATGATTCCAGTTTACATTAAGCAGCTCAATAGTTTTTGCAATAAAGACCCCCTAAATAAATGAACCTATTTTCGCCCCATGAGTGTTTAAACCTTCCTCCACTTAAATTTCTCCTTGCCAAGTCAATGGAGCCAAGGATTCCAAGCCAGTCTTACATGCCAAGGACAGGCTAATTTGGCATAGAATGGTCATTGACAAATGGAGATCATTCGTGTTGCTGAAATATAAAGTGTTATAGCAAATACATGTAATGCCAGGTCACACACTGATGAGCCAGGCAGGAAAGCTATAGGAAAGTAAGTTTTTCCTTTTTCCATGTAGCATTATCCATCATGGCATAACACAACTTAATGCACTCTTCTGTCTTATAGAGTACCAATAAATATCATGGAATGACTGCCATTAAAATTTAGAATGTATGCTCATGAATTGTTAGTGTCTCCATCCTGATGAACTATGGCTTGTGTAAGGCCTAGGGAAACATGTCAGAGTTTATGCACATGAGAGGATTTCTTATTGAAACCTAAGTGATACAGTAGGTGTGCCCTTGCCGGCTATAGCATACATATATTTTATGGTATAAGTGTAGTAGCCATAATTTATGTAATGTGGACAATGTTTAGTATGATGTAAATACTGAAGACCACTATAGTTTTTCTTTATCTATATATATATATTTAGTTTTTTTATTTTTTGCCCATAGTTTTATTAGAGCGCAATAGTTGCATATCAGGAGGTTCCGGTTGGGATTGTTCTTTTCAGGGTGGCTATTCCATATAATTATAGGCAGGAACATGACTCTAGGGCCATTGTAAGGTAGGTTTATTTTTTACCGCCTGACCCGTGAGTGTCCACCGCGTTGTTTAAACAGTTTCTATTAAATATTTATAGCTTATGGAGATTTCTACTAAATTATGATTAAATGTTAAGCTTTATTGGTAGTCATTCTGTGATATTTATAAGTTTTTTATGACTTCTATATATTATTTTGTGATTTTTTTAAAGCATACCACTGTATGGATTTTACTTTCAGATGTAGTACTGGGTTTTTGGGTTTCAAAAAACTGACCAGGACAACATCTGCACAGCGTTTATTTGTTCTGCTACAGGGATGCGTGTGTTTCATGCCACAACCCCCAAAACATACCAATAGGCTTCCTGTGAAATTCTCTGTAATGCGTATGTGGTAGGCAAGCTAGATTGTGATCTCTATTGGGTAGAGGGAATAATGTGAGTGATTACATTGTGAAGTTACTACTGCAGATAATGTACTAAAGCAGCAAAGCAAAATAAATAGAGATGAGCGAGCACCAAAACTCTCGGGTGCTCGTTACTCGGGACGAACTTATCGCGATGCTCGAGGGTTCGTTTCGAGTAACGAACCCCATTGAAGTCAATGGGTGACCCGAGCATTTTTGTATTTCGCCGATGCTCGCTAAGGTTTCCTTGTGTGAAAATCTGGGCAATTCAAGAAAGTGATGGGAACGACACAGCAACGGATAGGGCAGGCGAGGGGCTACATGTTGGGCTGCATCTCAAGTTCACAGGTCCCACTATTAAGCCACAATAGCGGCAAGAGTGGGCCCCCCCCCTCCCAAAAACTTTTACTTCTGAAAAGGCCTCATTAGCATGGCATACCTTTGCTAAGCACCACACTACCTCCAACAAAGCACAATCACTGCCTGCATGACACTCCACTGCCACTTCTCCTGGGTTACATGCTGCCCAACCGCCCCCCCTCCCACCCACAGCGCACACCAAAGTATCCCTGCGCAGCCTTCAGCTGCCCTCATGCCACACCACCCTCATGTCTATTTAGAAGTGCGTCTGCCATGACGAGGAACCGCAGGCACACACTGCAGAGGGTTGGCACGGCTAGGCAGCGACCCTCTTTAAAAGGGGCGGGGCGATAGCCCACAATGCTGTACAGAAGCAATGAGAAATAGAATCCTGTGCCACCGCCATCAGGAGCTGCACACGTGGGCATAGCAATGGGGAACCTATGTGCCACACACTATTCATTCTGTCAAGGTGTCTCTGCATGCCCCAGTCAGACCGGGCTTTTTAATTCATAGACACAGGCAGGTACAACTCCCTATTGTGAAGTCCCTGTCGACCGACAGCATGGGTGGCTCCCTGGAACCCACCGGCGGTACATAAAAATATCCCATTGCATTGCCCAACACAGCTGAGGTAGTAATGTCGTGCTTAATGCAGGTGGGCTTCGGCCCACACTGCATGCCCCAGTCTGACTGGGGTTCTTTAGATGTGGTTTCAGATGCATTTATAATTCTCTGTGGACCCACAGCATGGGTGGGTGCCAGGAAGTCACCGGCGGTACATAAATATATCCCATTGCATTGCCCAACACAGCGGATGTAACGTCAGCTGTAATGCAGGTGGGCTAAAAATTCATTTGATTACACTGTAGGCGAGGGCCCACAAAAATTGCTGTATCAACAGTACTAATGTACATCAGAAAAATTGGCCATGGCCAACCAAGAGGGCAGGTGAAACCCATTAATCGCTTTGGTTAATGTGGCTTAAGTGGTAACTAGGCCTGGAGGCAGCCCAGTTTAACGAAAAATTGGTTGAAGTTAAAGTTTCAACGCTTTTAAGAGCATTGAAACGTATAAAAATTGTTTAGAAAAATTATATGAGTGAGCCTTGTGGCCCTAAGAAAAATTGCCCGTTCGGCGTGATTACGTGAGGTTTCAGGAGGAGGAGCAGGAGGAGGAGGAGGAGGAATATTATACACAGATTGATGAAGCAGAAATGTCCCCGTTTTGGATGGTGAGAGAGAACGATGCTTCCATCCGCGGGTGCAGCCTACGTATTGCTTAGGTATCGCTGCTGTCCGCTGTTGGAGAAGAGAAGTCTGGGGAAATCCAGGCTTTGTTCATCTTGATGAGTGTAAGCCTGTCGGCACTGTCGGTTGACAGGTGGGTACGCTTATCCGTGATGATTCCCCCAGCCACACTAAACACACTCTCTGACAAGACGCTAGCCGCAGGACAAGCAAGCACCTCCAGGGCATACAGCGCGAGTTCAGGCCACGTGTCCAGCTTCGACACCCAGTAGTTGTAGGTGGCAGAGGCGTCACGGAGGACGGTCGTGCGATCGGCTACGTACTCCCTCACCATCCTTTTACAGTGCTCCCGCCGACTCAGCCTTGACTGGGGAGCGGTGACACAGTCTTGCTGGGGAGCCATAAAGCTGGCAAAGGCCTTGGAGAATGTTCCCCTGCCTGCGCTGTACATGCTGCCTGATCTCTGCGCCTCCCCTGCTACCTGGCCCTCGGAACTGCGCCTTCTGCCACTAGCGCTGTCGGATGGGAAGTTTACCATCAGTTTGTCCACCAGCGCCCTGTGGTATAGCATCATTCTCGAACCCCTTTCCTCTTCGGGAATGAGAGTGCAAAGGCTCTCCTTATACCGTGGGTCGAGCAGTGTGTACACCCAGTAATCCGTAGTGGCCAGAATGCGTGTAACGCGAGGGTCACGAGAAAGGCATCCTAACATGAAGTCAGCCATGTGTGCCAGGGTACCTGTACGCAACACATGGCTGTCTTCACTAGGAAGATCACTTTCAGGATCCTCCTCCTCCTCCTCTTCCTCCTCCTCAGGCCATACACGCTGAAAGGATGACAGGCAAGCAACATGGGTACCGTCAGCAGTGGGCCAAGATGTCTCTTCCCCCTCCTCCTCATCTTCTTCCTCCTCCTCCTCCTCCTCCTCCTCACCGCGCTGAGATATAGACAGGAGGGTGCTCTGACTATCCAGCGACATACTGTCTTCCCCCGGCTCTGTTTCCGAGCGCAAAGCGTCTGCCTTTATGCTTTGCAGGGAACTTCTCAAGATGCATAGCAGAGGAATGGTGATGCTAATGATTGCAGCATCGCCGCTCACCACCTGGGTAGACTCCTCAAATTTTCCAAGGACCTGGCAGATGGCTGCCAACCAGGGCCACTCTTCTGTAAATAATTGAGGAGGCTGACTCCCACTGCGCCGCGCAAGTTGGAGTTGGTGTTCCACTATAGCTCTACGCTGCTCATAGAGTCTGGCCAACATGTGGAGCGTAGAGTTCCACTGTGTGGGCACGTCGCACAGCAGTCGGTGCACTGGCAGATTAAACCGATGTTGCAGTGTCCGCAGGGTGGCAGCGTACGTGTGGGATTTGCGGAAATGTGCGCAGAGCTGGCGCACCTTTCCGAGCAGGTATGACAAGTGGGGGTAGCTTTTCAGAAAGCGCTGAACCAGCAAATTAAAGACATGGGCCAGGCATGGCACGTGCGTGAGGCTGCCGAGCTGCAGAGCCGCCACCAGCTTACGGCCGTTGTCACACACGACCATGCCCGGTTGGAGGCTTAGCGGCGCAAGCCAGTGGTCGGTCTGCTCTGTCAGACCCTGCAGCAGTTCGTGGGCCGTGTGCCTCTTCTCTCCTAAGCTGAGTAGTTTCAGCACGGCCTGCTGACGCTTGCCCACCGCTGTGCTGCCACGCCGCGTGACACCGACTGCTGGCGACGTGCTGCTGACACATCTTGATTGCGAGACAGAGGTTGCGTTGGAGGAGGAGGAGGAGGAAGGTGCTTTAGTGGAGGAAGCATACACCGCCGCAGATACCACCACCGAGCTGTGGCCCGCAATTCTGGGGGTGGGTAGGACGTGAGCGGTCCCAGGCTCTGACTCTGTCCCAGCCTCCACTAAATTCACCCAATGTGCCGTCAGGGAGATATAGTGGCCCTGCCCGCCTGTGCTTGTCCACGTGTCCGTTGTTAAGTGGACCTTGGCAGTAACCGCGTTGGTGAGGGCGCGTACAATGTTGCGGGAGACGTGGTCGTGCAGGCCTGGGACGGCACATCGGGAAAAGTAGTGGCGACTGGGAACCGAGTAGCGCGGGGCAGCCGCCGCCATCATGCTTTTGAAAGCCTCCATTTCCACAAGCCTATACGGCAGCATCTCTAGGCTGATCAATTTTGCAATGTGCACGGTTAACGCTTGAGCGTGCGGGTGCGTGGCGTCGTACTTGCGCTTGCGCTCAAACTGTGGCACTAGTGACGTCTGGACGCTACGCTGAGAGACATTGCTGGATGGGGCCGAGGACAGCGGAGGTGATGGTGTGGGTGCAGGCCAGGAGACGGTAGTGCCTGTGTCCTCAGAGGGGGGTTGGATCTCAGTGGCAGGTTGGGGCACAGGGGGAGAGGCAGTGGTGCAAACCGGAGGCGGTGAACGGGCATCGTCCCACCTTGTGGGGTGCTTGGCCATCATATGCCTGCGCATGCTGTTGGTGGTGCCTCCCCAGCTGATCTTGGCGCGACAAAGGTTGCACACTACAGTTCGTCGGTCGTCAGGCGTCTCTGTGAAAAACTGCCACACTGTAGAGCACCTTGACCTGTGCAGGGTGGCATGGCACGAGGGGGCGCTTTGGGAAACGGTGGATTATTCGGTCTGGCCCTGCCTCTACCCCTGGACACCGCACTGGCTCGGCCTGTGCCCACACCCTCACTTGGCCCTCCGCGTCCTCGGCCGCGTCCACGTCCTCTAGGCCTACCCCTACCCCTCAGCATGCTGTATTAGCAGTGATTTGATTTCACAGGCAGGAAAGAAATTGGCGCAAGCCTGCAGGCCAAATATAATTTTTTAACTTTTTTTAAAAAAGGAAAGGCCCACTGCCTCTAGTGAATGAATAATAAGTTTAATAACTGTGTTGCGGCCCTGCAAAAGTGTCACAGAACTTTACTGTTGCAGAGTTATTAACTGTGGCAGAGCAGGTATTTCCCAGGCAGGATAGAAATTGGTGCAAGGCTGCACTCAACCGTAGCTGGTTGCGTCTGATTTTTTTACGTTCTCCACGCAGCACACACGTACCCAGAGCCCTTAGGACTGACAGAGGCAGGGAAAATATACTTTTTTCCCTTTTGTTTAAAAGGATAGGCCCACTGCGTCTATTCACTGAATAATAAGTTTAATAACTGACACTGTGTTGCGGCCCTGCAAAAGTGTCACAGAACTTTACTATTGCAGAGTTATTAACTGTGGCAGAGCAGGTATTTCCCAGGCAGGAAAGAAATTGGCGCAAGGCTGCACTCAACCGTAGCTGGTTGCGTCTGATTTTTTTACATTCTCCACGCAGCACACACGTACCCAGAGCCCTTAGGACTGACAGAGGCAGGGCAAATATACTTTTTTCCCTTTTGTTTAAAAGGATAGGCCCACTGCGTCTATTCACTGAATAATAAGTTTAATAACTGACACTGTGTTGCGGCCCTGCAAAAGTGTCACAGAACTTTACTGTTGCAGAGTTATTAACTGTGGCAGAGCAGGTATTTCCCAGGCAGGAAAGAAATTGGCGCAAGGCTGCACTCAACCGTAGCTGGTTGCGTCTGATTTTTTTACGTTCTCCACGCAGCACACACGTACCCAGAGCCCTTAGCACTGACAGAGGCAGGGCAAATATACTTTTTTCCCTTTTGTTTAAAAGGATAGGCCCACTGCGTCTATTCACTGAATAATAAGTTTAATAACTGACACTGTGTTGCGGCCCTGCAAAAGTGTCACAGAACTTTACTGTTGCAGAGTTATTAACTGTGGCAGAGCAGGTATTTCCCAGGCAGGAAAGAAATTGGCGCAAGGCTGCACTCAACCGTAGCTGGTTGCGTCTGATTTTTTTACGTTCTCCACGCAGCACACACGTACCCAGAGCCCTTAGGACTGACAGAGGCAGGGCAAATATACTTTTTTCCCTTTTGTTTAAAAGGATAGGTCCACTGCGTCTATTCAATGACTAATAACTGTGTTGTGGCCCTGCCTACACAATTCTGTGCCTGTAGTATCAATGGAGGGTGCAATGCTCTGCACCGCCGATTTTGAGAAAAAAAAAAAAAAAGCAACACAGCTAACAGCAGCCTGCACAGTACTCCACACAGTTAAATGTGGCCCTAGAAAGGACCGTTGAGGTTCTTGAAGGCTACACTCACTCCTAACACTCTCCCTGCCTAAGCACCACTTCTGTCCCTAATACCGGGTGCAATGCTCTGCACTGCCGATTTTGAGAAAAAAAATAAATTTCTCCACTGCTAACAGCAGCCTACACACACGTAGATGTGGCCCTAAGAAGGACCGTTGGGGTTCTTGAAGCCTACACTCACTACAAACACTCTCCCTACAGCAACTCCAATAGAACAGCACTTTCCCTCAGCTAACTCACAAGACATCTGAGGCGAGCCGCGGGAGGGGCCGACTTTTATACTCGGGTGACATCTGATCGCCCCAGCCACTCACAGCAGGGGGGTGGTATAGGGCTTGAACGTCACAGGGGGAAGTTGTAATGCCTTCCCTGTCTTTCAATTGGCCAGAAAAGCGCGCTAACGTCTCAGAGAGGAAACTGAAAGTAACTGGAACACCGCGTGGTACTCGTTACGAGTAACGAGCATCCCGAACACCGTAATATTCGCACGAATATCAAGCTCGGACGAGTACGTTCGCTCATCTCTAAAAATAAATAAATGCATTTCCTAAATGTACAATCAGCATCACTGGAATTCAATGTAAAGTCAAAGTCATACATTATGCACATGGGCAGAGGAAATACATGCCACCATTGCACACTAAAGAAGAAACAACTGGGAAACACCTACATGGAAAAGGACCTGGGGATTTTAATTAACTGTAAGCTCAACTGGAGCAACCAGTGTCAGGCAGCTGCTGCCAAGGCAAATAGGATCATAGGGTGTATCAAATGAGGTCTAGGGGCACATGACGAGAACATTGTTTTTCATCTTTACAAGTCACTGGTCAGACCACACATAGAATATTGCGTACAGTTTTGGGCACCATTACTCAAGAAGGACATATCAGAGCTTAAGTGGGTTCAGGTGGGCAACTAAAGTAATAAATGGTATGGGCGGACTACAATACCCAGAGAGGTTATCTAAATTGGAGTTATTTAGGTTAGAAAAAAGATGGCTGAGGGGCGACCTGTATAGATATATCAGGGGACAATACAGAGATCTCTTACATCATCTATTTATACCCAGGACTGTGACTGTAACGAGGGGGCATCCTCTACATCTTCTAGAAGTAAAAAGGTTTCTACACCGACATAGAAGGGGGTTCTTTACTGTAAGACCAGTGAGACTATGGAAATTTCTACTGAGGACGTGGTGATGAGGAACTCACTAAATAGCTCAAGAGGGGCCTGGATGCCTTGGAGTCAGTGGCAGCAGCGGTGGCCCTATTGACTACATACAGAAAAGATCACGACCCTCTGCTAGAGCTGTGGCCAAGGAGTTCTTCATCTCTGCGGGGAGTCCCCTCATTAGTGAACCCTATTGTGTTCAGTGACAAGGGGACTCCTCACGGGGCTGATTTTTTTTTAACACATTCTACGGATGATTTTCAGGGAAGGGCTTATATTTAAAGCCCTTCCCTGAAAATCCTTTCAGGGTTTGCCAGCAGCCCATTGCTTTCAATGGGGCTGCAGAAGCACCGGTCCCATTGACAACAAAGGGAGAACATAGGGCTCCTGTGCCACAGCTGTAACAGCTGTAGCAGAGTAATTCTTCAGGCCCAGGGGGGGTCCCCTTGTCACTGAATTCTTTGACAGTGCTGCCACAGTGTTCAGTGATGAGGAGACTCCCCATGGAGATGAAGAAACCCTCTTCTACAGCTGTCACAGCTATGACAGGGGATTCTTTAATCCCCGCAGGGAGTCCCCTTGTCATTGAACACTATGACAGTGCTGTCACAGTGTTCAGTGACAAGGGGACTCCCCGCAGGGAATATTGACACGCACTATGGACCTATGGTGCATGCATGTCATATGTTTTGCAGGTACGTGCATTTACCTTCCTGTAAAACACGAACATGTGAACACATCATAAGGGAACCAATGGTTCTAGCAGATGAGTGTTTTTTTGCGCATTTATATACCCACATGCTTGTGTGAATGCACCCTTATACAGCACCTTGGAATTAATGGTGCTTTAAAAAAATAATCATAATAACAATAACAACTGTTTAGGGGTCAGAGACAAGGAAATTAGATTGTGAGCCCTGTTGGGAACAAGAACTAATGTACATGATGCTGATCTTTGCACAGTGCTGCAGAAAATGTTGTAGCTATAATAGCAACATGAAATTAAGTTTTGTCAAAAAGTATTTAAGTGAGTCTTTTGCTGTGGTGGGAACATTAGGTTAGAGATGACTTTCTAACTATGAGTTTGGCTGGATGGTTTAATCTTGAGAAAATGACTTTAGCACAAAGAGTCTTGTGTCAGGAGGGAGATAAAGTTGTTCTACCTAAACATAAATTCAATAAACAATTTCAAATAATCCAGAACGTCAGATACAATTAATCCAGAGTAAATATACCATTCCCAAAAGGGAAGAAGCAATGTAAATATCCTACCCTCAGACTGGGCTCACTTAAATATGACAGCTTTTGTATAACTTGTTCTCATTTCCTGCTCTCTCCCCAATTTGTGCCAACAGCCACTTCGCTGTCTGATTCCCAGCCTTCTAAAAGTGATCTATCTACATATAGGCAGCAAATCCTGTTTTCTTTATGGCCACTCCCTCCTCCCTCCACCTATTATGTGTTTTTTAAATGACTTCACTTCTTCATATCATGTAACAAAAATTACTTCTTATTTTTCTTCTTCATTTTTCCCCCTTTTCAATAATGAAAAATTAGAAGAAAAAATAAATAGGAGGGACCACCCACTCCTGTCTGTTATGAGATACTCTTTGCTACGCAAAAAAAGAATGGCTGGGAATAAATGGGATTGAAAAAATGTTTTCTCTAATAATCAATGATAATAGTGTTCATCCCATATTATTCATTCATCCTGATTGTTATCTGATAGTGTGCCATATGAATTGATATATTTTTCACTTCCACACAAAGTAAAATGAACATCAGTCTAAATTAAAACTAAAAAAATGAATACATTTCTGACATTTTGTAGAAAACATCTATTTTGCTGCCAAATCCTCTAATTTCTAGTATAGTAAGAAGCTTGGTTTGGCAGGTTCGCTGAACTTTTCCAAAAGTCAATTGTCTGAGAGTGCTTATAGGGCTTTAATAGCTCTTAGATAGTGTTATACTGTACATCAGCATTCAGGACTAGTGTTGAGTGAACCTAACCAGTAGAACCCTACTCAAGATAGAACTTTCCCAAAAGCTTAATTCGGGCTCGTGCTAAACCAAATTTTAGCAAAGTTCAACCTCAAACAGGGTTCTACTGCTTCGGTTCGCTCAGCACTATTCTAGTAGAGTGAACCTAGAAGTTCTTAATTAATTCCAATTTTGAAGAAGGCAGTAATAAGTTGCCTGAACATGCAGTGGATGATCCGTGGTAACTGCAGTCAATTACTGCTAACTTGGCTTGATATTCAGACAATAGGAAGTCCAAGTACAGTCCAGCAATTAGCAGCAATCTGCTTTAGTTACCTTGGATCATCCCCAGCATGTACAAGAACCCATATAGTGTAAACCATCCAAACAGTAAAACTTTAGATCTTCAATCTTTTCAGTTTATTGGAGAATATCCATGTACATCAAATATAAATAAGCCTACATGCTTTTTCTTGCACCACACTTTGACCCCTTTGCTTTAACTTTGGTGTATGATGTTGGTGTCATTAGATGACACACATGCACCCCGTGCCGTAAAATCATCAAATGTGAGTGTAATACATTCAGGGACTGTCAGGCAGGATGAAATTTACAATGTTAAGTCTATGGGTGGCGCTGCTGTGCTTCAGGCATGCACTGGACTGAGTGAAGCGCTGCTAAGCAACACAGCATACACTGCTAAGCTGCACCATACACTACACGACCAAGAGCGGTAGAGAGACAGACAGAACGAGAGCGGTAGAGAGAGAGACAGTGAGAGAAAGAGCGATAGAGAGACAGCGATGTAGAGAGAGACAATGATAGAGAGACAGAGAGAGAGCAATAGAGAGACAAAGTGAGAGAGAAATAAAGACAGAGAGAGCAGAGAGACAGACAGAGAGCAATAGAGAGACAGTGAGAGAGTGATAGAGACAGAGAGCGATAGAGAGAGAGACAGTGAGAGAAAGAGTGATAGAAACACAGAAAGAAAGCGATAGAGAGACAGAGAGAGCGATAGACAGAAAGAGAGAGATAGTGAGACAGACAGAGCAATAGAGAGACAGACAGAGTGATAGACAGACATAGAGTGATAGAGAGACAGAGAAAGCAATAGAGAGACAGACAGAAAGAGAGCAGGGGAGCAGCAATTCCTATTCTCAGGATTTTGGTTATCCCAGCTGCCAGACCTCACACATCAATAGTAAATAGATGTTTGTAATATAGTCAAACAGAGTGAGAATTGAGATCACACCAGGGCAGTATAGGTTTTGCCATGAGTTCTGTAAGGGGCAGTCTACTGCAGTTGCTCTCTACGTGTCTAAGGGAAAAACAGAAACTTCTATTCTCATGTCCCAGTAATTGACTTCCACCAGTCAGACTTATAAGTTTTCAAATTGATATACTATAAATGTAAGTGCTTATTCATATCTATTTAGCTGTCCATCTGAGGAGCAGCCAAATGGAAAACAACAGTTCCATTTAAAGTGACCCTCCGGTTCTGGAAGAGCAAAGATGGCCACACCAGCTTCTCTGACTACCTGCAGCACACTGTATAGTATAAATTGTTCGTCTAAGATACTACGTGTTGATGTGACTGGCTGACGCTTTCCACGTGGACAGAATGGGTCAATCAAAGCAGGTGTAATGTCTTAGACTAATGATGCATACTAATGCACAGTTTATATCAGACAGTCAGAGAAACTGGTGCGGCCATCAATGTTTTTCCAGGCCCAAAGGGTCACTCTAACTTCTCATTTCCATAGGTACTGAAGTGATTCAGTTCAGCTCAGATTGCTACTGCTCTATTTTTTTATTGGAAATAGTGCAGACTGTTGTGCTATTGTTTTCACACAAAAAAACTGAAATCAAACAGAAAAAATACTTCCTTTTATTGTTTGTTTTTTTTCTTTATAATCAACCAGTGGCAGAACTGAAAGGAAAAGTTTCTGTTTGGTGTCGTCTTTGATGTCCATTTGATGGATCTGTTTTGAAG
This sequence comes from Eleutherodactylus coqui, assembly GCF_035609145.1. NCBI lineage: Eukaryota > Metazoa > Chordata > Amphibia > Anura > Eleutherodactylidae > Eleutherodactylus > Eleutherodactylus coqui. The sequence goes on from NC_089841.1 coordinate 100,194,580, forward strand.
TGAGCATGCACAGAAGATTAGAGAGACAAAAGAATACAAAACGATTATTTGAAAACAGATGTAAATGGAAGAAAACCCCCCAAAACTATAGAAACTGTCCATTTTTTTAATGGACCCATCTATTGTGATTATGGTTCCTGTTTGTTTACAGTTGCATTCTGTTTTACTATCCATTCCATTAAAGAAAAAAAAAAACGTTCAAAACACTGATGTGAACAAGCCCTTAATTGTGGGGAAAACTCTTTTAAGACATGTTTAACATGCTATTGTCTTCTAAAATAGGCTGTATTAAGCAAGAGTAAGGGTGCATTTACAGGGCAAAGATAATTGCTCAAAATATGGCTTTTGAGTGATCATTTTGCATAAACTACTACTTGGCATTAATGCCTATTAGTACCAAGAATCAGTGTGTGAGCCGCCAGGAGCTGTAATCAGGGAACAGACCACCTGCTGTTTCCTGATTACTTTTGCTTTGACCTGCCAGTGGCTGACAGCTGAGAACGGCGGATACAATGTTATCAGCTGTCATCAGCTTACCACGGGCCGAGCACAGCGTGCGGTCCTGCTTATCAGCTGTTCTGCTGAACAATGGTTTTCAAGCAGAACTGAAAACCGTCATTTGGCAGAAAACTGAAAGATGGGCACATTTAGACATAACGATTATCGCTCAAAAGCCATCTTCATTCACTTCAATAGAACTCAATCTACAGTACCAACCCATGCCACTAGACAATATATGAAGCTGTCTGCTTCCCACGTGGGACAACCGCTTTAAGGGGAGACCATAACAGGGATGGGACACAAATGTTTTGGGTACTAGAAAATATTACGAAGATGATATATAGAAGGTACTGACAGTTTAGTATACTAGTTGACCAAAGGTCATGTTAGCATTCAATGTTGTTACTAGAAAAGTTGAAACAGAGCTAAGGCTCTGGCACAACCTGTTGGAAAGTGCTAACTGGAAGGAGAATGAAGCCCATGATAATGTTTAAAAAAAGTGCTTTATTTTGAACCTGCTGGTTCAAAATAAAAGTTTTTTTTAATCAATATCATCAGCTTCATTCTCCTTCTTGCATACAGGTTGTGCCGGAGCCTTAGCTCTTTTACACCTCTTCTAAAATAAGCTGGCTGTCCACAACATAAAAGCAGTCAGATAATGACAATTTTGACAGAACAGGCTGACAACCATTTGTATGTGGTCCAAAAAATAGATGGTCCAACTAGCAGCACCAAAATCGTCCCACACTGGGTCAGGCTAAAACATGCAGAAGCCAGGGAAGGAATCCAAACCAGAGAGACTCCAATTGATAAATCGTCCAATAAATAAAGTAACTGGCAGCATAAGCGGATGCAGGTGAAAACTGCTTTATTGCTGGCAGCATAAGCGGATGCAGGTGAAAACTGCTTTATTGCTGGCAGCATAAGCGGATGCAGGTGAAAACTGCTTTAATAGCTTGAAGAAGGACAATATGGCCGAAACGTTGCTGTCATGGTGATGAGGCAATAAAGCAGTCTTCACCTGCATCCGCTTATGCCGCCAGTTACCTTATTTATTGAACCATTTGTATGTTGGGTCTTCTAAGTCTCACCCAACGACAGTGTCCCCCCACAGAGCAGATTCATGATTATCATCAGAGATATGTCTTCTTTCACAAGATTTCACAGACACAGGCTCTTTCACATATAAGATTATGATGGTCATAAAGTAGTAATTGTGGCCTCTGGTTGTCATATACACATTACTAACTGGCAGATGGTAATGCATCTGTTGTGAAAAGGTAATGCAAGTTCTCACTATGTTATATGGTTAAATAAAGGGTCTAGATTATTTAAGCCATGTTTGTTGTATCAAATCTAGATATTCCTGGTCACTGAATCACTGAAATCTATTTACATTATGGAATGAATTAATTTTATAAATCATAAACATTAATAGGGTTCTGCTTATCGTCCGAGGCTTTCCATTCATTCCAAAATGAATTGGCAGCTGTATAGGAATGTGTTAACAATATGATAACACTGATTCACTTCCACATGCCTTTTAATTGTATACATGATGAAATGCAGGGTGTTGCTATTACTCAGAAATTAGTTGTTTCCTTTTCTTCGTGAAATACATTAATGGAATTTGGGCTCTGGTCGTGATTTGTTGGATACAGCCTGTGTTTGCTTTCAAGGCTAAGCTCATTTAAAGAGTGCATATATTAGTTATAGGGTTGAACTTTCCCATCAGAGGATCTTTCAGATTCTTGCACAATAAAGAGCCTCATACCGGTAGGTCAAGTCAGAAGAAAACCACATTTGGAGCTGACATTGGAGACAGTCACTTGACACCTAAATAGCCTATTCGATCTTATTGATAATGTGTCCTGTGTATGCAATGATAACAACAATGTTTGGTATTAAAACATGTTCTGTATTTATGGAGGGTAGGCTCTCAGAGTAATGTCCTATGTTGTGCCCAAAGAACCTCAGTTTGAAATTATTATGTACCTTCAGTGTTGAAAAAATGTTACATTCTCCACTATAACCTTATAGGATTAATTGAACACAGCTTCTACAACCTCCTGACTTAAATGTGACATAATTACAACTACAATAATAATGTAGTTTGGTTTTAGGGTGCTTGTTATGCAATTGTCCAATAAGAGTGGGTAATCTGACCACTCTGCAACAGCCCAGACTCATTTTGGGGATGGCCTTCTTGTTCCTGGCTTCTGCAATCTGTTGCTGATTATAGTGTATGTTGTGTGTTTTTAAATCCAGCATTTCTTGTTTGCTTCTAATATCTTGTTCCTATCTTTGCCTTTAACTTCTAGCCTAGATTTGCGTACTGTTAGCATAGTTTGCTCCTGTGGTTTTCTAATCCAGTCCTTGCTTAGGGTCATTTTACACTGAATGATTATTGTTCAAAAAATTGTTGGATTGTGCGAATTTGAAAGATTAATTAAGCATAAATGCAGTGACTGAGAAGCAGGTCACGACCTAGGAGACAGCGGGGTAGAGTTTGACCTTGTCACGGTGGCTCTATCAGCTTTCCCGTGGAGGGTAACCGGTGACATGTCCAAGGGCGGGTTAATGAAAGGGGAACCCAAGTGATGGATTACCTTGAGTCCTGTTTTTATTTCGTGATGCCACTGTTTCTTCCACAGTGGGGGATTCCTGGATGGTGGAGTAAATCCTCTCCCATGTAGCTTCCGTGGGGGGATTCCTGGGTGATGGAGTAAATCCACACACACACGAGTACTGTTTAAGACACAGCCTCCGGAAATGGACAGGCGATTGATCGTATTACTCAACTTCATGAACAGAACAGTTATCTGTAGGTCCTGGCCCATACCACACTTTCTTCTCTCTCTCTCTCTCTCTCTCTCTGACTCTACTAGTTCTCATTCACAGCTTAGAAGATGCTGCCAAACCGCTAGGGAATAGTAGTCCCCACACTCACTAGGCCATCCTTGCAGCTATTCTGTGTCTGTGAATTGAAGGTACCCACAGACAGCTGCCTTGCACTCCGCTTTCGGACAGGAACAGAACGGAACTCTCCACTTTCCCACTCAGACTCAGAACACATAACTCAGGCATCATCACGTGACGGACAAAACGATGCAAAACCAGACAGTCATCCACATACCAGACACGTAACTCATTCAGTGCTGCAGATATCCAATGCACACAAATCTTGCAACATGAAAGATACTGGCAACACAAGACTGAGCCTACACACCATTAAAGAAGGGTCCCCGTTGTACTGGGCCACTACATAAACACAGCCAACAATTGAACACTGAATGAGAATTCATTTGCTTCTCATTCATCCTTTGTTTTATGCAGACATAAAAATAATTGTTCGCATGTCATTGTGTGTAAAGAGCGATTGTTTAGTCTTTCACATTCACTGGCACAGTGAATGGGAATGACTGAACGATATGCAAACAAAATTGAGAACGATTTATCTGCCTGTATAAACAGGCTGCATGGGAAAACGAGTGAACTCTGTCATTGTTGGCCATTTGTTTGTGTGAACGATTTATTGCTCAGTGTAGAAGAAGCCCTAGTCTTGCAGCTTGTTTGCTTTTCCATGTTTGTATCTGGCTTTAATCCAACTCTGCTCAGCTTAGTTTTCTTATCTCTTGGTCCTAGTTCCCTCTCATTGTTTGTCAGGGACAGTATTTCAGATAGGGTTTCCATTAGGGATATCTTAGGGTTGCTCAGGGACAGTAGTGTCTGGTGTTAGGTTTAATATTGGTAATAGATTAGGGAAATATATTGGGAAAGCTAGCATTAGGGTTAGTTATTCTCAGGTAGTTATATCTTATTTTCATCAACAATCTGCTCCATTATCTGACTACTATCAATATGATCCATTGGTTCCTATTCCTGTCATTTATTTGTGAGTTTGGATTTTTTCATTACCTACTAGTGGTAAGAGGTGCTTCATAAATTTGTTCATTAAACTATTTGGTTGTTACATAATCTGCTCCTGGTTTATGTCTCGGGGTCATGCAAGTACTGAAAGACATTTTTATTTCCCCAAGAAAGGTGACCACCATAGAGGAAGTCTAGACTAATGCCCAACTTGGGTCGTTATAGCTACTGGGCTGTTTCCTCACTCTGTTTTGAGGCAGCATTTGCTACTATGTGGTTCTTCACATAATGTTAAACTAGGCACTAGAGATGAGCGAACCTACTCGGCCACTCCCCTTTTTCGCCCGAGCACCGCGATTTTCAAGTACTTCCGTACTCGGGCGAAAAGATTCGGGGGGGCGCTGTGGGTGAGTGGGGGGTTGCAGCGGGGAGTGGGGGGGGGGAGAGGGAGAGAGAGAGGGCTCCCCCTGTTCACCGCTGCTACCCCCCACTCCGTCACGCCTCCCCCCGCCCCCCAGCGCCCCCCGAATCTTTTCACCCGAGTACGGAAGTACTCGAAAATCGTGGTGCTCCAGCGAGTAATTACTCGAAACGAGTAGGTTCGCTCATCTCTAGTAGGCACCCACTTAAAAAGGATCACTGTGAAGTGGCAAGTAAGTTTCTACAGTTTTACCAAACCTCCACTAAGAACCTCATGTTCATTCTTTTATAGATTGCACAGGAACAATAGATCACTACATGAACTGGATGTGCTGGCCATGTTATTTCTTTTTTGGATTTAATATTTTAAGTGGATTAATATTAAAGACATGGCATAGGATTTTGGCATTCAACACCCTTGATAACACTAGCAACCGACAAGGAAACTATTTTGATGAATGTATTCTGATGCCCTTCCAACGATGTCTTCCTCTTAACAGAACAGTCATTCCAGACTGTTACACAGAGAAGTGACACAGCTTTGCTACATAAATCAACATAGTGACACAAATTGATTCCAGTTTGGATAGAGAGATATTGGCCCCTTATAAATGACAACTATTGTGTATTTTACAAAGTATTCCATTATGATTTTATGCCAAATTTGAAACTTAAAGAAGCCAAATCCTGTAAAGAGACCATTATTAAGGATTTGGCATAATAAATTAATTTAATTTTAGCCACAGTAATTTGTATTGTCACTTAGCATTTCTGTGTATTCAGTTTACTGCAATATGACACAACTGTATCCTGCAGCAAGGAAAAATGTCTGTAACACTTTGCATTATAGCAATTTACTTATATTATTCCATATTATTATAATATACAACAGGTCATATATAAAAATGACTATATTATATATAGTTGTTCCATTCTTGGAAAATACCACAAGGCCAGGATATGCTATAGGATGCACATTCAGCATGTCAGCTGCCGAGAGATGATATATATATGTGTATATATATATATATATATATATATATATATATAAAATCATCCCCCAGCAGAGAGGTTGTTCCAAACATCTCGGAGAACTAATCACAGACCTCCTGTGACCACCAGGAAGAACTGGTAGAGTCAAGATTGACAGGGGGGTTGACGCCCCCTGTAGCTGATTGGCTGCAGAGCTCGATGGGCTGCAGGCCCTGGCAGCCTACTAAGCTCCTGCAGCAGCTGCAGTGATTACTGACAGGGATGGAGAGTTAGGGTAAGGGGTAAGTGTCACAGTTGGCCTTACTCTTATAATATAAGGCTAACTGTTTCACTAACCCCTAACCTTAACCCTCCATCCCTGTGACAAATTTGGGGACTCTGCTTTTTCTATGGTTCAGACAGCCCCCCCCACCACCTCCGGCAGTGTCTGCTCCCACTGCCGCTCCCCCTGCGGCCGAACCTGGAGGGAGCAGTGTGAGTGCAGTCGCTGCAGCTGTCCCCTGCTGTCACTCACCCAGCAGCAGCACAGAAGTATTCCGCTCCCTCTGCGGCCGAACCAGGCAGGAGCAGTGTCAGTGCCATCCTGCTGCTGTCCCCTGCTCTCAGTCACCCAGCACCAGCCTAGTAGTCTGATGCTGCCACTCCCCCTGCGGGCACAGCATCTGGTACAGCTGCTAGTGGGGCCGCCGCTGCTGTTGCCGGATACCACTCCTGTAGCAATGTAAAAGTTTAAAGCCGCTTTCGCTCCCCCCGTGGCCAAAGCATGCGGGAGCGCTGTAACTGCCGTCCCCGGGTCCGACTCCTCCAGCTATATGGGTCCCGCTTTGGCTCCTCTGCAATTTAACTTGCGTCCCCGGTTTGTAGCTCGTACCTCCTTGCAAAACCATTGCATCTTGAGCCAATCGGGAGCTAGGGGTCTGACAGGGGCGTTCCTCCTATCAAACCCCTATCTTCCGGTGGCCTCAAGATACACTAATACCTGTAGGCTCTTCATGTTGACAGACTGAATGATGCTGAGATCAGGGCTTTGTTGGGGGCATATCATCACTTCCAGGACTCCTTGTTCTTCTTTATGCTGATGATAGTTCTTAATGACATTAGCTTTTTATTTGAGGTCATCGTTCTGCAGCAGAATAAATTTCGATTCATTTGGACACCTATTTTTGAAAAAAGTCTTTTTTCCACACCTGCCTAAAACTTCTGCTTAGTTCTGCACAGCACTATATACGTGTTCTATTGTAAACAATAGAAAAAAAATATCTTAAAATTTGAGTTAATGTAAAAAAAATTTAGAACAATTTACAAAGGTTTTATGCTACTTATATATTGTTTTCGATATAAAACACTGAATGGACCGTATGATATAATATATCCTGTAAAGAAGAAATATAATAATAATAATAATAATAATAGTGTTCAACACATGCAATTGCATAATGATAGAGATGCACAGTTGGGCCATATGTTTGGTGTACATGTCAGGAGATTTTAGGCTGAACATGCCCCCAGGTGTCATGTGAGCACAACGTGGTTATTGTGTGGTCAAGTTATGATGTAACTGAAATGCCGACAGCATTGACAATCGGATAATTTTTTTAGCCACAGCAACAAAGCTAGAGTTGGTTGATCATAAAAGTGAAAGTGATTTCTCTCAATAGTAAGGCATTACATTTGTTGGTTTTTGCATTTGTTCAAATTAATATCATGACATGGGTTTGTGGAAGAAGTTGAAAGAGCCGCAATCCCAAGCATGACAATTTAGATTCAGGGGCATAGCTAAGGGCTCATGGGCCCGGGTGCAAACGTTTATCTTGGGGCTCCCCCTCACTTCTCTTAAGCCCTTAATGCAGAGGCGTAACTAGAAGCTCCTGGGCCCCAATGCAAAATCTGTAACAGGGCCCCCAACTATAATGCTTTATTCATAGTACTGGGCTCCCTCTATGGAAATGAGAGATCTTATGGGCCCCCTAAGGCTCCTGGGCCTGGGTGCAATCCCATCCCCTATAGTTATGTCAGTAAATTTAGTGATGATGCAAGCATGTGTTCATCATTACTATTACATAAAAGTACTTGGGCATATTCCAGTAGACAACGGTATCTAGTTTCCTAAAAGTAAATGAACAAGGTAACATTTTACTTTGTAGCTCACTGGTATACTTTGATATACAACATATTTCAACACTTCTACTGCTTAGAAAGGTCAGTGTTTGGATAAGGAAAGTAATCATTTTTCTGATTTTATTTGCATTATGGTAAAAAGATCACTTTTTCATCTTTATATGGATAGAATAGGTCATAAATATCAAGGCAACAGATCATACCTCTTTTTAAAATACCAAGCCACTTGTCTCTATGCCAGACTATTCTAGGTACAATCAGCCCTCTTAATGTAGCAAAGTTCATCCATTAAAATAAAGTGAGGCTAGCTTTTAACCCTAAAATCATATCTGGAATGAATAATGCTATCGAGTTTTGGAGGGCTAGGGTGATATACTGTACATATAGTGATGAGCGAACGTACTCATTTAGGGCTATTTCGCAATCGAGCATCGCTTTTTTCGAGTAACTGCCTACTCGGGTGAAAAGATTTGGGGGGCGGCGTGGTGGAGCAGGGGGTAGCAGTGGGGAACAGGGGGGAGCTCTCTCTCTCTCCCCCCCCCACTCCCCTCTGCAGCCCCCCGCTCACCCCCGGCGCCCCTGAATCTTTTCACCCGAGTAGGCAGTTACTCGAAAAAAGCGATGCTCGATTGCGAAATAGCCCTAAACGAGTACGTTCGCTCATCTCTATGTACATACCTTCAGCCACGCAAATCATGAGATTGCTCACAGCCATATAGGATTATTCAAGATGACTGTGATATTAAAGCTCATCTACATAAGAACATACATTTGTACTCCCTTTATTATTTACTATTAGTTAAATGGTATCCCAATTGGGAGAACTCCCAGCAGGACAGTAATACAGAAAGTTGTTCCTATTTCCTTCTGGATGGTTTTGGGATAAACAATTATGCATAAAATATGCAGCTAACATACATGTATATGGACAAGCTCTTACAGGATGCAGTGGCTAGAAAACACCCATATGGCAACGATATATCGTACTTTAGCTACTCTTTTCTTCAATGGGCAAGGTTTAATTTGCTGTCCTATTCTTACATATACAATAAATACCCCAGCTAAGGGTGACTACCCACTACAGTTCTTTTTTACTGTGAAAATCACAGCATTTTTTTTTCTCCAGGGGTCTATGGGACTTGCTAGTGTTAAAGTCGCATCGCGCAAAATTGCAATTTCGCTGTAAATTGCGATTTTGCCGCAATGCGTTTTTAATATTAGAAAGCCTCATAGACACCTTGTAAAAAGCAAATTCGCAAATGCTAGTGGGTAGTCACCCTAAGGCAAAGTTGCTTGTTGGCACCCCTCTGCTAAGCAGCACTTGATTCACAAGCCCCGATAGCCCATCCTAGCTATGTCCCTGTATATGGTTAGAAAAAACAGGAATGGACTGACATGATGGTTAAAGAAAACCTAATTTACAATTGTATCCACTTAGAGGCAACATGGGCTCTGTTTGGCTGGATTATTGCATCAGTGTATTACAAAATTATTTCGACACTGTATACGTTAAGTGGCAATTTTATGACACTAGATGAGGGCATGTGGGTGCTGTATAGCAATATTATTTCAACACGGATGGAGTTATTATGTAAATGAGCAATAAGATGAAGTGAGTTCCAGCACCATAAAGCTTACATTTTTATTGAAGACTCTTTTAAAAGGTGGTTGGGCACATGTTAAAAGCAACACTTATGCGTTCCAGCTTGTACAGCATAAATGTGCATAATGAGCTAACCCTGTGACAATATTATATGCTAACGATATAACCTATCAATAAAGGTACATCAAATCTGTTCCATAGTCAAAACCTGCTGGATATCAAGTGTTGAGTTTAAAAATCCAATAGGCCTCTCTTAACAATTACTTATGAAACCAGTTTCCGCCTTGTGCCAGGCGGGTGACCCAATACTGACGACCTGCATACCTGTGTTGATAGGTTATGTTGTTAGTGTTTGATATTGTCGGAGAGGTATCTCATTATGCATATTATGCTATTTGTTATGTTAGATATCATATCATTTCCTTTATAGGTTTTTTTAGTTGTGGATTCTACTGTTATTCTAGACTATGAATAAGGTCATTCAAGCTGAAATGCATAAGCACCAACTCTCCTATGAAAAAGAGTCGTCAATAAAAATGTATTGTTTTGTGGTGCCATAGTTCCCAACGTTCACCTTATTGCTAATTTCCTGGGATCCACCACAGCATTTTCTCCTCTGCACCTGTGACACGCACGCCAGGGATCATCGTCTGGGTCAAGGAGGGTGGGTGGTATTATATTTTTACTTTTGTTTTTGGTTATTTGGGAAAGGTTTTGATACTTGTGATCCTATTATTTGGGTGTTGATCGGCAGTTTGGATGTTGATTGACACAGGTGCTGATTCAAAGCTCTGTATGGCAGTATTTAGAAGGAAACACTTGGGCACTGGTTGGGGTATAGAGTTGTTGGTTCAAGTTTTAAAACTCTTTTCAAAATGAAATTTTCATGTCATTACTTCTACAGACTAATTAGCTGGAATGCCTGTTCTGCTGGAAGAATTAATAAACCTGAGAAATATGTCAGGGGTTAGGCCATACACATTAGACAGGAATTTTTCTTCTCATCCCCATACACATGCACACTCAGTGTGACCAAGTTTACAAGTGTTCTGAATCTAGAGAGGGTAAAACCTGCTGCCAGATACCTGTGGAAGTGTCTTATCTCTCCAGGAACAAAAGCCTCAGGCAGTAAAAGCAAAAAAGAAGTCATAGGGCCCTTTTACATGGAACAGTTATCATTCAGTTATTTGCTCGATTGTGCAAAACTGAATGATAATCATGCAGTGTAAATGTGGCCAACGACTGAAAGACAAACAATAATTTTTTTTTCTTATCGTTCATCGTTCAGTTTATGCAGGCAAAACAATAAGTGATGTTTGGCTCGTCTAAACAGTCAGTTGTTCATATATGAGGTGGACAGCAGCTGGAAGAGGTCTCCAGTGTACTCTGCCTCCATTCAGTGAGTGATTCGCTCCTGTATTTAAGCACAAGAGCGATAATCATTGGGACAACTGCTAAATGCTCTAAATGGAGGCAAATGGCCCAAAAGAGATTTCTGGCACACCCCACCTCTATTCGGTGAGCGATAATCATTGGGACAACTGCTAAATGCTCTACATGGAGGCAAATGGCCCGAAAGAGATTTCTGGCACACCCCACCTCTATTTGGTGAGCGACAATCATTGGGACAACTGTTGGAGGCTTAAGCTGTCATCCCATGCACTAGGACTCATACTCACTTTACCTGATCCCAATCACTTCTGTTCTGCTGGTGCCTGGTCTCAAGATGTTTTTCACTTCCACCTTCAGAAGTGGTCATCATGTCCCAACAAGTGACGTCTGCGGCTAATCAATGGCCAAAGTGAGCAAGTCATTGGCTGCTATGCTCACATGTCTCTGGTGTTGGTGACATCATTGGCTTGCTGCAGCCAGAAGTGAAGAAAAATGGAGCACAGCACATCGGTGAGTATATCTTCTTTTTAATTTCCCCTACAATCTGAGCTGATTTCAGTTTATTTTTTGCTGCTCAATAACCCCTTTAAATATTCAATATGTAATGAATTTTTTAACCAAAATTGCTTGCTAATCATACATATCTTACTATATTTATATGCATTACAATTGGTTTCTCTTACTTAATACACAATAAAATGCATGGGATTGAGATAATAGGCTGCTGTAAATGATAATGTCACTAATGATTGGTACAAGCAGAATCACATGGCTACCGCACTCAAATGCATTTTTTATCAGAAAAATGCATAACTTAAATATATACACTAACCTCATTAGAAAATGCAAGGTTCTTAGTATGTAGTTTGAACAAAGTATGTTGGCCCATACACTAACGTCCAAGTGACCATGCTTTCGGATGGGTCCTAACACTAATACCAGGCATATGGTTTAATTATGACCTGTGAAAGATAGGTTTCTACTAGAGTTGAGCTAACGTACTCTGCCGAGCTTGATGCTCGTTCGAGTATTAGCGTACTCGATGGTGCTCGTTACTCGAACGAGCATCGAATTATGTTCGACCCCGCCCCAGCTTTTCGCTCCTCCCCGCTGTGACGTGCCTGTTTTGGCCCCTCCCCGCCACACGCGCGTGAGAGAACGAACACGAACCAAGAAAAAAAAAAAAGAAAAAGCTCGGCACCCGGCGTCCCACATACAAAAATGCTCGAGTCTCCCATTGTAGTCAGTGGGGTTCGTTACTCGAGTAGAGCTCTCGAATTTTACAAAAAGCTCAACTCGAATAACGCGGACCCGAGCATTTGGGTGCTCGCTCATCTCTAGTTCCTACCTTTTAGCATACATCACTCTTGGGCCTACCCCTACAAATAAAACCAAGGAAAGTAGCTTATTAATTTATATGATGTAAGTAAAGGGAAAGGAGGCAGATGGGAGGGAGTGCGCGACAAGGCGGAGGCAGCCACACTCCACCATCATATGCCTGGTATAAGGGTTTTAACAGACAAACATGTTTGTGCCGGTTTTTGCGCATGTGCAACTCACACTTAAAACAAGCAAAGGGAAGGGTGTGATGTTGTGGACAATGCAGGGAAAAGAAGACAGCTGGCCCTTATTAGGTGTTAAATAGCCATTCAAATCCATGGGAAGGGAGTATCATGCGCGCATATATACTGGCATTCCAAGCGCTAAAATTATAGTACTATGCGCTGGCACACGCGTATCAGCCTGACTATTGCCATCTCCAAACCTTGTTCATGCGCAAATACGCTTCGCCGCGGCGAGCGTATCTGTGCACACATTCGTCCGTCGAAGCCCTTAGTGTTGGGACCCATCCGATACCATGGTCACTTAGATGTTGGTGGATGGGCCAATATACTTTGATCAATCTATATACCAAGAACTTAGCATTTTTTAATGTGGCTCGTATACACATTAGACTTATGTATTTGAGTGCTGTTACCATGTGTTTCTGCTTGTGCTCTTTAGTAGCAGCCACTTTCTATAGCTTCTTATATTAAGGTGCAACAGGTGATAACTTTATATATGTAAACATATCTTATTGCTTGTTCCTACATTTCATGCCAGCTGCTCTTCATAGCCAATTTCTTCACATTCTAGAACTCTCAAGCTCCACAGAGGTTAACATTAAATCTCAGCTGTTCCAGGTCCCCACCCGTAACAGATGAAGGCAGAACTGAGTGATGTTTGGCAGGGAAATTTTACTTAATGAACTGGACGCAGCATAATAGGAATGAGTAAGCTGTTGAAATTGTCTGGATTTGGTTATGTCTGAGGCCAATCTTCACTTTCACTTTATTGTGCTCGCCAGTCTCTCTATCACACCCTGCCATTTAATAGACGCTACTTCACACTTTAACCACACTGAGAAATAATGCTGATCAACAAAGTGTCCTTTAGTATTTTACGAAAGGTTGTTTAATCAAAGTGAGGAGCTGTGAGGACTCTAGGTGCCCGAGATTTGGATTGGACACGCTGATTAAAAATGACCTTTTGGGCAGATTACTAAAGCAAGTTCATAGGGCGGTATTGTCGAGTAGGTCAAGAAAAACATTTTTTCTTGTCTCGTTTCATTGAGTTGCAGAAATATAAAACAGTTTAGAAGAATATACAAGTGTGTATGTGTAGAATTATCAGAAGATCATTGATTTCTGTGACCCGTCACGTGGCAGCCGTCTGACCAAAATGCTAGACAGTAATGTGTGAAACCTAAGGAATAATGCTTCCCATTAGACTAGTTTTCAGACCAATGCTCCTCTTAAAGTAGGGTGCACAACCTTTTCTGGTCAATGAGTGAAATTGTCAGATTGAACCAAATCCAAGGGCGGCAATAAAACATAAAAGGGTGTAGCGGTATCAGGCACTGAGTTGGAGCCTCAGGTGTAGTAGCTGCAGGTGTGGATGGAGGCATGTCGTGTTGTCAGGAGGGAAGCCAGGGATCATATCAGAAGGTCTCAGTGTCGCGGTAAAAAAAAAGAGAAGGCAGGTAGCGTTGCCAGAAAGAAAGCCAGGGGTCAATAGCAGAAGGTCTCAATTAAAAAGCAGAGGAGCACTCAGAAGTGGAGCTTGATCAATGGCTAGTGCAGAAGCAATAATTATGCGCTGGTACTAGATAACTCGGATCAAGGAACAAGGCTGAGAGTCATGCAGGGGAACTGTCCGCAGGCTGGATTGTGAGAGATACCAACTGGAGCTCAGGAGGTTTCCAGTTTGATTCTTAAAATAAGGTGTTATCATCTGAGACATTTATGACATATCAAAAGAATATGCCATAAATATCTGCCAATTGGGAAGTGGAATTGACACTTATCCAGGGAATGGGTGTCCCTTTTCTGCCCATTCCCACTGCAGAAACCATATATCCATCTCTCTATTGTTGTGTATGTGAATTTCTGTAACAGCTGAATGTTTCGTTTCTTCAATAAGCTACAATGAAAATAGCTGCAATTATGTATGGCCACTCTTTCTTGGATTTCCCTAATGGGGTCATGAGACCCCCATTCTTCCAATATATGGGAGTCTCAGAAATGTTCACACAGTGCACTATTAGTACTTAATCATCCCTGTTCTTGCGCTATACGCCTCTCCTCTTCTCTTTAACATTTAAAATACATATAAGCAGCAAAATACAGACAAGCATGCCGGTGACAAGCACGTGGGTTACATAGAATGCCATTCTAGTTTGCATGTGGCCCCTGGGCCGCAGGTTGTGCACTCATGCCTAAAGGTCCATCTACACAGGCACACTTTCAAGACAAAATGTTCCTATAAATGTTCGTCTGACCAATATTTAGGGTATGCAAAATGATCAACCAATGAACAAATGCTTGCTCATTGGCTGATCATGTTGTTTAGATGAGATTAAAAATGCTTGCTGGCTGGCTACACATCTCTCCATACAGTAGCGTAGCTATAGGGGTCGCAGGGGTCACAATAGTGACCTGGCCCCTAGGCCAGGGGAGCGCAGATGTTTGCAGTGTTTTACACTATAAGGGCGAAGTCAGATGACAGTTTTTTTGCATGTGCCTATGAGTATACTAGCTGTATGGGTGAAAATGAAAGTGTGAAATGTGACTTGGGCCAAATGGAGGGGCACATTATAACTATGGGGGCAAACAGAATCTCACACTGTAACTGTGGTCAACAGCAGAATGGTGCACTATTAGTGTGTAGGTAGCACTGCGAGGAGTTGGTAGCGGCTGCATAGGGAGAGTGTACAGAGCTAAGTGGTGGCTGGAAGTGGTCATAAGGGTCAATGAATGATGCTGATCATAGAAGGCTTCATCTGTGATCAGTTTTCTAACATATGTGTCCTGTATGCTTTATTTTTTTGCTTCTCTTTTGGTGGAGAGTGACACATGTGTTTCGGAGCTTGTGCCCTTAGTCTTTTAAAATTCTAGCAACGTCTCTTGCAGAGGCGCATCACTAGGCCACTGAAGAGACCTAGTGATGCAACTTAATGTTTCGGGCACATCGCAGCCAGCAGCCATGAAGAGCAGTAGGCATGGGGGCCCAAGCTCAACTTCTAGCACCTGGGCCCATGGACCTTTAGCTATGCCCTTGTCTCCATGAAAATGGGAGATGAGCACCCCAACAATGACAGCTATAGGGGGATGAATAATAGTGTTAATGATCAGTCGTCCCCATAGAGCAGATAATCTGCCCATGCACATGGTGGTAATGAGTGCTGACTGACATGCTCATTGTCAGTCAATGGTTGTTAGCACAAGTAGATTATCTGCCCCTGTAAAAGCAGCTTCTTACAATGAATGCTAATCTCATATATATATATATATATATATATATATATATATATATATATATATATAAAACCAAGTGAGGGTTGGCTTTACACTGATTTTGACTCTTGTCTGTCTGTCTAATGGATCCTAATAACATTATTGGCAGGTAAGGTTATCTTTTACTATATATAGTGATATAGTCCTTTATAGGTTATATGAATAGTATAATTGAATACTCTTTTGACCTCGATATAGAATGTACCGAGTAGTAACTTTTGTACAGTTTTGTGAAGTTAAATGTAAAGCTTGAGCATCGTGCATTCCAACTGTATACTAGAAACTATTCCATGTGGCCATACCAAATCATCTTTTTGTTGGCTTCTAACCAGCAGAAGAGCAAGCATCTAAGGCAAAGCTGGTAAAATGTGAGTGCAATAATCAGTTCTAGTATGCTCAACCTTATCTATATGTAGATAATGTAACCAACGTTGACTCTGAACCTTCTATATATTGCAGTATATGTGACATGCATCTTTGATCGCTTTGAATTGTCCTCTTATGCTGTTAGCATCCAAAGTCCTTAATAAGGATGCTTTGCGACTTTGCGTTGCACTGAAAAAAATGAATAAAACAACATATAACCATGGTTGACTCAGCTAATAATACTACCACCTTGCAGCAATCAAGAATCCAGTGACACCATATCAACTAGGTTTCCAAATACTGCTCTTAATTGCATGACTCAATTACGGGCAGAAACTAATTTAAATGAAGAAACCAGCTTTAGAGCACTAAATTTATTGAAACCATATTAATTATAGCTAAAGGTTATTTTTCAAGGGCTGATTCCTGCCAATGGATGAGTGCCAATCAATGAGATTGGCATTCATGATAATGGCTTTTACATTGCCTAATACGGGGATGAACAATCATTTATGCAGTGATTCCTTCTCAACACACTTTCATTGTTCACACGTGGAGATAGGCAATAGAATGCACCGACAAATGAGTAGCTGCTCATTTGTCAGATGATTGGGGGCTAGAGATGAGCGAGCACCAAAATGCTCGGGTGCTCGTTACTCGGGACGAAATTATCGCGATGCTCGAGGGTTCGTTTCGAGTAACGAACCCCATTGAAGTCAATGGGCGACCCGAGCATTTTTGTATGGGACCTATGCTCCGCTAAGGTTTTCATTTGTGAAAATCTGGGCAATTCAAGAAAGTGATGGGAACGACACAGCAACGGATAGGGCAGGCGAGGGGCTACATGTTGGGCTGCATCTCAAGTTCCCAGGTCCCACTATTAAGCCACAATAGCGGCAAGAGTGGACCCCCCCCCTCCCAACAACTTTTACTTCTGAAAAGCCCTCATTAGCAATGCATACCTTAGCTAAGCACCACACTACCTCCAACAAAGCACAATCACTGCCTGCATGACACTCCGCTGCCACTTCTCCTGGGTTACATGCTGCCCAACCCCCCCCCCCCGCATGACCCAGTGTCCACAGCGCACACCAAAGTGTCCCTGCGCAGCCTTCAGCTGCACTCATGCCACACGCTGGCCTCATAGCCACACCACCCTCATGTCTATTTATAAGTGCGTCTGCCATGAGGAGGAACCGCAGGCACACACTGCAGAGGGTTGGCACGGCTAGGCAGCGACCCTCTTTAAAAGGGGCGGGGCGATAGCCCACAATGCTGTACAGAAGCAATGAGAAATATAATCCGGTGCCACCGCCATCAGGAGCTGCACACGTGGGCATAGCAATGGGGAACCTATGTGCCACACACTATTCATTCTGTCAAGGTGTCTGCATGCCCCAGTCAGACTGGGGTTCTTTAGAAGTGGACACATGCAGTTACAACTCCGTGTGGACCGACAGCATGGGTGGCTCCCTGGATCCCACCGGCTGTACATACAGAAGTGAATACAAATCACAAAGAATTACTGAGTAGCAGATATAAAACTTGTATGAAAGATGCAGAAAATGTTTAATACAATATCCTACATGATCACTTAAGTCTGCTTACCTCCAAGTCGAGTCCATTCACAAACCATTCAATGCCCAGAAAGTTGACGGCCATGTCTGCATCCCCACTATACACCAGGATGCGATACTTCTGCAGAGAAGGATAAATAGCAGATAATGGCTATCCAAAAAAAATTGTGCAACACTGCTAAAAGCAGCCTCCACAGTACTGCACACGGTCAGATGTGGCCCTAAGAAGGACCGTTGGGGTTCTTGAAGCCTAAAATCACTCCTAACGCTCTCCCTATAGCAGCTCCGGCACCAGCAGCACTGTCCCTGATCTCTGTCAGAATGCATCCGTGGCGAGCCGCGGGAGGGCCCGATTTATATACTCGGGTGACACCTGATCTCGCCAGCCACTCACTGCAGGGGGGTGGTATAGGGCTTGTACGTCGCAGGGGGAAGTTGTAATGCCTTCCCTGTCTTTCTATTGGCCAGAAAAGCGCGCTAACGTCTCAGAGATGAAAGTGAAAGTAACTCGAACATCGCGTGGTGCTCGCCTCTAGTAACGAGCATCTCGAACACGCTCATACTCGAACGAGTATCAAGCTCGGACGAGTACGTTCGCTCATCTCTATTGGGGGCATATCCACACAGCTTCATGATCAGGCAAATGATCGCTCCTACAAACATTTGTGCTCAATCACTTGGTCATGTGAAAAAGCCTTAAAACGTAACACCGTCGTGACACACATGATAACTAAAGAAACCACCTCATCTTCACTTTAAGCACTTGGAGTGCTGCCTATTTCTGATGTTATAAATATAGTAGGTATAGTGCCCATTTTTAACGACCCACAGAACCCTAATGCTTCTGACATAATGCCTATTCCTTGGTGACCCAGTATCATCCTTCGTATCCAGTCCCTGGTATTCCGGTGGCAGACACTCATGAGTAATCTAGTGATCTATTTTTCCTTCCTTCAAACAGATGTACATTGAAGACCTAGTAGTTGCTGTTCAATATCCAACAACCTTTAATAATCAAGAACACTATAACAAGGAGCTAATTTTATCCCACTAAACTCCTGGACATGCAACTGAAATTGTATTTGACTACATTATTGGGAGCAGTTAAGCAGGTTATCCAAGTCTAAATGAAATATTTGAGAGATGAATCATGGTGATAAAAGCACTTTATAAGCAGTATGTTGGATTAGTCTACCATGGACTTTATTTCCAATGGGATCATTGCAGTAAGGAAGCCAAGAACTGACTTACTCAATGTCAAGAGTTCTGTAATAAAATCTTGCTCAGTGGCAGAATGGATTTTCTATATAGGATTTCTGAATATTTCCAGAAATATAGAAACTTATTAGTTCTGTCTAAATGTATTTACTTGATGTGGGAAAAATATTGTGTATAATATAAATCAACTACAGTGGATGTTATAAGTCAATGAACACAAAGTTTTGCACTCGAAGACCTAGGCTTCAGATCTGCCCTGCCATGGAAGTTTTCTTTTGTAGGTAGTATAAAATGATGTAAAACATTGAAGCTTGAATAATTAGTAGCGTTGAGTAAACTGTAACAGTCAAACCCTGTTTCGGGTTTAAGCTTTGCTAAATGTTTGGTATAAATTTGAACTTTGGGTGGTTCGTCTTGGTCAAACCCACTAAAAGTCTTCTTCCTCTTCAAGATCAGCATCATCGGATTTGAACCTAGGACCCAGCACTTCCCAGACAACAGTGCTAACCACTAAGCCACCATGCTTCTTTTGTTTTCTTCCTGACCAAAGATAACACCTGAAAGGAATTTCTGTGATATCCCGGTGTTTGTCTTCTTCTTTGGAGGAGGAAGGAGGTGGCTCAGTGGTTGGCACTGTTGCCTTGTAGCACTAGGGTCCTAAGTTCAAATCTGACCAAGCACATGGTCAGAGTTGGACCTAGAAGGCTAGGACTCCAAGACAGCAGTACTAACATATGAAGAAGAAGAAGAAAAATAAGGTGGTTTCATGGCTCTTAAACAGTGTTATACACTAATTTTAGGGGTACAGGCAAAGTTCCAATTTGGACCAAACCAAACTTTTTAGTGAAGTTTGTCAGACTGGCTGAACTGAACTTTTCAAAACTTCACTCGACAGTAATAATGACTTCATTCGGACTATTGCAATTTGTCTCAATACATCATTAGAATAAAAAAAATATTTCAGCCAACGAGGGCCAAGATTGGAGTAACTGCCTGAATACAGTGTCCACAGGGCTCCTGTATAGCTTGTCTGTGTCAGCAGTGTCATGATTTTGACATCTGACTTAGGCCAGGGTTAGACGAGTGTAAGATTTCTGTGTATTACACGTGCAATACATGGTAATTCGCAAGCAATCAAATAAATTACCTTATGCTGTTTTGCATAAGCTGTGAGTGCAAAAAAAGAATGTGGCATGTTCTATTTTTCCATGCTATTACACGCAAGAAAGCCCATTATTCTCTCTGGGCATGTAATCAACGCTGCCCATACTCAATTACAACATAACAGTGTGGAAAATTTAAACAACCCCCCCCCAGGAAGACTGTGCATCATGACAGTGTACACAAGATATGCTTTCATGCGCAGTACAATATCGCTGCCATATGTGGCAATAGGCCAGCTCACCGCCGACTCCACTACAGTAAAGCCCTGTGTGACTCACGCAGGGTTTTACGCATACAGCCATGTGAACCTGGTCTTATGCGATTTGTCTGTGAGTATGATGAACAAATATTTCCTTGCTTATACCTTGTGCTGTTACTCTATTCTTGGCTCTTATTTCTTAAAGGGAGCCTGTCCACAGGTATGAACACCATAAACTATGGTGCTCATAAGATAGGTTCCATGGAGTCTGGGGAGGTATTTCTTATACTTACCCGGCTTTCCAATGTAGGGCTATCATCCCTGAAAGTCAGTGCGATACAATTGGCTGTGATCCTGCACAGTCTGTGCTGACTTTTGCGGGGGGTGAAAGTGTTGGATTGGGAAGCCGGGTAAGTATAAGAAATACCTCCCCAGACTCAAGTGAACCTGCTGTATGAGGACAATAACTTAGTTTATGGTGCTTATACCTTGTTACAGGTTCTCAATAAATGGCAGCCTGGTGCTGCTTGTAACCACAGATACTCTGCATTGTGGACAAGTTCCTGTATTTCCATCTGTAAGGGATATTTCCTATCCTGCAACAGGCAAGAAACATGCGCTTAGGAAAAACAGGAAGGACAGCTCTCCATGTCTAACATGATGGTGGTTTGAATATAGGAGAACTCACCTGGCATGGTGGTAATGTCTACCAAAGACATACTACCACACTTTGTAGCCAAGATAACTTTTAATTAAAGCCAGAAAATTGTACTGCCAAAAGATGTGTGGTAAGAAAAAATAAAGCTCACCCTTCATAGCGGGGACCCCGTAGCCAGGCGATGATAGTAAACGGAGCCCAAACCAAAAAAAACCGTCAGCTTCAGTGGATAACAAGGCGATTGTAAAAAAGAGGTAGGTAGGCTTCAACGTCTAAAATCTTTTATTTTCAGGGAAAAGACATCATGAAAGACAAGTTGTCAAGGAGCTGGACGCGTTTCGGCTAGTCCTGCGACCTTTTTTTAACACCTCTACTGCCAAAAGGACCTCCAATCCCCTAACAAGAAGTCTCCAAATCAATCCACATCCACAGGGTTCCGATAGATAGCCAAGTGGCCACAGGATGATCAAGCCATTTATTCAAAGAAGAACTGTATAACATAGGCTCACTGCAGCCTGTTTTGTAGGCAAACAGACTAAATCTCCTCCTTTTTCATATTTTTTTCTTTTTTATTCGCACAGAAGCATCTTCATTTATTGTGTTGAACACCAGGGAACTTTGCAGTAATCGAGATATTGAATTTTGATCAAAAGCAATGGGAATGCATGGATTGACTTCTGATCTCATATGTAAAGTACAGCTTATGTCTTCAAGTATAGATTATGTCAAGTGATGTACAGTGCAGCAGAATATGTGTGCGGTATAGAAATAAAGATTATTAAAAAGTACATGGGAGGGAGATAGTGGAGTGCAATGCTAACTGCAGTATGCGATCAACTTCATACTGTGTGCTGACAAAGTAAAAGCAAAATGAGCAAGTATGCAGGATGTGGTATCATTCTTCTTACATAGAAGCCTTGCTGTTTTATTGCAGAAGAAATGGTAGAGAAGATGTGGGGATTCTGGGCATGCTAGACAGGACCAAGGCAGCAGGATAGAGGAAATACCTAATTAACGCCAATGTGTTTCAGTGCTGGAACAGATCCTTCTTCTGACTCTGACAATCACAGAATACTCAAGAGTGTTTTTAAAAGTGCAGGTGAATACAGCATGTCATAAACACATGATGTAACACAGGGATTACATCAATTGACAGTCAAAGATGGAAATAAAAGGGAAATCAATTATATGTAACAAAGGATAAACAGTGCAGTAAAAATAACATACATAAATAAAACCAAACCGAAGATAATGGGCCTCATCTATAGAAACTGTCTTTCTTGCACATATCAACCAATCACAGCACAGCTTTAATTTCTTAAGCTGTTTTGGTAAAATGAAATCTGGGCTATGATTGGCTGCTATGGGTAACAAAGAAAGTCTTTGTTTTAGAATGTTTCGATAAATGAGGCTCAATTCTGGTGTTTATCAAAGTCCTGAGGAAGATATTGTTCCAATACTGAAACGCATTGCGGTCCATAAAGAATTTGAATGCTAATTGTCCCATGTAAATGCATGCAGCGACTGAACGATTGAGCAAGAGTTGTTCAGTCGTTCCGTTTCGGCATTCAAAAAAGCGAGTAACGCACCATTCAGTGTAAATAGCAGTTGTTCACTCTTGAACAACTGTCTGCTAACTGTGAATGGAGGCTGGTGGGGGAAGAACGCTCCCCGGCCGCTCTACTTCTATTCCGGCAGCGCTGTGAGTGATGCCAACGATACTCACTCCTGTGTAACAGCTCAGGAGTGAGCATCACTCGGACAAGTGGCAGGCATCGTTTGCCCGACAGCTAGTCCCATGTAAATGGATCTTTACTCCTATTGTGTGTTATCTATTGCCTTTTGTTGTCAGCCCCTCTGTACTACAAAACACTTTTTTCTCTTTTATGAGTACTTTCTGTCTTGCTGTTTTATTGACTTTTTACCAAACACTGTATGAAGATTACTTCTGATGGAATCCATGCACTTGAATCTGGTCTACATCACCCATAGAAGTGAAGAACAGCTGACTGTAGACTACAGAAGATGCCTCTGTTTTTAAGATTAATAACTAGAATCTAGGTTAATTGTTTTGTGGCATAGAGACCAATTTGATCATTAAGAAGAAAGGAAATTTGTATGATAAGCTTTGATTTTTCTTTCACATACTAAGCGCTGCTTGTTCACTGTTGTAGAAGTTCTCACTGACAATGTTAAACTGCATCAATAAGTTACTGCAGTGGCCAGATGGTTTAGGGTGAATTTACACCTTGCTGATTTTTCATGGATTTTTGTTGTTGTTTTTTTACTACAGATCTGTAACAACTTACAGTACAAGGTATTTAGATGATGTTTTCTAAAGCTCATTCTGTTGTCAATTTCAGGACTGTGGAGTCGGAGTCGTGTAATTGGAGTCAGAGTACTAATTTGGTATTTTGTTGGAATTAGAGTTGGTAGAAATGTACCGAGTCCAGCTTATATATATATATATATATATATATATATATATATATATATATATATATATATATATATATATATATATATATATATACATACATACAGCATGATTGAATGCAGAGTGTGTTGCATACTTCCTTTCATGGGAATTTACGAAAGTTTTGAAATGTCCCATTAATACATGTTCTATCTATGTTTGTCCCTTTTTCTCAAAAACATTGCTAACTAGAATGTGGAAATAGCAATAGAAAATCAATTATCGCACAGGCGAGCACTATATTGGGCTGAGAAACTCGATACGAGGGGTATTTCTGGCAAAATCGTCTCCCATCACTTCAGTAATGCCACATCAGAGGATTGTTTTCAATGGGAAACATTACATCGCACTCGTGATGCCTTATTGAAAACAATGGGCGATCCGTTCCAAGGAACAGAAAAAGATAGGACAAGCAGTGATGTATGTGACTTCATTCAAAAAAATGAAGTTCATATTTGCACAAAATTTGTACATCTCATAACACACAAAAGTTTTCTGGCCGTGTGAAACCGGCCTTACGCTGCTTCTTCAAAACTTTTAGTTGAGATGAATAGGATATTAGGAGATTCCATTCACATTGTTCTATTTTTCAGGACATGCTGTGCCATTTTTGTCACTACAATGTGCCCCAGAGGTTGCATTTTTGGCATAGTTTTACTGTTGTTCTGTGTATTTTAACATCCTGAAACACAATATGGATTTCTGTACACATAATTCTAAACAATATCAATTGAGTGTTTCTTCAACCAAACCATGGCCATATTTACACAGAATTTTTTGCATTGTCATAATGGTACAAAACAGTTAAAATTGTAGCTCTTGTACTAATAAAATCTGTGTACAGCTTTAGGCCTCGTTCACACGAGCATGTATTTGAACCATTTTTTTCTATTAGAACCATTTTTTTCCTATAGTGTGTTCACATGTCAGTGTTTTGCAGGCCTGCAAATTCGCACACCTGCAAAAGATAGGACATGCATGCACCACATAGGTCCAGGCTGCGCATAAGTATTCCCCACAAGTAGTTCCCTTATTACTGAACACTGTGACAGCACTGTCACAGTGTTCAGTGATGATGGCACTCCCTGCGGGGAGTAAAGAATCCCCTGCCACAGCTGTCACAGAATTCAATGAATGGCTGACCGCTGTCACCAATCACAGGCAGCGCTCAGCTGTCATTCAATGAATGGCTGAGCACTGCCTGTAATTGGCTGAGCGCTCAGCCAATCAGACACAGCCCTTTCAGGAGGTGGGGATTTTAAATCCCCGCCTGCTGAAAGAGCCTCAGTACAGAGCTAGTGAGCCAAGCGGCTAGATGCGCCAAGCCCCGACAGTGGCGGAGAGGTGAGTGTATACATATATATATATTTTTTTTACACAAGCTAGAGAAGATTTTGAAGGAAGGGCTTCAATTTAAAGCCCTTCCCCGACAATCACTACAGAGGTTGCCGGCATCCCATTGCTTTCAATGGGGCCGCCGGCAGCAGCGGCCCCATTGAAAGCAATGGGCACGCAGCTTCGTTCACGCACTTTTTTTGCACATCTGTGCAGTGCTGTTTTGCACTCACATACGCGCATGCAATACAACACTCGTGTTAACAAGGCCTAAGGCTTATATACTGTAGGTCTCATAAGCAGCACTTAAAATTTACCCCCTGTTACAGGGTAAAAAATATTTATGCATAAAGATGCTCTAAATACTAAATGATTCTTAAAACATTTTAAACAAATCTACTTCTTATAGAACAAACTTTTCCCTTTTTAAAACTGTTCAAGTGAACTTGTCATGGTGGGGTGTAGGGTGAATTAAATATATCTGACACATAAGGGTTGTCTTACACATATATACAAACCTCTTCCAAAAGTATTTCATCTGGTATAGCTTAAGACCGTAGTGAAGTAAAATTTAATGTTAAAGTCAATGAGTTCTATATAAAACCGTGTACAGTAATCTTCCCCTAGTGGTGATTGCAGGCAGACAGAATTTTATAATTTATCCAAGATCAGGACTAAGCAAAGATGAATAGATGCAAATTGGTGGGATCCCTGTTTTAGATTATACTGCAGTCGTCCTGCAGAAAACAACTGCTGGATGTTGTGGGAAACTCATTAGTTGGAATGAAATCTGAGCCAGATGAAGAAAACATTTCCCAGAATTATATGTAGCTTTGTTGCTTTTTTATAAGAAGTCTGTTATTATTTTCTGATCCATTGCTGAGTTATCTTGAGCTAATAGCTGGTGAAAACCACTAATGACATCCATTAATCTGTCTGTATAGGTTGTTACTCAGCTGTCTAGAGATCCTGAAAGTCACAGTCTGTATTATGTTCAGTAGTGAGGATCACACTTTTCAAAAGTTCAGTTTGGCTGGTTCACCAAATTTGGTCAAAAAGTTTGGTTCGATCTGAATTACTCCAAACTGAACCTTCACCAATCCCCTAAAACTGGTGTATAATACTGTCTAAAAGCTATAAAGGCTCTGCATAAAACTCCGGTAACATAGGAATGTGTCTAAGTACTTTTAAATTGTTTTTAAGGCAAAGTTAATAAAGAAGAAGAAAATAAAGAGAAAGAAGAAGAAAATAAAGAGAAAAAAGAAAAGAAAAAGGAAAATGGAGAGGAAGAGGACAAAGAAGAAGAAAAGGAAGAAAAAGAAGAAAATGAAGAGGAAGAAGAAAAGGAAGAGTAAGAAAAAGCCATTTTAGTAGGTTAGGCTGAGATGAATCACCTGAGATTTGGGTTCATGCTGAACTGAACTTTTAGCAAAGTTCTACCTGAAACCGTGTTTGATTGTTTCACTTCACTTAACATTAATATTTAGTTCTACCAATGTGATCTTTTCACGTATATCTATGACACATTGGAAAATCATTTTGACTGGATCTCCCCTTTAGGACAAGTCAAATATTTTGTCATCTAGCTTTGATACAAAAGACGTTCACTGATAAAATTCTATCTACGTCATCTTAAAATCAACTTGGCACTAAATCTCTGGTGAAGTAGTAAATATATGAACTGTATTACTGAATATTTACTTTTGCTAGCCACTTTTTATAGACATTTGCAGTTTACATTTTATACAATTCATATTTAAAGTGTTTTGTCTTTTGTGATCGCTGTGAGATTTAACCATAGATAAAAAAAAGCTGCTTGTCTGCATAGATGTTCCTTTGTTCTTTTATCCAGCTTATAACTGCGTCATGTTATATTGATGGGAATGATATACTGTGTGTCAGTCAGGCAGCAGTCTACTAAATCTGCATTGGATTACAAGGAACAAGCTAGAGTCCAGTCATTTATTATCCCATTTGCAAGTCTTGGCCTTTTGTAATTGCTACGATTTCGATTAAGAGTGAAACCGGGATGACTTTCAATTTTATGTTTTACAAACTGCCAATAACTTACTTTGAGGTACAGAATAAGTCAAAGACAAAGTAATAACTAATATGAATAGGGAGAATGCCAAAGGGAAAGCACTAAAGAACTCGATACTCTCACACCCAGAGCTGACCATCATAGTCTTACTTCCCTCATCTAGACACACGATACTCCTAATGTGGTTTATAGATGGCTAATAGAAAGTCATGAGAGCTTAGCACATTGATTTAACCTGGCCGATGTCCTGGGAATGACTGGCTTCAAACACAGTATCATGAAGTATATTAAGATCAGATCTGAATATTATGGATAAATTAAAAGAAATATATGCTGAATAGCCCATTTAGAATAGATACCGGCCTTTTACACAATTGAGGCTTCCGTGTATGGAAATTAGACCCTAGTGTGCAGCATAAAAACAAGGGAGCACGTTTTCCGTGGATCAGTTTCAGTGTGAATTCACATTAGAATGAGAAAATAAACTGATCTGAGCAACTTTGAATGAGATCTGGTCATTGGTGCTAGACTAGTCAGGGTCAATATTTCAAAAACCAACAACCACGTGAGGTTTTTTGTATGCAATAGTCAGTATCAAGAGTATACCAAGAATGGTTTAATCAAGAAACATCCAGAAAAAGGGGATCCTGTTGATGTAAACAACTTGTTGGGGAAAAGGGTCAGAAAAGGATGTCAAGAATCGCTCTAATAAACAAGCAGTGTTCAGTCAAGTGAATTGTTGCTGCATAGAACACTGGTTTTCCAAATATTGAGTACAAATGTACAACTCATCGTTCCTTAGCACAGCAGATGACCAGTTTGAATATTATTTCTGTCTAAGAGAAACAGAAAGATGAGAATCCAGTTGACAAAAGAGCACAAAAATTGGATCACTGGGCAGTGAAAAAACATCTCTTGGTCAGATTAATCCAGATGGCACTGAGCATGCGCAGTTGCATTTGGCACTGGACGTTGAGAGAGAAACCTCTCACTTCTGTTATAGTGCTAATAGGCTGGCTGGGCTGTCTATTGCTACAGCAAACCCATTATTGTCTTTCCTAAGGTATTTCTTGCAACTGCTTTTGACAGAGGATGCTGGTAGTACATTTGTATTCAGGTTAAGCTCAGTGGTTAGGGATGTTTTGTCTTGTGCTTCTGAGTTTCATTTGTGACTTCTTTTAATGCACTTTGGATTTCAGACTTCATCTGTTCTCAATTTGGTTACTCTTGTACTTTGTCCTTGTCTTGTTCTTTTGCCTTTTCCATCCTGCCTTGTTCTCAAATTTTCCCTCTTCTTTATTTTACACCTAGGGATGTATAAAGAATCTAGTGAATTTCTTTAAGTGGGGTCACCCTTTTTTTGGGTAGATGCTCCTCTTAATTGGCAATGTCATGTCTGTCCCCAGAGACCTGTAGGACTACTGGTACTTTGGAGTTCTCCTGCTCAGGTGTTGGGGATTGTGCTGGCTGGGCCTGTATGTGTCAGCCAGACAATCGCTCTGTGTCAGTACACATGAAGCTGTCTTCTCAGGTGTGGGTGTGGTCAGCTGTCTCTGTTCTCATTCTGTGGTGTGAACAGGTTCTATGTATGATGAAAACAAAGGTTTGCTACCATGTTAGCCAGTAGAACAAAATTTGATTGTTCCCAGCAAGAGAAACCAAGTAATCTTGCAGATATGATACCTTTTAATGGCTAACAAAAATACATGATGTAATAGTGAGCTTGCGAACCTCTCGGGCTCTTCCTCAGGCTAAAAAGGCCTTTTTAGCCTGACGAAGAGCCCAAGAGGTTCACAAGCTCGCTATTACATCATGTATTTTTGTTAGCCATTAAAAGGTATCATATCTGCAAGATTATATGGTTTCTCTTGCTGGGAACAATCACAGGTTCTATGTGTGGTGGCTGCAAGAAAGGTTTGTGTTTCGTGTTTGTTTGGTTATGTCACTGGTCTCCTGTTTAGTGTAGGGACTAGTAATATTACCGGGAGCCATGATGTGGCCTGCTATCTGCCATATTTTGATCAAAATGTCAACTAATACCTGACATTTATAGGATTAACATCTGCTATTAGTGTTTGCATTTTGCCTGCTGTATGGTGTGATTCTGGCACTGTATGTCTTCTTATTCTGTCCAATTGTTTCTGTCAGTGGTGGCATGTTTGTGTCCTATCCAGGGTGTGTGGGTTCCTAGGAGCAGCAAGGTCCCAGATCCAACACCGCTGGGCCGCCCTTTTTTGTGGCGATTTCCCCACTCAACCCTAACCCGAACCCTAGTAGTATATAGGGAGAGGTGCAAATCTGTGTAGTTCACCTGGTGTTCCCTATTCTTTCTTAGTCCAGTTTGTGTGGGTCCGGTGCTCATTTGCCCACACGAACATAACAGGCGGGTTTAGTTAGATTAAGGAGACTTTAGGCTTTACCTCCATTTCTATCACTGCCAGCCATATTGTCCTGCATTTCTAGTGACCCAGTAATCCCATGTGCTCTAAGCATCATCCAGTGTATCCCTGTCCCCTGTTTCAGTATTTATTGGTCAGTTTCCATGACAGAACCAGACAGCTGTGACACCAGATTTCTGTTGCTCCATGCAGATGGGACAGTTAGAATGGGCCCCTGGGCTTGATAAAGATCCTATTGGATCGAAACGTCGCCACATTTTTTGCATCTGTTTTAATGCTGTACGTGGGACCATGATAAATTAAAGCTCCTTTTATTGGATACGCTACTGCCGTGGATGCTGCCTCCTTTTGTTGCTGTTTATTGAACGTTGGTGAGCAGGTTTGGATCCATCCTGTGGAGAGGCAGGACATCACTTGGATTGAAAGTCACTCCAAGTTAGGAGTCAGATAAGTGGATGCTGCTGTATAGTGCTGTTTTAACGTAAAGTTAGAATAGCAGTCAAGGCTGGTAGAGGTAGAGCAATGGTGTTTGATACTTGTGGATCGAGGCTATCAATGATGAATTGCAATTGCTGAGGTTCTGAAGGCCAAAGGAAGTGCAACGCTCTACTCAGTGGGTGTCTTTAATAAAGTGGTCATGCTATGTAGTATAAATATGTGTAAAGAATTATAATGAGTTAGTTCATGTGAGGCAGGGTATATACTTTATATATTTACATTTTTAGGGAAATTTAAGCTTTGACTTAGTGTCTTATAAAAACTAATAAGAAAAAAATCTTTGCCTTCATTATTTCGACCTTCTTTCAAATATCCCCTTTTTGGGAACCTCAAGAAACATTGAAACCCATATTTATGAATGATATTAGCAGCTCCTTCTATAAGCTTCACTTTACCCTTAAGGTTTAGTGCTACTTTAAAGTGTCTGGAGTTTGTTTGTGGGTCGATAATATAAGATAAGTAATCACTCAAATCTAATTCCTGTTCTGTTTTCCATCAGTACAAACTGATGATCGCACATGTTTATATCTTTCAATGGTATTCCCGGGTGGGTAATCAGTCCCCGACTAGAAATCTGGAGATTTCACTTTCAAGTATAGAGTGTAATTTACGGTTTTTAATGAATAATGGTGGCCACACATGTTACAACTTAATTGCACCGCATGATTACCAAGAAAGTGATTCTATAGGCAATTTAGCGGCACATGTAAATAGCCAGATACACAACACACCCATGTGTAGGTTTCCATGTCCTTTGTGGACTATACTAAGGCTAGGTCAACAGATAACCTCACACAGATGGGATTAATTAACTAGTCTGATTATTCATTGCTGTTGTTTCTTTTTTGTTTAGCTTTTGTTTGAACCAAATTTGGACTTTATAGAAAAACACATGACAACCGTAAAAAAGGGGGGAAGAGCAACAGAACTGTATGTAAGGAGGTTCACTCAGAGTTTTTAGTGTGTGTTCAATGTATATACAGAGAAATCCATTTTTAATAGATAGTCGAAAGAGTGTTCTATAATCCCTATAACTAATTGTTTTCTGCTATGGCTCCTAAGCCGTTCTGGTCTGGGCACATATAGTGTTTGAAAAAATAGTGAAGCACCCACCCCGAAAAAGGCACCCTCACTTCAGGAGTGAGACTGAGTACAAGTCGAAGATTTACTGGTAACTAAAGTACACCTCAGTGGCCGCCCTATAGTGTTTTTATGTCTTGCCGATGCAGGACGTGTATGGAAGGAGATCGCACAGGCGCCGGCTGTTTCTTACAGCTGACACCCACGGACAACAGCTCTGATGAGCTGTGCGGCTAATCGGGGCTGTTAACCCTTGAAATGCCACTGTCAATTCTGACAGTGACATTTAAATCCTCCAACCGATGTTCGTGGGTCCCATACGGCACACCATGATGAGATCGCAGGGAACCGTGTGGGTATAATGGCAGACAAGGGCCTTCTGAAGGGCCCCAGGGCTGTCATGGCAGAATGCCTATCAAGACATCCCGTGGGGTGACTTGATAGACTGCCTGTCAGATTGCAGTATGATGTAATGCTATGGCATTACATCATACTGCAGGAGCGATCAAAGCATCACATGTTGTTGTCCCATAGGGGGACTGGGTAAAAAAAAAATATATATATATATACAATCAATAAAGTTTTACTAATTATTAAAAATACTAATAAAAAAAGTTTAAAAAAACCCTTTTGCCATATTTATAATAAAATAATCTAAATAATAAAACCAAAATACATATTTGGTATTGTTGGATCCATAAAAGTCAGATCTATCAACATAATGCATTATTTACCCCACGTGGTGAATGTCATCCGAAGAAAAACAAACAAAAAAAAGAAATGCGCTTTTTTGGTCACCCTGTCTCAAAAAACAATAAAAAGCGATCAAATAGTCGTTTGTATTCCAAAATAGTACCAATGCAAACTACAGGACATCCCACAAAAAATGATCCCTCGCATAACTACATTGAAGAAAAAAAAAAAAAGCTATTGCACGCAGAAGATGGAGGCAGAAAATAATTTAAAAAAATTATTTGGAAAAAATGCAAGTAGAATAGCAAAAAGCAAAAAAAAACGATGCAAGTTTGGTATCGTTGTAATCATACTGACAAATAGAATAAAGTTATTGCATAATTTTTGCTGCAGCTTGTGGCGGAATTTCATTTTTTTTCAATTTTTTACCACTTTAATTTTTTTAAACATTTTTTCAGTAGGTTATATGGTATATTAAATAGTACCATTGAAAAATACAACTTGTTTTGCAAAAAACAAGCCCTCATATAGCTATGTCAACAGATAAGTAAAGGAGTTAAAAAAAAATTTAAAAGCGGGGAGGAAAAAACGAAAATGGAAAAAAACTAAAAAGCTTGGTCACTAAGGGGTTAATGTTGGAATTCCTTCTGTGCTATCATAGTCCCAACGTGATCAACATTTCCTCATTATGTGACATCATGTTCCATCATCACAAGATATCCTATTAGGATTAGAGCATTATTCATGGGAAATTACTTTTCCAAATATACAAATTTTTGTACAATTCAGGTTTGGATTTTTCAGCTTTTTCTTGTCTAAAGTAGCATGAGATAACGAGTTTCTCTGTTTTATCTGATCAGTTGCTAATCACACCAATGCCCTTGTACACACACATATATTCTCATTGGATCTGCATCACATTCCATAAGTACCATGTCCTCTGTAGTAGTAACATGTGCATTTTATGGACACAATTGTTTTACAAATAGTTTACTTCTTCTATTGTGTTGCCACTGATAATAAGTCTTCATCAAACTGCTAAGTGTTGCTACAGTAAGTGCAAGAGAGGCTCGCAGTGACCCATCCTTCAATATCCCCTATTAATAACTTCTGCCATATCAACTCTTCATTGTTTGTAACCATAGCTGCACAAGAAAATAATCTGCATGTACTTCTCTGAATGAAATGACGTAATCTTCTTTTACACTTCCATGTGAATTTCATTATCATGGCTGAAGGGGTATTATGACACTCTTCATTGTGCAAAGGGATAGAATTTCAACAGATTGATTAAATGGATGCCAACTATATAGTACTTTACTGATTTCTGATGACACTTTGCAATATTCTTTTTCTTCTTTTACACCACAGCTGTATGCCGGCAATGTGATGTAAATGAAGCTTTACTCATGTGCTCTGAAACTTTATTAATAGAGATGAGCGAGCACCAAAATGCTCGGGTGCTCGTTACTCGGGACGAAATTATCGCAATGCTCGAGGGTTCGTTTCGAGTAACGAACCCCATTGAAGTCAATGGGCGACCCGAGCATTTTTGTATTTCGCCGATGCTCGCTAAGGTTTCCTTGTGTGAAAATCTGGGCAATTCAAGAAAGTGATGGGAACGACACAGCAACGGATAGGGCAGGCGAGGGGCTACATGTTGGGCTGCATCTCAAGTTCACAGGTCCCACTATTAAGCCACAATAGCGGCAAGAGTGGGCCCCTCCCAAAAACTTTTACTTCTGAAAAGCCCTCATTAGCATGGCATACCTTTGCTAAGCACCACACTACCTCCAACAAAGCACAATCACTGCCTGCATGACACTCCGCTGCCACTTCTCCTGGGTTACATGCTGCCCAACCCCCCCCTCCCCCCCACAGCGCACACCAAAGTGTCCCTGCGCAGCCTTCAGCTGCCCTCATGCCACACCACCCTCATGTCTATTTAGAAGTGCGTCTGCCATGACGAGGAACCGCAGGCACACACTGCAGAGGGTTGGCACGGCTAGGCAGCGACCCTCTTTAAAAGGGGCGGGGCGATAGCCCACAATGCTGTACATAAGCAATGAGAAATAGAATCCTGTGCCACCGTCATCAGGAGCTGCACATGTGGGCATAGCAATGGGGAACCTATGTGCCACACACTATTCATTCTGTCAAGGTGTCTCTGCATGCCCCAGTCAGACCGGGCTTTTTAATTCATAGACACAGGCAGGTACAACTCCCTATTGTGAAGTCCCTGTCGACCGACAGCATGGGTGGCTCCCTGGAACCCACCGGCGATACACAAAAATATCCCATTGCATTGCCCAACACAGCTGAGGTAGTAATGTCGTGCTTAATGCAGGTGGGCTTCGGCCCACACTGCATGCCCCAGTCTGACTGGGGTTCTTTACAAGTGGAATCAGATGCATTTATAATTCCCTGTGGACCCACAGCATGGGTGGGTGCCAGGAAGCCACCGGCGGTACATAGAAATATCCCATTGCATTGCCCAACACAGCTGAGGTAGTAATGTTGTGCTTAATACAGGTGGGCTTCGGCCCACACTGCATGCCCCAGTCAGACTGGAGTTCTTTACAAGTGGACAGATGTAGGTTAAACTCTGTGTGCACCTACAGCATGGGTGGCTCCCTGGAACCCACCGGCGGTACATAAAAATATCCCATTGCATTGCCCAACACAGCTGAGGTAGTAATGTTGTGCTTAATACAGGTGGGCTTCGGCCCACACTGCATGCCCCAGTCAGACTGGGGTTCTTTACAAGTGAAATCAGATGCATTTATAATTCCCTGTGGACCCACAGCATGGGTGGGTGCCAGGAAGCCACCTGCGGTACACAGAAATATCACATTGCATTGCCCAACACAGCGGATGTAACGTCAGCTGTAATGCAGGTGGGCTAAAAATTCATTTGATTACACTGTAGGCGAGGGCCCACAAAAATTGCTGTATCAACAGTACTAATGTACATCCAAAAAATTGGCCATGGCCAACCAAGAGGGCAGGTGAAACCCATTAATGGCTTTGGTTAATGTGGCTTAAGTGGTAACTAGGCCTGGAGGCAGCCCAGTTTAACGAAAAATTGGTTAAAGTTAAAGTTTCAACGCTTTTAAGAGCATTGAAACATATAAAAATTGTTTAGAAAAATTATGAGTGAGCCTTGTGGCCCTAAGAAAAATTGCCCGTTCAGCGTGATTACGTGAGGTTTCAGGAGGAGGAGCAGGAGGAGGAATATCAGACACAGATTTATGAAGCAGAAATGTCCCCGTTTTGGATGGTGAGAGAGAACGTAGCTTCCATCCGCGGGTGCAGCCTACGTATTGCTTACGTATCGCTGCTGTCCGCTGGTGGAGAAGAGAAGTCTGGGGAAATCCAGGCTTTGTTCATCTTGATGAGTGTTAGCCTGTCGGCACTGTCGGTTGACAGGCGGGTACGCTTATCTGTGATGATTCCCCCAGCCGCACTAAACACCCTTTCCGACAAGACGCTAGCCACAGGACAAGCAAGCACCTCCAGGGCATACAGCGCTAGTTCAGGCCACGTGTCCAGCTTCGACACCCAGTAGTTGTAGGGGGCAGAGGCGTCACCGAGGATGGTCGTGCGATCGGCTACGTACTCCCTCACCATCCTTTTACAGTGCTCCCGCCGACTCAGCCTTGACTGGGGAGCGGTGACACAGTCTTGCTGGGGAGCCATAAAGCTGGCCAGGCCCTTAAAGACTGTTGCACTGCCTGGGCTGTACATGCTGCTCGATCTACGCACCTCCCCTGCTACCTGGCCCTCGGAACTGCGCCTTCTGCCACTACCGCTGTCGGATGGGAATTTTACCATCAGCTTGTCCGCCAGGGTCCTGTGGTATAGCAACACTCTCGAACCCCTTTCCTCTTCGGGAATGAGACTGGGAAGGTTCTCCTTATAGCGTGGGTCGAGCAGTGTGTACACCCAGTAATCCGTAGTGGCCAGAATGCGTTGAATGCGAGGGTCACGAGAAAGGCATCCTAACATGAAGTCAGCCATGTGTGGCAGGGTACCTGTACGCAACACATGGCTGTCCGCACTAGGAAGATCACTTTCAGGATCCCCCTTCTCCTCCTCCTCCTCCTCAGGCCATACACGCTGAAATGATGACAGGCAAGCAGCATGGGTACCGTCAGCAGTGGGCCAAGCTGTCTCTTCCCCCTCCTCCTCATCCTCCTCATGCTCCTCCTCCTCCTCCTGAACGCGCTGAGATATAGACAGGAGGGTGCTCTGACTATCCAGCGACATACTGTCTTCCCCCGGCTCTGTTTCCGAGCGCAAAGCGGCTGCCTTTATGGTTTGCAGGGAAGTTCTCAAGATGCATAGCAGAGGAATGGTGACGCTAATGATTGCAGCATCGCCGCTCACCACCTGGGTAGACTGCTCAAAGTTTCGAAGGACCTGGCAGATGTCTGCCAACCAGGCCCACTCTTCTGAAAAGAATTGAGGAGGCTGACTCCCACTGCGCCGCCCATGTTGGAGTTGGTATTCCACTATAGCTCTATGCTGCTCATAGAGCCTAGCCAACATGTGGAGCGTAGAGTTCCACCGTGTGGGCACGTCGCACAGCAGTCGGTGCACTGGCAGATTAAAGCGATGTTGCAGGGTGCGCAGGGTGGCAACGTCCGTGTGGGACTTGCGGAAATGTGCGCAGAGCCGGCGCACCTTTACGAGCAGGTCTGACAAGCGTGGGTAGCTTTTCAGAAAGCGCTGAACCACCAAATTAAAGACGTGGGCCTGGCATGGCACGTGCGTGAGGCTGCCGAGCTGCAGAGCAGCCACCAGGTTACGGCCGTTGTCACACACGACCATGCCCGGTTGGAGGCTCAGCGGCGCAAGCCATCGGTCGGTCTGCTGTGTCAGACCCTGCAGCAGTTCGTGGGCCGTGTGCCTCCTATCTCCTAAGCTGAGTAGTTTCAGCACGGCCTGCTGACGCTTGCCCACCGCTGTGCTGCCACGCCGCGCGACACCGACTGCTGGCGACGTTCTGCTGCTGCTGACACATCTAGATTGCGAGACAGAGGTTGAGGAGGAGGAGGAGGAGGAGGGTGCTTTAGTGGAAGAAGCATACACCGCCGAACATACCACCACCGAGCTGGGGCCCGCAATTCTGGGGGTGGGTAGGACGTGAGCGGTCCCAGGCTCTGACTCTGTCCCAGCCTCCACTAAATTCACCCAATGTGCCGTCAGGGAGATGTAGTGGCCCTGCCCGCCTGTGCTTGTCCACGTGTCCGTAGTTAAGTGGACCTTGCCACTAACCGCATTGGTGAGGGCGCGTACAATGTTGCGGGAGACGTGGTCGTGCAGGGCTGGGACGGCACATCGGGAAAAGTAGTGGCGACTGGGAACTGAGTAGCGCGGGGCCGCCGCCGCCATCATAGCTTTGAAGGACTCCGTTTCCACAACCCTATACGGCAGCATCTCAAGGCTGATAAATTTGGCTATGTGGACGGTTAACGATTGAGCGTGCGGGTGCGTGGCGGCGTACTTGCGCTTGCGCTCCAACACTTGCGCTAGCGACGGCTGGACTGTGCGGTGCGAGACATTGGTGGATGGGGCCAAGGACAGCGGAGGTGAGGGTGTGGGTGCAGGCCATGAGACGGTCGTGCCTGTGTCCTGAGAAGGGGGTTGGATCTCAGTGGCAGGTTGGGGCACAGGGGGAGAGGCAGCGGTGCAAACCGGAGGCGGTGAACGGCCTTCGTCCCACCTTGTGGGGTGCTTGGCCATCATATGTCTGCGCATGCTGGTGGTGGTCAGGCTGTTGGTGGTGGCTCCCCGGCTGATCTTGGCGCGACAAAGGTTGCACACCACTGTTCGTCGGTCGTCAGGCGTCTCGGTGAAAAACTGCCAGACCTTAGAGCACCTCGGCCTCTGCAGGGTGGCATGGCGCGAGGGGGCGCTTTGGGAAACACTTGGTGGATTATTCGGTCTGGCCCTGCCTCTACCCCTGGCCACCGCACTGCCTCTTGCAACCTGCCCTGCTGCTGCCCGTGCCTCCCCCTCTGAAGACCTGTCCTGTGTAGGCGTTGCACACCAGGTGGGGTCAGTCACCTCATCGTCCTGCTGCTCTTCCTCCGAATCCTCTGTGCGCTGCTCCCTCGGACTTACTGCCCTTACTACTACCTCACTGCAAGACAACTGTGTCTCATCGTCATCGTCCTCCTCACCCACTGAAAGGTCTTGAGACAGTTGCCGGAAGTCCCCAGCCTCATCCCCCGGACCCCGGGAACTTTCGAATGGTTGGGCATCAGTGACGATAAACTCCTCTGGTGGTAGAGGAACCACTGCTGCCCAATCTGAGCAGGGGCCCGAGAAAAGTTCCTGGGAGTGTTCCCGCTCCTGAGCATGTGTCATTGTAGTGGAGTGAGGAGGCTGGGAGGAAGGAGGAGCAGCAGACAGAGGATTCGGATTTGCAGCAGTGGACGGCGCAGAACTGTGGCTGGACGATAGGTTGCTCGAAGCACTTTCTGCCATCCAGGACAGGACCTGCTCACACTGCTCATTTTCTAATAAAGGTCTCCCGCGTGGACCCATTAATTGGGCAATGAATGTGGGGACGCCAGAAATGTGCCTCTCTCCTAATCGCGCAGCAGTCGGCTGCGACACACCTGGATCAGGAGCTCGGCCTGTGCCCACACCCTCACTTGGCCCTCCGCGTCCTCGGCCGCGTCCATGTCCTCTAGGCCTACCCCTACCCCTCAGCATGCTGTATTACCAGTGATTTGATTTCCCAGACAGGAAATAAATTGGCGCAAGCCTGCAGGTCAAATATAATTAATTCGCTTTTTTGCAAAGGGAAGGCCCCACTGCGTATATTCAATGAACAATACGTTTAATAACTGTGGTGTGGCCCTGAAAAAGTGTCACACAACTTTAGTGTAGCAGAGTTATTAACTCTGGCAGAGCAGGTATTTGCCAGTCAGGAAAGACAATGGCGCAAGCCTGCAGTAAACCGTAGCTGGTTGCGTCTGATTTTTGTACGTTCTCCATGCAGCACACACGTACACGGAGACCTTAGGACTGACACAGGCAGGCCAAATATAATTAATTCGCTTTTTTGCAAAGGGAAGGCCCCACTGCGTATATTCAATAAACAATACGTTTAATAACTGTGGTGTGGCCCTGAAAAAGTGTCACACAACTTTAGTGTAG
Organism: Eleutherodactylus coqui; assembly: GCF_035609145.1. Classification (NCBI taxonomy): domain Eukaryota; kingdom Metazoa; phylum Chordata; class Amphibia; order Anura; family Eleutherodactylidae; genus Eleutherodactylus; species Eleutherodactylus coqui. Next base: position 100,233,189 of record NC_089841.1, read on the forward strand.
CAGAGTTATTAACTCTGGCAGAGCAGGTATTTGCCAGTCAGGAAAGACAATGGCGCAAGACTGCAGTAAACCGTAGCTGGTTGCGTCTGATTTTTGTACGTTCTCCACGCAGCACACACGTACACGGAGACCTTAGGACTGACACAGGCAGGCCAAATATAATTAATTCGCTTTTTTGCAAAGGGAAGGCCCCACTGCGTATATTCAATGAACAATACGTTTAATAACTGTGGTGTGGCCCTGAAAAAGTGTCACACAACTTTAGTGTAGCAGAGTTATTAACTCTGGCAGAGCAGGTATTTGCCAGTCAGGAAAGACAATGGCGCAAGCCTGCAGTAAACCGTAGCTGGTTGCGTCTGATTTTTGTACGTTCTCCACGCAGCACACACGTACACGGAGACCTTAGCACTGACACAGGCAGGCCAAATATAATTAATTCGCTTTTTTGCAAAGGGAAGGCCCCACTGCGTATATTTAATGAACAATACGTTTAATAACTGTGGTGTGGCCCTGAAAAAGTGTCACACAACTTTAGTGTAGCAGAGTTATTAACTCTGGCAGAGCAGGTATTTGCCAGTCAGGAAAGACAATGGCGCAAGCCTGCAGTAAACCGTAGCTGGTTGCGTCTGATTTTTGTACGTTCTCCACGCAGCACACACGTACACGGAGACCTTAGGACTGACACAGGCAGGCCAAATATAATTAATTCGCTTTTTTGCAAAGGGAAGGCCCCACTGCGTATATTCAATGAACAATAACTGTGTTGTGGCCCTGCCTACACAATTCTGTCCCTGTAGTATCAATGGAGGGTGCAATGCTCTGCACAGACGATTTTTAGAAAAAAAAAAAAATGCAACACTGCTAACAGCAGCCAGCACAGTACTGCACACGGTTAAATTTGGCCCTAGAAAGGACCGTTGAGGTTCTTGAAGGCTACACTCACTCCTAACACTCTCCCTGCCTAAGCACCACTTCTGTCCCTAATGCCGGGTGCAATGCTCTGCACTGCCGATTTTGAGAAGAAAAAAAAAAAAAAACCACTGCTAGCAGCAGCCTGCACACAGGTAGATGTGGCCCTAAGAAGGACCTTTGGGGTTCTTGAAGCCTACACTAACTCCTAACGCTCTCCCTACAGCAGCTCAGGCACCAGCAGCACTGTCCCTCACTAACTCACAAGACATCTGAGCCGAGCCGCGGGAGGGGCCGACTTTTATACTCGGGTGACATCTGATCGCCCCAGCCACTCACAGCAGGGGGGTGGTATAGGGCTTGAACGTCACAGGGGGAAGTTGTAATGCCTTCCCTGTCTTTCAATTGGCCAGAAAAGCGCGCTAACGTCTCAGAGAGGAAACTGAAAGTAACCGGAACACCGCGTGGTACTCGTTACGAGTAACGAGCATCCCGAACACCCTAATATTCGCACGAATATCAAGCTCGGACGAGTACGTTCGCTCATCTCTATTTATTAACCTTTGAAAATGATGAGGACTTGGAATTACGTAACTTAAAGGAGAATTATCAGGAACAATTAAAGGGGTTTTATCATTACATCAAAAGCAAATCCACCTGCTGAGCCTGGCCTAAAGTAAAAAAAGAGGGCATATGCATCTCTCCTGGAGCCTCGGGATGCAGCTGATAGCCACTGAGTGTAGGGGAAGGGGGGGGGGGGGCATTGAAGGGTGGGATTGATCTGGTCCTTGTTCTTTAAGATCAATGTTTTAAAAATGCGGATACAATTAATTATGACAGTGGCACAGCAGGAAGCCAACCGCTTCCTTTTCTATCATCCAATGCCTTCTCCGTCACGCAGGTGGCATGATCATGTCATTAATCCTGGCCAGCAGAGGTCAAGGCAGAAGGTGGAGGCACCGTGGGAGTGTGATGAGGAGAGTGAGTTTATTATTTTACTCTATTGCTGGGCACAGTGAAGTCTGTATATGACTCAAAGGGCACAGTGGGGACTATAAAAGATTACGGGCACCCACTGTGATTCTGTCACTCAAAGGCCCACGTAAACTTGGGGCCAGCCCTGGCTGGATGTTTCGGGTCATTGTCCTGCTCCAGAATAGATATGGAGCCATCTAGATGGGTAATGACCTGCCTTTATTTCTTAGCATTGAGGACACTCAGGTCCCAATGGTTTCTTCCAGTTGTGAGCTGATGGAACTGCTGAACATTTTCTGATTTCAAAGGGAAGTAAGCATTGTGTGTCTTTCATATACTACACTAAGTTTCCTTGGCCAACCACTGTGTCTATAGCCTTAATACTGCCCTTTACTTTGTGCTTTTTTGAACAGCACATCTTGAAACTCCAATCATTTTTGTCTGGGAGAGACTTTGTTGATGCAGTAGACCTTATGTTGATGCTTTGACCTTATGCCATGCTCAATCTTGCTATGGTGTATAACCTGTGACATGAAACTGTCTTCCACAACTACACCTTTGCTGTTCCTCACACAGTTTTAAGCCTCCTACACAGCTGTTGCTGTTTCAGTTAATGAGTGTATTTTAACGTACATATGAAAATGGTGATCATTTTCACCTATTTGGTATAATTGGTTAATCATACACCTGACCTACAAATACTAGACTTTGTGCAAATACACCTAAAAGAAATGATGGTGTTTTGAAGGCAAAGGTAGTCACAACAAATATTGATTTAATTTAGATTTCTCTTTTGTTCATTCACTTTGCATTTTGTTCCACTATTGGCCTATAAAAAGGCTCTTAGAGGCTACTTGTATGTAATGATTCTCTTACCAGGGCCGCTGCCCTCCATCCACACATGCAAAGAGCGGCCACGTGAGGAGGACTGGAGCAGCTATCATGATCACAGGCAGCAGCTGACAGGCCGAGAACAGAAGCCAGAAGGGAGACCGGAGTGCTGAGTGACAGCCCCTGACATGCCAAGCACCACAGCGAGAAGGGAGACCACAGTGCTGAGTGCAAGGACCTGAGAGGCCGTGGACAGAGAGGCAACCATGCAGCCAATCAGAAACAGGGGGCATCACCTGGCTGTCAAACAGCCTTACCCTTGTTGACACCCACCACTTCCGGTGTTGACAAGATACACCAGTACCCAACAGGGTACTAGAGCCTCAAGTGTTCAGTTTTCCACAATCCATTATCCTTTTGCTCTGATATTGTAATCACTTACTTATATCAATGTTATAATCACACAGACAAAGTTTCATTCATTTTCAACAACTTCTTTAAGTCACTTGAATGACAATGAACTCTTAAATTACTTGAGAATTTGTAAATTGTGCTACAGTGATCATTAGAGGTCCTGACTCCTGAAATGATTACTTCACCATCTTGCTGTTTTCTAATAACCTTTGGATTACATGATTCATTTGTGGTCTTCTGAAGTCTTGTGATTTTGAGGTCTCAATGTCAATAGGGTGTGTACCGTCTGACACTGTACTGGACAGCGTGAGACTGCATAGGAACACACCCTATTAACAAGAAAAACTGCAACACCTGGTTTTCAATGTATTCATACATTTTCAGGAGGAATAACAGAGGAATAGCACAATGCAGAATTTTAAGAAAAACTGTTTAAGAATTCAACCCACAGTTCACTGAACCGCTCTTGAGATCCATTTCCTCTTTTTCTGTACCTCTGTTCTCATGCATAGCTTCATACTTATTATCACTTTATAGTATTTGATTTATTACATATTTTTTCCGTAATTTGGAGAAGTGTATAACAAGATATATCTTTTTCCTAGTTTCCTGGGGGATTTTAGGGCGAGGTTCTGGTTTTTGCTTTGCGAAATCTTTAAGTTGGGCCATGGGGCAGGATTGCAACATTTTGGTAAATGTTGGGATATTGTTGACAGCTATTTCTCTCAACCCCCTCATATTGAAAACACATATACACTTGATGTATCTGAGCGTGCATCCGTTCTCAATATGGAGAGGGTAATAAGCCATGCTAAACACCTATGGAGGTGGCTTATCTCCCTTGAGTACAAAGGATTGGGTGTCTTAAAACGCAACATGTCGAATCTTTCTTTTCCCCAATATCTACTATCAGGAAAGGGACAAGATACTCCCATACAAATTAGCTGGTGGCCGGTACCACAGAAATTGGCTGATTTGGCAAACATTCACCTAACATGTTGGGGCCACCCTTAATAATCTCTCTTGCGATGCACATCAATACAATGCACCCCAAAAACAACTATGGGGACAAACCAGGGGCGTAACTATAGAGGATGCAGGGGATGTGGTTGCACCCGGGCCCAGGAGCCTTAGGGGGCCCATAAGGCCTCTCTTCTCCATATAGGGAACCCAGTACTATGAGTAAAGCATTATAGTTGGGGGCCCCATTACAGGGTTTGCATCGGGGCCCGGGAGCTTCAAGTTACGCCTCTGGGACAAAGAAAACAGAGTCCGCACTCCTTTAATTATCTGGGTTTAAACATTTGTACAAAACGAAAACTGCTTACTTGAGGAGGGATCTCCTGGTGTGGAGACCCCTCAAAGATGTAATGTGTCTGTAGATATATATCACAAGGTGGACTCTCTGCCGGGCTGGATCTCTCACGGATTCCTTTCAGACAAAACTGCTTTGCAGATCTTTTTTTGGAGGTTTATTGGTAAATTCATAACAAAAAAACAGACAGACTGAACAAAACAAAGTCCAGCCCCGGTGGTGATGGGGACTGCGTGTGTTGCGACGCGTTTCAGCGTTCTCGGATGCCTTTTTCAAGCATACAGACAATGCATGATATTTATATGAAATGAACGTACTCCTTTCCCTGTCTAAAAGTCGCGCTGTCCAGTCGCTTACTGACATCACCGGTACCGTCCGGCAAGATGACGCGGTACTTGCATCTCCCCTGAATGGGAGTAAGTAAGCATACCAGCCACCAGTCACTGTTTATACAGTATAGTCAAGTACTTTATTCTATACTCCAAACATAATAGAAACAAACGGAAACCATGTCAAATGGAAACTAAAGTGGTGTTCGTTTCACTAATGACAATGAATGGCTCCGTTCGTTACTTTCAAGTATTTCATCACAGTTCTGTTTAATGGTGGAATCACACGGGTGTATTTGCACGTGCAAAATAAAACGAGGCACACTCTATTTTAGTGCGCATTTGTGCAGCAACGGACGCTTCGGAGTCTATGCACCAGATATCTGCGTCATTGCGAAATATGCAGGAAATCAAAAACATCTGGTACTAATTAGGCTGCACAGCCTTTAAAATCACGGCATGGGTGTGTCCCGTGCCAATACAAATGGTAGCCAATGGCGCAAAAAGAACAGTAAAATGCACGGATATGCGCGTGACAGCATGATTTTCACAGCACAAAAACATTGCACTAGTGCGTCATTTTTTGTGCATACACTAGTGTGAGACCGCCTTTAGGCACTTGTGACATAACCTTCAGATGGAATCCTACAGCGTAGTGTAAAATGCTGTGGGAATGCTCCCTTAATGCTACGGCTCATTCTAACAGCTGGTCTCTATACTGTCCATGTAGTTCTCATACAGCAGCCGACCCATTATAGCTAGAGATGAGCGAGCATACTCGCTAAGGGCAATTGCTCGAGCGAGCATTGCCCTTAGCGAGTACCTGCCCGCTCGAGAGAAAAGGTTCGGCTGCCGGCGTGGGTGACAGGTGAGTTGTGGCAGTGAGCAGGGGGAGAGGAGGGGGGGGAGGGAGAGAGAGATCTCCCCTCCGTTCCTCCCCGCTCTCCCCCGCCGCTCCCTGCCTGCCGCCGGCAGCCGAACCTTTTCTCTCGAGCGGGCAGGTACTTGCTAAGGGCAATGCTCGCTCGAGCAATTGCCCTTAGCGAGTATGCTCGCTCATCACTAATTATAGCCAATTAGACTATTCACACGAACATTCTTTCATACAGACCTATCGTCTGTGTTTCAAAATTGCTGCATGTCCTAGTCTTATTCATTTTTATGGACGAGAATAGCACATGCAATGTGTGGGGTCAATGAATATTGGACAGCACAGAGAGAGATGTCCATGTGCTGTCTGATGCGAGTGGCGCTCGAGTTTCTTGGGCACAACTTGCATATCATCATCTGAACTTGGCCTTACTATTGCTCTCATCCTGGAGTGGGCAAACACAGGGATAAAATAAAAAGCTCAAGTTGAAGTTTGATATATCAAGCCATGTAACATATTAAATGTCAGGTTGAAGTTTGCTACATCTGTATAATTTATACCAGGCATGGACAAGTACATGTCACGTTGTACATAGAAAAGAAACTGTTGACCATGGAAGATGGTGTAATACAAGGCAATATTTTTTTTTTCTTGGATGAATAGGTTGAGAACTACATTGTATGCCATGATCACTGGCAAGGAAGACTTAAAAGGGTTGGTCACCCTGCATATACAATAATTACAAGGCAATAAATATTGAATATTTTCACAACTTACTAATACAATGTTTATAGTAGTTCCATGCTGTTCTCCTTTTATTAAAAGGAAGAAGTCTCCAGATTGCTCTCCTCTGCTCGCCCCACCACCTGCGCTAGTGACCCGCCCCCTCACACCTCCTCCGAACCCTCTCCCCAATGTTTATCTCCAATCTCACCACTATATTCAACCTCTCTCTGACCTCTAGTATTTTACCATCCTCATTCAAACATGCCATCATATCCCCACTGCTAAAGAAACCGACTCTTGACCCGACCGATGCTGCCAACTACTGAACCATCTACAACCTCCCTTTCATCTCCAAACTATTAGAATGCCTGGTTTACTCCCGCCTTATAAGCTATCAGAAAACTCTCTTCTCAACCCCCCTGCAGTCAAACTGATTCAGCTACTATATGGCTTAAGTCTGACCACTGTCTATGAGTATAGCATCCCACACTTTCTACCTCGCCATACCTTGCACATCTCCAGCCCCTTTACCTTCTGTATCCCCCCATTATTTGTAGTATGTAAGCTCGTTGGAGCAGGACCCTCACTACTACTGTTTTCATCAATTGATTACTAGATGTAACCGTGGTTTTTGTATCTTTGTTTTTTGTATCTGTTCTCCCCTGTTGTGTAAGCGCTGCAGAATATGTGGGCGCTATATAAATAAAGATTATTATTATTAAGCCATGCCATATAAGTCATCATCCTGTACAGCATTGCTGCTCTGCCTGAAAATGGGCACCAGTGATGTTATGTGATCCTGTTAATTAGTAAACCCCACTTTATGCTTGTGCTACTTTCCTGCTCATCTGGATCTGTGTCCCGGAAGGAAACTGGGGCAGGCGCAGTGCTTCTCAAATGGAGGGGCTTTCGATGCGACTGCGTCCATCTGCACCTATTTCTAAGAAGCATTGCACCTATGCCAGTTTCCTTTCTGGACACAGATTCAGATGAGCAAGAAAGTGGCAAAAGCGTAGAATGGGTTTCACTGATGAGTGAGGGTTCGAGTTTCCTGCATGCCTGGATCTGTGTCAAGGAAGGAAAATGGAGTAGGCACTGTGCTTCTCAAATGTAGGTGCAGATGGGTGGGGTAACATCACATGCCCTTCCTTTGGTGATCATTTTCAGGATGCATTGACAGTGCTCTCAGGAAGCTGACTTCTACGGTAAGGGGGCATGGATTAATAAAAAAGAGAAAGACGACAAACTGCAAATCACATTATATTAGTACAGTAAGCTTCCAACATGCACAATGTCTACTGCCCTATACTTATATATAAGGGACCTCCAGCGTCATCGGGTTCATCCACCTGATCAATGCAGGCTTCACTAAATCCTCCCAGACAGATATTTGTCCAGCCTTTGTTTGAACACTTCCATTGAAGGAGAATTCACCACCTCCTGTGGTAACCTGTTCCACTCATTGATCACCCTCACTGTCAGAAAGTTTTTTCTAATATCTAATCTGTGTCTCCTCTCTTTTAGTTTCATCCCATTGCTTCTAGTCTTTCCTTGTACAAATGAGAATAGGGCTGATCCCTCTACACTGTGAATCCCTTCAGATATTTGTAGACAGCTATTAAGTCTCCTCTCAGCCTTCTTTTTTGCAAGCTAAATATTCCTAGATCGTAAGTCTCATAATAATACCTTAAAATATTGTACTTCTTTGAATATAACTAACTACACTCTAAGTATATGCATTGTGTTACTTGGTGATACAGAAACAATAATCTAAGAAGTAAGGGACAATAAAATCCTACATGAATGAGACTCTTTTATTACTTATGGCTCCTTACGAAAAGATACTGTATGAGGCCAATCTCTCTGGACTTCTCTGTACTGTACAAGTGAAAGCTTGACCTTAAACTAGGCCTTTGCAATGGAAACTATGACATGTCTTAGTCATTTTGGAGGGAAAACCCTTCCTATCACCATCATTCTGGCTTTATAACAAATAAAATGAGTCAAAGAGGAAGGTCTAACAGACTAATAATAGAGTTCATTTGCACAATCATAAGCTGGCATTGTACTCATCTGGAAAGAAGAAATATTATCAACTAGAGCTACCATGGCTAATATCTAACATGGCTATCTTGAAATCATTGCTCCACACCAACAGAACAGCGCCCCCTGTGTACTCAGTATTACATTGTTGCAGAAATAAGAGGCTATTAATGTCTGCGCTTCTAGTTCATCATTCAGTTTCTGCAGGACTAAAAATCATCATTGGTTTGTTCACTTGTTCCATTTAAACGCTTGTCGTTCAAGGTTCTGCATAGAGAATGTGAACACTGAACGAGAAATGAAAAATTCTCATTGAACGAGTCAACAATCTGTCCGTCCAAACAGCCTCCACAAGCGCAAAACAGCTGGTGATGACGTCACCAGCTCGTTCATTTGTGCAAAAGAGAATCGTGCAGTGTAAAAGGAGTCTTAGTGAACAAGTGCTACCTTGCTTAGTTATTTTTTCTGTCTGAGACTCCTGGCCTTTCTTTTTCTCAGATGGTCATGTGATCTCAGGTCTGACCAGCTCAGATCTCCTTGGGGTTATGTATTCATTATCTAGTCAATTTCTCAGTTTGTATGATACTATTACATAGATCTACCACTGACATTGCTTAGAGGAGGATATAGGTGCTGCTATCACAGTTACTGATGGTGATCACACAGCTCCTGTCATACAGTTATAACAGAGGAGATCACAGCTCATCTTCCTGACTGTAAACCGATGGTCTGTAGTTTATTTAGGTGAACGTAGAAGGTGACGATAAATAATCTAACAGCCCTTGCAGGCAAAAACGGTATAGCCTTAACTAATGTTAGACTGATGCATCACGGAACTGATTAAAAATGAAGGTAAAAAAATCTCACTCCCAGGATGGTCTCTGATAAGCATCAGACGAGGGGGCTGCAGTGCATGAAAGTGACTGGAATAGACAAAGGAGACCTTCAGAGTGTGACAGGCAATCAGGTGATGGAGGTAGGAATGGAAGAATATGTTTTCACAGAAGTGGCCCTTCAAAGGAGTTTTCCGAATCCTAAAAATTGAGAAAATCAAAATCTAAAAATAAAAACATTTAGCATGACTCTTGTGACAACCAGTTTTGTGGATATTCCGCCGATACTTATAAACATTGGGACGTCCAATAACATATCATCCTGCTGTTCAATTGCTGGACATAGCAGGGATGTTAGGATGAATGTTACTTGTTGCAATTTTAAGCCACTTAAAGGGGTTGTCCCGCGGCAGCAAGTGGGTCTATACACTTCTGTATGGCCATAATAATGCACTTTGTAATGTACATTGTGCATTAATTATGAGCCATACAGAAGTTATAAAAAGTTTTTCACTTACCTGCTCCGTTGCTGGCGTCCTCGTCTCCATGGTTGCCGTCTAATTTTCGACGTCTAATGGCCAAATTAGACGCGCTTGTGCAGTCCGGGTCTTCTTATCTTCTCAATGGGGCTCCGTGTAGCTCCGCCCCGTCACGTGCCGATTCCAGCCAATCAGGAGGCTGGAATCGGCAATGGACCACACAGAAGAGCTGCGGTCCACGGAGGGAGAAGATCCCGGCGGCCATCTTCAACCGGTAAGTATAGAAGTCACCGGAGCGCGGGGATTCAGGTAAGCGCTGTGCTGTTTTTTTTTTAAGTCCCTGCATCGGGGTTGTCTCGCGCCGAACGGGGGGGGGGGGGTTGAAAAAAAAAAAAACCCGTTTCGGCGCGGGACAACCCCTTTAAGTATTGGTAGTAGAAATTTCTGTAACTTAAAGGAGTATTCCTATCTCAGCTTTTCATAGTTGACAAACCACCTCTATAGTTACTGACCAACTGGCCTACGGAAACAGCGTAGTGCACTGTGCCTGACTGTTTCCTTTGTTCTCATTTACTTTAGTGACAGCTGCAGAAATAGTGCTGGGCTGAAGCACTTGGGTCTTTCTGGCAGGAGGTCGGAAACAGAGGGCTGTTTTTTCCCATCTTAGCCATAAAAAGCCAAAATGGGAATTCCCTCTTTAATATCCCTTCCATACATCTGAAAAGGGTTTTTCTTAAACATGTGTATGAATTTCTCCATGGACTATTCAGATGAATGTGAAATTTCGTCAAGAAATCTGCTGTGTGTCAGTACTCCTTAACCCTTTCCAATCCACTGTCTGACGTCAAAAGATATTCTAAATGAAGGCTGTACAGCTCCGATGTCGGAGGACGTATGGTAGGGTATTCTTACTGTAGATTGCTGGCTACTCTGTTTTCAGGGGGCCTCTTCAGCATGTCACATACCAGAGTACTGGCTATAGCCAGCAGATGGCGCCATTGTATAAGGGCAGAAAGAGAAAGCCCCCTAGGAAACCCTGAATCCAAAATTGGATTGCAAAGGGTTGCGTGGGATTTTTAGTGGTTGGAAACCTTTTCTCATATATGGCGACTGCTGTGGGGAGAAAAGTATTTTTTTCATGTATCTCATCGTTAAGGACCTATGGGTTTTTCCTAGTCATATGTAAAAACACACAAACACTGCTTCCCTCCCTCATTGACATGAAAGCTTAAATGCAATGGGTCACCAAAGTGTTTTTTACAAATATATTCTATTCTTCTGATCTGTTTTTATTTTGTGTTTGTAGTTTTTGTTATTCTATTTTTTGCACATAGTAGCAGAGCCACCATCTTTCCTGAGTTGTATTTAGAGATGTGCTTTACAACAGCTTTGTGGACTTTTAAGTGGACTTAAGCAAGCGCTTACCCATTAATGTTCTTGTTAGAGTGTTGTGGGCATGTCCTGTAACCTTTGTAGAGGTCATTATGCAGCGTGGGAAAAAGGGTACTTTTAGACAGAACGAGTGTTTCTTGTTTAGAAACCCAACAGTCATCGGAGTCAATATTGCTCTTTTGCTCTGACACTGGAGGATGAGCTTAAAGGGGTTGTCCCGCGCCGAAACGGGTTTTTTTTTCTTTCAATGGCCCCCCCCGTTCGGCGCGAGACAAACCCGATGCAGGGACTTAAAAAGAAAACCGGACAGTGCTTACCTGAATCCCCGCGCTCCGGTGACTTCTTACTTACCTGGTGAAGATGGCCGCCGGGATCTTCACCCTTGGTAGACCGCAGGGCTTCTGTGCGGTCCATTGCCGATTCCAGCCTCCTGAATGGCTGGAATCGGCGCGTGACGGGGCGGAGCTACGAGGAGCCGCTCTCAGGCACGAGCGGCCCCATTCAGAAAAGAAGAAGACCAGACTGCGCAAGCGTGTCTAATCCGGCGATTAGACGCTGAAAATTAGACGGCACCATGGAGACGAGGACGCTAGCAACGGAACAGGTAAGTGAATAACTTCTGTATGGCTCATAATTAATGCACAATGTACATTACAAAGTGCATTAATATGGGCATACAGAAGTGTATAACCCCACTAGCTTTCGCGGGACAACCCCTTTAAGCCACTGAGTTGTCTACTCTACTTGCACCTGTTTTAGCTTCATTGACTAATGTTTAAGCTTCTTTGCATTCTTTCTCTACCCTTGTCCCAGCTCAGGTGTCTCAGACTCCACTTCTGGCCTCTCTGTCAGCTTTTGGGGTGGCTGGAGCGTGGGCAGCACCAAAGGAGCTAGGCTTAGTGGAATTGGATACTGATTGTAAACCTGTAGTTTGACTCCTCCTCCAGTTGTTAAAATGAAGGGGGTGCCAGTCTCATGTTACAGGGAGATGTTACTCTGTAAGGTTGCCCCACTTGCTTTTCATCTTCCAAGCTCAGTGAAGAAAAAAATTGGAACAACGAGTTGCTGTCTTTGTTGCCTATCTCTAAAGAATTTTCTGCTAAGCTAGATAAGAAAGTAGGTAAGTCAGAAGAAGATAGAAGAAGGCTGATTGCTTGCTCTTTTAATAATTGACTTTAAGTCTCCTGTATTTTCATGAGCCTTATTGTTAAGTGTTATCCCAATAAGTGTTCCGGCTTGTTCCAACATTTAGACATTGTGCTAGAGGCTTCTATGAACTTTGGAGGGGATTTGCTAGAAAAGGAGAAGGATGGAGCAAACCCAGTGATATCAGAGTTTTTGGTCCCAGATAAATGTCTAGAGACTAGAGATGAGCGAACGTACTCGTCCGAGCTTGATACTCGTTCGAGTATCAGCGTGTTCGAGATGCTCGTTACTCGTAACGAGTACCACACGATGTTCGGGTTACTTTCACTTTCATCTCTGAGACGTTAGCGCCTTTTCTGGCCAATTGAAAGACAGGGAAGGCATTACAACTTCCCCCTGCGACGTTCAAGCCCTATACCACCCCCCTGCAGTGAGTGGCTGGCGAGATCAGGTGTCACCCGAGTATGAAAATCGTCCCCTCCCGCGGCTCGCCACAGATGCGTTCTGACATAGCTGAGGGAAAGTGGTGTCGTGTTGGAGCTGCTATAGGGAGAGTGTTAGGAGTTATTGTAGGCTTCAAGAACCCCAACGGTCCTTCTTAGGGCCACATCTAACCATGTGCAGTACTGTGGAGGCTGCTTTTTGCAGTGTTGCACATTTTTTTTTTTTTTTGGTATATCGGCCGTGCAGAGCATTGCGCCCTGCAGTAATACTCCAGGGACAGAAGTGCTTAGGCAGGGAGATCGTTAGGAGTATTTTAGGCTTCAAGAACCCCAACCGTCCTTCTTAGGGCCACATCTAACCGTGTGCAGTACTGTGGAGGCTGCTTTTTGCAGTGTTGCACTTTTTTTTTTTTTTGGTATATCGGCCGTGCAGAGCATTGTGCCCTGCAGTAATACTCCAGGGACAGAAGTGTGGAGGCAGGGACAGAAGACATATTCATTGAATATAGGCAGTGGGCCTTTGCTAAAAAAATTTGGGCAAAAAATCTATTTGGCCTGCCTGTCACTGTGCTCAGTGTTCTGGGTCTGTGTGTGCTGGGTGTAGTAGTTCTACAAAATCATACGCAGCCAGCTAAGTGTTACAGCAGGCTTGCGCCAAATTATTTCCTGGCTCTGTCTGGGCTCTGAAATCACCGCTGTGTTGCAGTTGACAGTGCAACACTGTGCAGTTCTGTGACATACTCCAGGGACAGAAGTGTGGAGGCAGGGACAGAAGACATATTCATTGATTATAGGCAGTGGGCCTTTGCTAAAAAAATGTGGGCAAAAAATCTATTTGGCCTGCCTTTCACTGTGCTCAGTGTTCTGGGTCTGTGTGTGCTGGGTGTAGTAGTTCTACAAAATCATACGCAGCCAGCTAAGTGTTACAGCAGGCTTGCGCCAAATTATTTCCTGGCTCTGTCTGGGCTCTGAAATCACCGCTGTGTTGCAGTTGACAGTGCAACACTGTGCAGTTCTGTGACATACTCCAGGGACAGAAGTGTGGAGGCAGGGACAGAAGACATATTCATTGATTATAGGCAGTGGGCCTTTGCTAAAAAAATTTGGGCAAAAAATCTATTTGGCCTGGCTGTCACTGTGCTCAGTGTTCTGGGTCTGTGTGTGCTGGGTGTAGTAGTTCTACAAAATCATACGCAGCCAGCTAAGTGTTACAGCAGGCTTGCGCCAAATTATTTCCTGGCTCTGTCTGGGCTCTGAAATCACCGCTGTGTTGCAGTTGACAGTGCAACACTGTGCAGTTCTGTGACATACTCCAGGGACTGAAGTGTGGAGGCAGGGACAGAAGACATATTCATTGATTATAGGCAGTGGGCCTTTGCTAAAAAAATTTGGCCAAAAAATCTATTTGCCTGGCTGTCACTGTGCTCAGTGTTCTGGGTCTGTGTGTGCTGGGTGTAGTAGTTCTACAAAATCATACGCAGCCAGCTAAGTGTTACAGCAGGCTTGTGCCAAATTATTTCCTGGCTCTGTCTGGGCTCTGAAATCACCGCTGTGTTGCAGTTGACAGTGCAACACTGTGCAGTTCTGTGACATACTCCAGGGACAGAAGTGTGGAGGCAGGGACAGAAGACATATTCATTGATTATAGGCAGTGGGCCTTTGCTAAAAAAATTTGGGCAAAAAATCTATTTGGCCTGCCTGTCACTGTGCTCAGTGTTCTGGGTCTGTGTGTGCTGGGTGTAGTAGTTCTACAAAATCATACGCAGCCAGCTAAGTGTTACAGCAGGCTTGCGCCAAATTATTTCCTGGCTCTGTCTGGGCTCTGAAATCACCGCTGTGTTGCAGTTGACAGTGCAACACTGTGCAGTTCTGTGACATACTCCAGGGACAGAAGTGTGGAGGCAGGGACAGAAGACATATTCATTGATTATAGGCAGTGGGCCTTTGCTAAAAAAATTTGGGTGAAAAATGTATTTGGCCTGGCTGTCACCGTGCTCAGTGTTCTGGGTCTGTGTGTGCTGGGTGTAGTAGTTCTACAAAATCATACGCAGCCAGCTAAGTGTTACAGCAGGCTTGCGCCAAATTATTTCCTGGCTCTGTCTGGGCTCTGAAATCACCGCTGTGTTGCAGTTGACAGTGCAACACTGTGCAGTTCTGTGACATACTCCAGGGACAGAAGTGTGGAGGCAGGGACAGAAGACATATTCATTGAATATAGGCAGTGGGCCTTTGCTAAAAAAATTTGGGCAAAAAATCTATTTGGCCTGCCTGTCACTGTGCTCAGTGTTCTGGGTCTGTGTGTGCTGGGTGTAGTAGTTCTACAAAATCATACGCAGCCAGCTAAGTGTTACAGCAGGCTTGCGCCAAATTATTTCCTGGCTCTGTCTGGGCTCTGAAATCACCGCTGTGTTGCAGTTGACAGTGCAACACTGTGCAGTTCTGTGACATACTCCAGGGACAGAAGTGTGGAGACAGGGACAGAAGACATATTCATTGATTATAGGCAGTGGGCCTTTGCTAAAAAAATGTGGGCAAAAAATCTATTTGGCCTGCCTTTCACTGTGCTCAGTGTTCTGGGTCTGTGTGTGCTGGGTGTAGTAGTTCTACAAAATCATACGCAGCCAGCTAAGTGTTACAGCAGGCTTGCGCCAAATTATTTCCTGGCTCTGTCTGGGCTCTGAAATCACCGCTGTGTTGCAGTTGACAGTGCAACACTGTGCAGTTCTGTGACATACTCCAGGGACAGAAGTGTGGAGGCAGGGACAGAAGACATATTCATTGATTATAGGCAGTGGGCCTTTGCTAAAAAAATTTGGGCAAAAAATCTATTTGGCCTGGCTGTCACTGTGCTCAGTGTTCTGGGTCTGTGTGTGCTGGGTGTAGTAGTTCTACAAAATCATACGCAGCCAGCTAAGTGTTACAGCAGGCTTGCGCCAAATTATTTCCTGGCTCTGTCTGGGCTCTGAAATCACCGCTGTGTTGCAGTTGACAGTGCAACACTGTGCAGTTCTGTGACATACTCCAGGGACAGAAGTGTGGAGGCAGGGACAGAAGACATATTCATTGATTATAGGCAGTGGGCCTTTGCTAAAAAAATGTGGGCAAAAAATCTATTTGGCCTGCCTTTCACTGTGCTCAGTGTTCTGGGTCTGTGTGTGCTGGGTGTAGTAGTTCTACAAAATCATACGCAGCCAGCTAAGTGTTACAGCAGGCTTGCGCCAAATTATTTCCTGGCTCTGTCTGGGCTCTGAAATCACCGCTGTGTTGCAGTTGACAGTGCAACACTGTGCAGTTCTGTGACATACTCCAGGGACAGAAGTGTGGAGGCAGGGACAGAAGACATATTCATTGATTATAGGCAGTGGGCCTTTGCTAAAAAAATTTGGGCAAAAAATCTATTTGGCCTGGCTGTCACTGTGCTCAGTGTTCTGGGTCTGTGTGTGCTGGGTGTAGTAGTTCTACAAAATCATACGCAGCCAGCTAAGTGTTACAGCAGGCTTGCGCCAAATTATTTCCTGGCTCTGTCTGGGCTCTGAAATCACCGCTGTGTTGCAGTTGACAGTGCAACACTGTGCAGTTCTGTGACATACTCCAGGGACTGAAGTGTGGAGGCAGGGACAGAAGACATATTCATTGATTATAGGCAGTGGGCCTTTGCTAAAAAAATTTGGCCAAAAAATCTATTTGCCTGCCTGTCACTGTGCTCAGTGTTCTGGGTCTGTGTGTGCTGGGTGTAGTAGTTCTACAAAATCATACGCAGCCAGCTAAGTGTTACAGCAGGCTTGCGCCAAATTATTTCCTGGCTCTGTCTGGGCTCTGAAATCACCGCTGTGTTGCAGTTGACAGTGCAACACTGTGCAGTTCTGTGACATACTCCAGGGACAGAAGTGTGGAGGCAGGGACAGAAGACATATTCATTGATTATAGGCAGTGGGCCTTTGCTAAAAAAATTTGGGCAAAAAATCTATTTGGCCTGCCTGTCACTGTGCTCAGTGTTCTGGGTCTGTGTGTGCTGGGTGTAGTAGTTCTACAAAATCATACGCAGCCAGCTAAGTGTTACAGCAGGCTTGCGCCAAATTATTTCCTGGCTCTGTCTGGGCTCTGAAATCACCGCTGTGTTGCAGTTGACAGTGCAACACTGTGCAGTTCTGTGACATACTCCAGGGACAGAAGTGTGGAGGCAGGGACAGAAGACATATTCATTGAATATAGGCAGTGGGCCTTTGCTAAAAAAATTTGGGCAAAAAATCTATTTGGCCTGCCTGTCACTGTGCTCAGTGTTCTGGGTCTGTGTGTGCTGGGTGTAGTAGTTCTACAAAATCATACGCAGCCAGCTAAGTGTTACAGCAGGCTTGCGCCAAATTATTTCCTGGCTCTGTCTGGGCTCTGAAATCACCGCTGTGTTGCAGTTGACAGTGCAACACTGTGCAGTTCTGTGACATACTCCAGGGACAGAAGTGTGGAGACAGGGACAGAAGACATATTCATTGATTATAGGCAGTGGGCCTTTGCTAAAAAAATGTGGGCAAAAAATCTATTTGGCCTGCCTTTCACTGTGCTCAGTGTTCTGGGTCTGTGTGTGCTGGGTGTAGTAGTTCTACAAAATCATACGCAGCCAGCTAAGTGTTACAGCAGGCTTGCGCCAAATTATTTCCTGGCTCTGTCTGGGCTCTGAAATCACCGCTGTGTTGCAGTTGACAGTGCAACACTGTGCAGTTCTGTGACATACTCCAGGGACAGAAGTGTGGAGGCAGGGATAGAAGACATATTCATTGATTATAGGCAGTGGGCCTTTGCTAAAAAAATTTGGGCAAAAAATCTATTTGGCCTGCCTGTCACTGTGCTCAGTGTTCTGGGTCTGTGTGTGCTGGGTGTAGTAGTTCTACAAAATCATACGCAGCCAGCTAAGTGTTACAGCAGGCTTGCGCCAAATTATTTCCTGGCTCTGTCTGGGCTCTGAAATCACCGCTGTGTTGCAGTTGACAGTGCAACACTGTGCAGTTCTGTGACATACTCCAGGGACAGAAGTGTGGAGGCAGGGATAGAAGACATATTCATTGATTATAGGCAGTGGGCCTTTGCTAAAAAAATTTGGGCAAAAAATCTATTTGGCCTGCCTGTTACTGTGCTCAGTGCTCTGGGTCTGTGTGTGCTGGGTGTAGTAGTTCTACAAAATCATACGCAGCCAGCTAAGTGTTACAGCAGGCTTGCGCCAAATTATTTCCTGGCGTTCTGTAAGCGAAGTCAGCCTCCAACCACAGGCCAATAAGCGGCACATTTAATTACAGCGTTCTGTCTCTGCATTACTGGTAATACAGCATGCTGAGGGGTAGGGGTAGGCCTAGAGGACGTGGGCGCGGCCGAGGACGCGGAGGCCCTAGTCCGGGTGTGGGCACAGGCCGAGCTCCTGATCCAGGTGTATCGCAGCCGACTGCTGCGGGATTAGGAGAGAGGCACGTTTCTGGCGTCCCCACATTCATCGCACATTTAATGGGTCCACGCGGTAGACCTTTATTAGAAAATGAGCAGTGTGAGCAGGTCCTGTCGTGGATGGCAGAAAGTGCTTCCAGCAATCTATCGTCCACCCACAGTTCTGCGCCGTCCACTGCTGCAACTCAGAATCCTCTGGCTGCTGCTCCTCCTTCCTCCCAGCCTCCTCACTTCATGAAAATGAGACATTCTGAGGAGCGGGCAGACTCCCAGGAACTGTTCTCGGGCCCCTGCTCAGATTGGGCAGCAGTGGTTCCTCTCCCACCAGAGGAGTTTATCGTGACTGATGCCCAACCATTGGAAAGTTCCTGGGGTCCGGGGGATGAGGCTGGGGACTTCCGGCAACTGTCTCAAGACCTTTCAGTGGGTGAGGAGGCCGATGACGATGAAACACAGTTGTCTATCAGTGAGGTAGTAGTAAGGGCAGTAAGTCCGAGGGAGGAGCGCACCGAGGATTCAGAGGAAGAGCAGCAGGACAATGAGGTGACTGACCCCACCTGGTTTGCTACGCCTACTGAGGACAGGTCTTCAGAGGGGGAGGCAAGGGCAGCTGCAGGGCAGGTTGCAAGAGGCAGTGCGGTGTCCAGGGGTAGAGGCAGGGCCAGACCGAATAATCCACCAACTGTTTCCCAAAGCGCCCCCTCGCGCCATGCCACCCTGCAGAGGCCGAGGTGCTCAAAGGTCTGGCAGTTTTTCACTGAGAGTGCAGACGACCGACAAACAGTGGTGTGCAACCTTTGTCGCGCCAAGATCAACCGGGGAGCCACCACCACCAGCCTCACCACCACCAGCATGCGCAGACATATGATGGCCAAGCACCCCACAAGGTGGGACGAAGGCCGTTCACCGCCTCCGGTTTGCACCGCTGCCTCTTCCCCTGTGCCCCAACCTGCCACTGAGATCCAACCCCGCTCTGAGGACACAGGCACTACCGTCTCCTGGCCTGCACCCACACCCTCACCTCCGCTGTCCTCGGCCCCATCCACCAATGTCTGTCAGCGCAGCGTCCAGCCGTCGCTAGCGCAAGTGTTTGAGCGCAAGCGCAAGTACACCGCCACGCACCCGCACGCTCAAGCGTTAAACGTGCACGTAGCCAAATTTATCAGCCTGGAGATGCTGCCGTATAGGGTTGTGGAAACGGAGTCCTTCAAAAGCATGATGGCGGCGGCGGCCCCGCGCTACTCAGTTCCCAGTCGCCACTATTTTTCCCGATGTGCCGTCCCAGCCCTGCACGACCACGTCTCCCGCAACATTGTACGCGCCCTCACCAACGCGGTTACTGCCAAGGTCCACTTAACAATGGACACGTGGACAAGCACAGGCGGGCAGGGCCACTATATCTCCCTGACGGCACATTGGGTGAATTTAGTGGAGGCTGGGACAGAGTCAGAGCCTGGGACCGCTCACATCCTACCCACCCCCAGAATTGCGGGCCACAGCTCGGTGGTGGTATCTGCGGCGGTGTATGCTTCCTCCACTAAAGCACCCTCCTCCTCCTCCTCCTCCAACGCAACCTCTGTCTCGCAATCAAGATGTGTCAGCAGCAGCACGTCGCCAGCAGTCGGTGTCGCACGGCGTGGCAGCACAGCGGTGGGCAAGCGTCAGCAGGCCGTGCTGAAACTACTCAGCTTAGGAGATAAGAGGCACACGGCCCACGAACTGCTGCAGGGTCTGACAGAGCAAACCGACCGCTGGCTTGCGCCACTGAGCCTCCAACCGGGCATGGTCGTGTGTGACAACGGCCGTAACCTGGTGGCGGCTCTGCAGCTCGGCAGCCTCACGCACGTGCCATGCCTGGCCCACGTCTTTAATTTGGTGGTTCAGCGCTTTGTGAAAAGCTACCCACGCTTGTCAGACCTGCTCGGAAAGGTGCGCCGGCTCTGCGCACATTTCCGCAAGTCCCACACGGACGCTGCCACCCTGCGCACCCTGCAACATCGGTTTAATCTGCCAGTGCACCGACTGCTGTGCGACGTGCCCACACGGTGGAACTCTACGCTCCACATGTTGGCCAGGCTCTATGAGCAGCGTAGAGCTATAGTGGAATACCAACTCCAACATGGGCGGCGCAGTGGGAGTCAGCCTCCTCAATTCTTTTCAGAAGAGTGGGCCTGGTTGGCAGACATCTGCCAGGTCCTTGGAAAGTTTGAGGAGTCTACCCAGGTGGTGAGCAGCGATGATGCAATCATTAGCGTCACCATTCCTCTGCTATGCCTCTTGAGAAGTTCCCTGCAAAGCATAAAGGCAGACGCTTTGCGCTCGGAAACAGAGCCGGGGGAAGACAGTATGTCGCTGGATAGTCAGAGCACCCTCCTGTCTATATCTCAGCGCGGTGAGGAGGAGGAGGAGGAGGAAGATGAGGAGGAGGGGGAAGAGACAGCTTGGCCCACTGCTGAGGGTACACATGCTGCTGGCCTGCCATCCTTTCAGCGTGTATGGAGGAGGAGGAGGAGGAGGATCCTGAAAGTGATCTTCCTAGTGAGGACAGCCATGTGTTGCGTACAGGTACCTTGGCACACATGGCTGACTTCATGTTAGGATGCCTTTCTCGTGACCCTCGCGTTACACGCATTCTGGCCACTACGGATTACTGGGTGTACACACTGCTTGACCCACGGTATAAGGGGAACCTTTCCACTCTCATACCCGAAGAGGAAAGGGGTTCGAGAGTGTTGCTATACCGCAGGACCCTGTCGGACAAACTGATGGTAAAATTCCCATCCGACAGCGCTAGTGGCCGAAGGCGCAGTTCCGAGGGCCAGGTAGCAGGGGAGGCGCGGAGATCAGGCAGCATGTACAGCACAGGCAGGGCAACACTCTTTAAGGCCCTTGACAGCTTTATGGCTCCCCAGCAAGACTGTGTCACCGCTCCCCAGTCACGGCTGAGTTGGCGGGAGCACTGTAAAAGGATGGTGAGGGAGTACGTAGCCGATCGCACGACCGTCCTCCGTGACGCCTCTGCCCCCTACAACTACTGGGTGTCGAAGCTGGACACGTGGCCTGAACTCGCGCTGTATGCCCTGGAGGTGCTTGCTTGTCCTGTGGCTAGCGTCTTGTCAGAGAGGGTGTTTAGTGCGGCTGGGGGAATCATCACGGATAAGCGTACCCACCTGTCAACCGACAGTGCCGACAGGCTAACACTCATCAAGATGAACAAAGCCTGGATTTCTCCAGACTTCTCTTCTCCACCAGCGGACAGCAGCGAAACCTAAACAATACGTAAGCTGCACCCGCGGATGGAAGCATCGTTCTCTATCACCATCCAAAACGGGGACCTTTTTGCTTCATCTATCTGTGTATAATATTCCTCCTCCTCCGCCTGCTCCTCCTCCTGAAACCTCACATAATCACGCCGAACGGGCAATTTTTCTTAGGCCCACAAGGCTCAGTCATATAATTTTTCTAAACAATTTTTATACGTTTCAATGCTCATTAAAGCGTTGAAACTTTCACCTCAACCAATTTTTATTTTTACTGGGCTGCCTCCAGGCCTAGTTACCAATTAAGCCACATTAACCAAAGCGATTAATGGGTTTCACCTGCCCTCTTGGTGGGGCATGGGCAATTTTTCTCAGGTACATTAGTACTGTTGGTACACCAATTTTTGGGGCCCCTCGCCTACAGTGTAATCCAATTAATTTTTTGCCCACCTGCATTACAGCTGACGTAACATCAGCTGTGTTGGGCACTGCAATGGGATATATTTATGTACCGCCGGTGGGTTCCAGGGAGCCACCCATGCTGTGGGTGCACAGGGAGTTGTAACTGCATGTGTCCACTTCTAAAGAACCCCGGTCTGACTGGGGCATGCAGTGTGGGCCGAAGCCCACCTGCATTAAACATGACATTATTACCTCAGCTGTGATGGGCAATGCAATGGGATATATTTATGTACAGCCGGTGGGTTCCAGGGAGCCACCCATGCTGTGGGTGCACACGGAATTCCCATTGCGGAGTTGTACCTGCCTGTGACTATTTATAAAAACCGCGGTCTGACTGGGGCATGCAGACACCTTGACAGAATGAATAGTGTGTGGCACATAGGTTCCCCATTGCTATGCCCACGTGTGCAGCTCCAGATGGAGGTGGCACAGGATTGCATTTCTCATTGCTTCTGTACAGCATTGTGGACTATCGCCCCGCCCCTTTTAAAGAGGGTCGCTGCCTAGCCGTGCCAACCCTCTGCAGTGTGTGCCTGCCGTTTCTCCTCATGGCAGACGCACATATAAATAGACATGAGGGTGGCGTGGCATGAGGGCAGCTGAAGGCTGCGCAGGGACACTTTGGTGTGTGCTGTGGACACTGGGTCGTGCGGGGGGGGGGGGGGTTGGGCAGCATGTAACCCAGGAGAAGTGGCAGCGGAGTGTCATGCAGGCAGTGATTGTGCTTTGTTGGAGGTAGTGTGGTGCTTAGCTAAGGTATGCATTGCTAATGAGGGCTTTTCAGAAGTAAAAGTTGTTGGGGGGGGGGCCACTCTTGCCGCTATTGTGGCTTAATAGTGGGACCTGGGAACTTGAGATGCAGCCCAACATGTAGACCCTCGCCTGCCCTATCCGTTGCTGTGTCGTTTCCATCACTTTCTTGGGTTTTGCAGATTTTCACAAATGAAAACCTTAGCGAGCATCGGCGATATACAAAAATGCTCGGGTCGCCCATTGACTTCAATGGGGTTCGTTACTCGAAACGAACCCTCGAGCATCGCGAAAAGTTCGTCTCGAGTAACGAGCACCCGAGCATTTTGGTGCTCGCTCATCTCTACTAGAGACCAAAATGCCTTAGAAAGGGCTGTGAAGAATGAATGGAATGTGGAGGTGCTGCCAACCAGGACAACCCACCAAAGGTGTGTGAAGAGCTATAGAAAGAGAAGACTGGTGGATAGGCGCAACTCTCCAGAAAATATGATGGGACGGTAGGTTTCCTATGCAGTTTTTTCAATATACTTAATAAAAGAGAAGTTGGATAATACATCTTACCATCCCATCATCTTTTCTGGAGAGTTGCACCTATCCACCAGTCTTTTCTTTCTATAGCTCTTCACACTTTGGAGAGGATTGGCTGGTTTGTTTATGATGGAAATTTTTGTAAGAAATTGTCTGCTTACATTGGAATGTAAAAGATGTAGGTCTTTGGTTAAATCTAATGGTTTCTTCCAAGGCTCCTTCCAATCCTCCTAAAGTAACCTTCACCCTAGGTATTTTTCGCAAGGGAATGCAATGCAAGTGGTCTTCCACTTGTAAATACAAGCATGAATGTTCTTTTTATGGAGGCAGCCACCCCATGTTGTGCTGTTTTAAGAAAGCCAGTCTGCTTGGGCAGCCATTTACAAATTAACGGTTGGTCAAAAGCGTCAATCCCAGTAAGGTTGTCGAGAATGCTTCCATGGGTAAAGCATTATCCAAATCAATAAATGCACAATTTTTAGTTTATAATTCTTTCTGGCTTATCCACTCTTTGTCATTTCCTTTTGGAGGGTCTTTAAATGATGACATAAATAAATCATTCATTTCAGATAAATATGCTACATCCGAGCAGGCATTGTCTATTGTCAGGTCTTTTGGATGGACAGAGCTGATGGCGAAGGCTGATATACAATCAGCTTTAGCTTGTTGCCAATTGACTCCCAGATGTTTCATTTTTTGGGATTTTAGTTTGAAGGTCAGTTTTATTTTGATGAATGTTTACCAATGAGTTGCTCCCTGTCTTGTTTCTGCTACGTTTTTTCCTCCCGTTTG
Source organism: Eleutherodactylus coqui (assembly GCF_035609145.1). Taxonomy (NCBI): domain Eukaryota; kingdom Metazoa; phylum Chordata; class Amphibia; order Anura; family Eleutherodactylidae; genus Eleutherodactylus; species Eleutherodactylus coqui. The sequence goes on from NC_089841.1 coordinate 100,257,117, forward strand.
GAGTGAGTTGTAACAGTGGAAACAATGCAAGGAGGATTGTCTCATTATTTGGATGATTTTCTGTTTGCAGGTTCGGCAGATTCAGAGGTGTGTTCTCAGTTGTTAAAAGTTTTTTCCCAGATGTGTTTGCTTTTTGGTTTCCCTCTAGCTGCTGAAAAAACAATGTTGCTGTTGACTTGTATTGAGTATTTGGGGATAGTGATTGATTCTGTAGCGTGGAGTTTTATCTGCCCACCGTGAAGATTGAGCTGGCTGGGCTATTAATTGTTCAGTTGCTGAGTGAAGTAAAACTTTCTGTTAGAGAAGTTCAGTCATTATTAGGCTTTTGGCTTTTTGTTCTCGGGTGATGCCAATGGGGTGGATTTTTTGTAGGAGATTAGCTGGGGTTATCGCTGGGATTAGAAATCCGCAGTTTAGTGTTTGCATTGATAACGAGGTGTGAGGAGATTTCTCCGTTTTGCTGGAATTTTTGCAGAACTTCAATGGGAATTTGCCGAGGCAAGATGAAATTGTTCAATGCAAGAAAGTTGCAGCTGTTTACAGATGCGACAGATAGCACAAGCTTTGATGTCTTTTGGAATGGACTTTAGTGTGCAGAGCAGTCACATTTTTGTGGGTAGAGAATAAGTTTTAAATAATTTAGTTGTCTTGGAACTTTTTCCTATTTTAGTTTCCTAAAGCACATTGTATTTTTATAATGACAATAAAGGGGTCATGCTCGCTATAACTTGTTTGCCTGCTAAATCTGCATTGGTTGTTAAGTTTCTGCGGCATTTAATTTTGGTGTGTTTGCAGCTAAATATTTGGATAAAAGCTGTGCATATTGCTGCTTACTCAAATGTTGCTGCTTTCATGGTTCCAGTTCCAGAAATCCTGGGAGTTAGTTCCCTGGGCCGACATAGAAGAGGAGAGGTGCCTAGAATATCTCTGGGGCTTGATATGGTCTAAACCATGGAGTTATATGCAAATAAGGAAGATGGAACAATACCTCTGCAGCGCCACTTATTGGATGGCAGCATCCTGCAAATCAATGTCCGACCCTTTATTCAGGTCTTTAGAACAAATATTGGGAATTGAAAACCAAGCCAGAATCCATACACAGACAGCTGTTTCTGGGTTTTTGCCTCTCATCAGTGTGCAATAGGTTTCTGGTTTGGCTAGTGAGAGGCCTGTGACGTGGGTCGGGAGGGATAACATCACTCCTTAAGGACAGCACCTACCGTAGAAGGTGAGTGAGGAGACTTATAAGGCCATATATGCTCCTCTACTCAATTCCCAATCATTAGAATACAGCAAGACCTATTTATTTGTGAAAACAATGGGCGCAAAAAAAAAAGAAGTGATAATGAAATCAATAGGTTCTATTCTCTGCATTATGCAAAATCACGGCATATCATGCCCATCTGTTTAAGTCCTTATTTAGTTCACTTCGTATTGCTAATTCATGGGGTTATGAGGCTGTCGCTGTTTTTGCATGGCAAACTCCTTAAGGCTACATTCACACCAGCGAGCGCAATATCGGGCCGAGAAACCCGGCCCAATATCATGCTTCTCAATGCGCATTTTACCGGCAGATGCGAAGCGTTTTTCATGCAAAAATGCCTCGCATCACTTCTGTGAAATTATGATTCTCCGGCACTTGTTTCGGATCAGCAAGTGTTTCCCTTTGATTTCAAAGGGAAACATCACATCAACTAACTGTCCCATTGAAAACAATGGGCGATGTGCTCTGAAGGACGCCAAAAAATAGGACGTGTAGCAATTTCCTTTTTACTATGCAGCTTTGCTGTGACGAATAAAAATCACTCATGTGAATGACTCCATTGAAAAGAATGGCGTTCACATTGGAGTGAGTTCTGGTTCATGTTCTGATGCTCCAAATGAGACAAAATTCGGACACCTGCCACTTCAGACGATGCGCTCGCCATTTATTAAATAAAAAGATTTTGCATAAAAGTTGTCGATAGGTGGCGCTGTGGCTATACGAATCACACTATAAATGTTCAATAAGTCCCCCTTGGTTTTCAATAGCACTCTCTATTCACAAATTCACTATTTTTTCCACCGCTGAACGCAGTGAGTCAGCTTTAATCACTACAACATGCTGACAAATGCGGTCCTTCAGATCGGACACTCATGCACCTCTGCCAAAGGTAGACCTGACCCACTACAGCCTCACCTATCGGTGACTTTTTTACTAATTTTTTTTTTCACAAATGGCGAGCGCATCGTCTATAGTGCACGTTGTCCAAATTTCATCTCATTAGGAGCAGCAGAATACCCTCCAGATGCCTCTATGTTGAGGAAGCTTAATTTTACTAGCCCTGTACACTTGCTGTTCTGGGATAGGTTTTCTACTAGTATGCTATAAATGCCCATAACCCTTAAAACACTCCCCTCCACTAACCTCCTCACATACAGGTGTGTAGAGAGGTGACCATGCTTGTACATAACCCCCTTCACTGAAGTCTATGGGAGTTAGCAATTGCGCCAAATGCTGTTAGTCAGCTCTTTTGGCAACTTGTATAGACTTCAGTGCAGAGGATCACACACCTATCAAGCCCCTATCGAGCATTTATGGTACATACAGTGAAAGTGCCATATATATTCCTATGATGGGAATATAATTAAAGTAGTAGGATTGCCCTTTTTAGCTTATCTGTGTCCAATTAGCCATGCTATTAATAAGCACATATAGAAATTCCACAGCTAAGGGTCAATGTGCCTCCCAGTTATTGTTCACAACATGCAGTGCTTACACATCTCGGCTACTTGATTGTGATGATCCCTAAAATATTTAACAATTTCTGCTAAATGTTCGTACTGAGCGCATTCACACAGGTAAATCCCGCATGATTTCTGTGTGTTGCGAGATGCACAGAAATTGCACAGAAAACGACCTCATTGTCATTAATGGAGGCATTTCCATGTGCGATTTTTGTCTAGCAATGCTGCCAGAAGGGATGTGAAAGAAAAATTGTATTATGCCTTATTTTGGGGATATATCACCCATTCTTGTCTATGGGAGCAAAAAAAAGTACATTTGAGTTGGGTGAATTTTGCACGTCGTTTTCACGTTCAAGAAAGTCGCAAGTGCTGCAATGCAAATGCGATGTGGTTTGCTTTCAAAATGCATCAAACTCGCATAAAAATCGCATTTTGCAAATAGTGAGTTTTTTGGACAGATATCGTACTGATATAAAACTCACCCGCGTAAATCTGAAGCTTTCGATTCATTAAGTTAAATCATTTTGATGCCATAGAAGTAAAAATTAAATAACCTCGGACTAACAATAAAACGTGTTCTTGTCTTACGCAGCACACGCGGATCCTGCAGAATAGGGACCCTCATACCTGGCTGAAGGGCTCCAATGCACTTTCCTAAATTTGCAATAATTTTTTATGTTAGCATGCAAGCAAGTTTTCCCAAATCACGGCTTATAAGACCCTAACCTTTCTTTTCTGCCCGTGTCATTGTACTTAGCAGCGGCAGTTAATAGGAAGTAATTAGTGCTCAGGAGATACAATAGTGTTTGATTGATGTGACTGGATGACTTGATGCAAAAGGGAAGACAAAACCCTGAGCTAGGATTTGTGAAGAAGGGAGATTAACAGACAACAAAGGATATGAAGGCAAAGAGAGGGAAATGTTGAGAAGTTCGCATTTCTATGCCTTAACCCTTTAAGGGGTCCACTGCCTGCCTGCATCATCAGTAACCTTGTCATTAATTAGCTTCTATAAGGAGGTCTGTGGAAGTCTGCAGAGAGGCGCTATCTGTGTTCTGCCTCCTCATCTCGCTTCTGTTATACATTAAATTGGTCTTTCTTCTCTTCGGCTTGTTTTAATTCATGTGGTTCCCTCAGCAGCAGGGAAGTGTACAGTTAATTGCTATGTACAGTGAGAGCCAAGTGGTCTCTCTGGTGTTCTACAATGGAGACGGAGGCTTCTGTTTTAAGATCTCTACTGCTTCCTTGTGTTCAGATGCGGGCCTAACTCATACTGCTAATAAAGTAATCCATGGCTGGCTCTATATAGAGGACGAACTAGAGCGAGAAGACTCATTAAAGGGTCAAAACCACTATGCTGGGTAGTGTCCACACTTGGGGAGCAAATTAATGAGGGAAGACGCTCGTGTTGTAAAGTTTTTAATTGAAAGTAATAGCATTCTACTGGTTGTAGTGTAGATTCTGGCTTAATAGGTCAATGGTTGGAAGTTGTAAAAAGGGGTTTTCCAGGCTTTTTTCCCCTTAATTGATGACCTATCCTATTTCCATGGAAGAGAACCTGCAATACAATTCCGGGGTATTATAGTGTACAGAGCTGTGTTACTTTGGCTCAGAAACACACTTGATTGGCATGGCTGAGAATACATCATCAATAAAAAGCCTGGAAACCCCCTTAAAGGAATCTGGCATGTTCCCACAGCACTATAAGCTAAGTTACGGTGCTGTTACGGGATCTGACAGGGAGCCGGGTGATGTATTTTTTATATTCACCAGCTCCCTGGGTCAGGCAATGTTCCCCTCTGAAGTTGGCGCACGACATGAAATTCTGACTCTTTTCAGAGTCCTGTGTGCGTGCTTTCCTACACAAGCCTATGAGAGAGTGCGGGCGTGGGACTCTCAAAAGAGTTAGATTTTCCTGCCGGCTCCCGTCACCTCCCCTAAAATCACCATAACTTAGTTTATAGTGCTGTGGGGACATGACAGGTTCCCTTAAAGGTTAATTTAATTGGTATACCCATTGTCAGTGTGTCTTAAATCTCAAGATACACATTTTTTTCTTTAGTCATATTTGGAGGCTGCCATGTCACAGATTTATTAAGTGAGGGGGTTATCCAGTTGAAAGCTATTTATGACTTATATTTAGGATAGACCATTAATAGTAAATCTTTAGAGTTCACTAGCTAGGACCCCTGCGAATCAGCTGCTTACCGTGCTTGTGCTCATGCCCTGAGCAAATTTCTGTAGGAAGCAGACAGCTCCGTTTCTACTGCGGTGGCCTAGCTTGTTATTACACGTGAAGCTCCTATTTATTTCAATGGGAATTTTGCCTATAATACTAAATCTCACCACAGACAGACTTTTGCCCTTGCTGTTACTAAGGCACATTGGTAATTCAGCAGAAATAGGAGCTTAGCTGGATCTCTTAAGATTTCCCTCAATGCTATTGTCTCCTATCAGCACACCATCTATTGATTTAGCTCTTGTATTGCATAGATCAATGGCTATTAAAGCTGCAGTACGATAACCAACAGCATCCCCTTATCTAAAATTGAAAGATAGTGTCTATTGACTACCTGTATATATCATGTGAAGGGTCAAGGATAGAATGTTATCATAGGATTTAAAAAAATTGCTACAAGAGCAGTATATCCCCACCATATTCCATAGCGATGTACTCCATTAGTAGCAGACGGCTCATGACATCATCACACTTATTTTTAGCTATCACTTCCAATTACAAGACGCTGTTGACTATTTTGGGAACCAGAGCTGGCATTTTCCATTGTTAGAATGGAGTGTGTGAAATTCAGTGAAGTTGGAGGTCTGCGATGTGTTCCAAGAAGGGACTGTGGGAAACTAGTTGGTGACAGAAATTCCACATGGGAGGTATCTGACATCTGTCAGTTTCATCAGTACCTTACATTTTACTGCATGCTATGTGACCAGAAATAAAGTTTTATTGTCTGTGGCCTCAATATCTATGAAAAAACTTAATACGGTACTTAGATGAAATTATGTATCATTATAGTCCGGATTGTACAGAAGAACTGATTTATCAGTCTTACTATTCAAACGTCAAAATGTTTTAAGCAGTATGACCACTAATGATAGTCACATGGGGTTAGTATTGGATACGATCAATTGCAATCCTTCATTCTTGAAAAAAATTGTGATTGATAGATTGTAAATGTGTTACTATGACATGCATTGATATGAATATATTGGTCAAGGAGTTCCAAGACCAGGTTCCCACATGTCCAGCAGTCAATGCTTTTATCCCTCCAGTGTATAAGTAGAATGGTAATGCCCCATAGTCTCCTGTAAGACCATTCAAGGTATCTGGCCCATCAATTTTGATACCGTATGTCCCTTTGTGCCGAACAGAAAAATGCTGCATGCAGCAACAGACAATGAATTGTAGCACGAAGTGCGCAAATATGTCATTAGTTGTGTCCAGCAAAGGCATAAAACAGCTGACTAGACACAACCAATATATTATGCACCCCACCTAAGTAGACAATCAAGTCTTTTGCATTATGAAGATTAATTCTTAAAAGGGTTTTCTGAGTAAATTGGGGGCAGTAATACTTACCTCCCGCTGCCTGCGATCTACCAGTCTTCTGTTTATAAGTACTGAGTTGTTCACCCACATGACCGCTGCAGCAATAGAAAGCCTGACAGTGACATCACTGGTGACATCCCGTAAACTTGCCTGGGGAGTCTACATTAGAAGCCCATGTGACAGGTTTACAGGATGCCACCAGGCCTTCTGGCTGGGTGATGTCAACTGTCAGATGCCACAGCGTTAGACCATGAAGATGGTGGTCTGGCACTGCAGGGAGTAAATTCATTTTATATACTTTTGGGCACGGGGACGAAAACTATATAAGATAAATAACTCAGAAAACCCTTTTAAATCTGCATTTAATAGATGTGGCACAGAAACATTTATAGCAGAAAATTTCAACGTCAATGACTGGTGAAGTTGGCCATAGATGCCTGATAGCCGAAGAACTAACACAACAATGTGGTCAAATCTGTCAACAGTCTTAGAGGCTATCAGATCTTCACTCAAGGTCTGGTGTCGGTGGCCGTGTGTGTGTAGGGGGGGAATCGGTCATTGGACATTGGGTTTTAATCTATCTAATTATATAGTTGGATGATCTTTTGTAGAAGAGTTACTGAATGTCTGTTAGTGCTGTTGTCCAACATCTGTAGATCCTGATCCACCTAATGTGTGATGATCTTGTAGCTTCTTCCTCATTGTGTCACAGTGAATTGGAGAATGACCACAAGACATTCCAAGTCTATTTACTTTCAACTATTTGTGATCAGCCCTGCTTGCTTAACCTTTGTGTTGACTCATCATTGTATAGGGCTACTACTGGATGAGCCTCAGTTGGAGGAAGGAGGCTATAAACCAAGACCACTAAATTGATTTATTTGTCTGTCTACACTGCTTTTACTCCAACAGGTGTGAACACAGTTCTAGGACTGCAGGTATTTCAAGTGAATGGGTAATCTCTAGAGCTTGAGTCAATGCAGATAACACACACAATGCAGAGATTTCCATCTAATCATGTTTATTGCAACCACAGCGGTCAGATGACATCTTTAGGCAGAGATGTCTCTCATGAATGAATCCAAAGTGATTACACGACCGTCCTGGCTTCGTTCCCAGTCTTCTCTCTGCGGTTACACAAACTTCTCTTTCTTCTTTACTAGAAGATCATTGGTTTATCTAGGTGACAGCTGAAAAGCTTCATGTTTCATTAAAAACACATTAGGTGTATAGGCAAAATCATTCCATTCATCTATGTTTCTAGCAGAAGGTGCTACCTTAAAGAATGCCAGTGCTATGTTGCCAGTAACCAAAGCCAACGAAGACAATACTTACATCATGGGAATCAATTCCTTCGTTCCCATTAGAAGCCCTGCTTGTGCTGGGAGTCTATGCAGCCACTATGTAAGTGCTGAGAAGGGATAGTTGCCAGAAGTTTTAATCACCAGATGTACGAAATGTGTATTACAATCTGAATATTGGAGAGGCCAAAAGGATGTGGGGGACATGGTTTTGGCTCTGGGCTGAGCGTCTAGGCGTTTTCTTGGACTGTCACACAGGAGATGATAGAGAGGTTCTCCCAAATAGAGGTAAAGGGATGCAGACAAAATGTAGATGAAACAATTTTTGTTAAAAATGATAAGCGGTTCAAAAATATTTTCATCAGCGTAATTTCAAATAAAATTTGCATAAATGAGTTGTCCTAACGACTCTTATTGAAAATACGTAACCATCAGCTAATCTAATAATTAGATACATGCCATAATTACAATGAGTTAAAAAGGTACTTGTGATTAATTGTGCTTCATGAATCAGCAATTGTTTCATAGAGCAACTAGTTTTGCAATATCCTATGGACAAGTTTCACGTGATAGTTCTGTCCGGTAGCGATATGCATGGAACATGTGAACATTGTGCATTATTTCTGAGTGGAGGCAAAAAAAAATGGCATCACACTCTCATGTAAATGTGATTTTGAGATGCGTGTGATTTTTCTATTTTGAACAGCTTACGGTTTTCGCCTGTATGCAAATCGCATGTGCAGAGATGTGATGTGTTCTTCTAGCAAAATGTACATTGGAGAAATCACAGGTGTAATAGTGCGATATCAGTCCGATGATCTCACACTAAGGGCTTAAATAGATTAGTATATATTTGCCAGCAAGAAAATCTGCAAAACATGGAGAAAAGAACCCGTTGATTTCAAAGGGTTCACTCTCAACTTTTTTTTTTGTACACGCTATTATGTAAATATGGCCTCATTATGGTTTTAGTGTGTGAAAAATGGTCAGCTTCAGGGTTCGTTCACACAAGCGCCATGGGCACGCAGTATAGCCGCGTGCAAAGATAGCGGCTATACTGCTCTAAAGATCGCGTGAATGGGTCAATTCCAGCTACTTATAGTAGCCTGTTCACACGATCTGAGGTGTGGCGTGCGCGTTTTCCAGTTCCCATAGGAGTCTATGGAAAGTATGCGTTAATGATAGGTCAGGTCTAGAGATGAGCGAACCTACTCGGCCACGCCCCTTTTTCACCCGAGCGCCGCGATTTTCGAGTACTTCCGTACTCGGGTGAAAAGATTCGGGGGGCGCCGTGGGTGAGTGGGGGGGGAGAGGGAGAGAGAGAGGGCTCCCTCCTGTTCCCCGCTGCTACCCCCCGCTCCGCCACGCCTCCCCCCGCCCCCCCCCCCCGAATCTTTTCACCCGACTACGGAAGTACTCGAAAATCGCGGTGCTCGATCGAGTAATTACTCGAAACGAGTATATTCGCTCATCACTAGTCAGGTCCTATCCTGTCATGCACCACGGAGCTTAGATGCAACCTTGCAGTCACATGTCCTATCTTTGTTAGGTGCGCAAATTTAGTGCGTCTAACATTCTTTCATGTGAAAGCTTCTATAGGAAACCATTGGTTCCTATAGAAGCACTTTCTGTGCGCGACTATAATGCGCGCCTACAGCACTCGTGTGGATGAGCCCTTAGGCTGTATTTACACAGGCAAGCATGATATCAGTTTGAGAAACTGGAACTGTTATCAGGCTCATAAGCATGCAATTTTACCGGAGATGGTGATGCATTTTGCAACAAAAAAAAGCATCACATTGTTACACATGCGGTTTTTACACACTATTTTCCTGCCCTAAAAAAATGAAACCTGACAAATTGGAAGCAAGCTGAAGCCTTTTCTTTTTTTTTTCTCCAAAAACGGAGCAGAGGGACGGAAACCCTGAACTGAGCCTAACGCAGGCGTTAAAGCAGTCCATGTTGGTTGTAAAAGGTGCAAAAACAGATGTTTATGATTAAAAAAAAAAGAAACATTGCTAGTTGTAATATTATAATGTATACTATGTTGTTGGATTAGGATACAAATCTCTATGTGAGTGGATGTAGAGGTTTCCAGGGAATACAGTATGAAGGGCTGGTATTAAAGTCTGAAGTGCTGGGAGGGCTGGGGCTGTAGTTGGGATCTCCTTGGACTCTGGGAGGGTGAGTGAGCCCTCCTCTTACATTGAGTGCCCCTCCTTCCCACTGTGCTGACGGTGTAATGATATAATCATGAGGGGTGTCAGATCCCGCATTTGAACTTGCAGCCAAACAGACTCTGCTTCTTCTTTCACTAGGACTCTGTACAGACACAGGGTGGGAGAGAGCTCTGTCATCAGCTGCAACCAGGAAAGCTATAGGGTGACTGATAACAGCAGCACAGAAAGACAATAGCCCACAGAGCATCCTCTGACCCAGGGACATACATAGGCAGCATCCAGCAGCAACTCTGGACTACTGTACATCCCTGTATAACACTGGACTTGATGAAGCTAAGACAATATTAAGTCACCTTTAAAGGTAAACTACTTTTATTCATTGTGTGCTTAGTGATAACAGGTCAGTACCAGTTATATGTAATAGGAACATTAAGATTTTTTGGGGGAAAAAGGCACTGGAAAGGGTTAAATGTAGCATATGGATAAAATTGATAGTTGCTTTCAACTTTTTTTCTGCATTGTTCCGTCATACAAAGAACAATATGTCAAGGTGCCGTAGAGATGCAGGTCTGTTGAGGATGTATGGAGAGGTGCTTGTCTATATCAGAGATGACATCTGGCAGGTCATGGGCATATCTGTAATAGAAAGAACTGGGGTACTATTCCTGGAAAGCTCATTCTCCGCTTGTATAAGTCATTGAGATCCCAAAAAGTCTAAAGGATCTATAGGAGTAATCAACAGGGAACACCCAGACAAGAAAAATGAGGTGCTTAGTATAAGGGGGTCAATGGACCTTGAAGTAACTGCACTACACAAAGCAGAGTCTTAGACAAAGACTTACAAATATAGCAGGGGGAAGGGAAAATGCTATGCACTGAATGATTAGATGGATGGATGGATGGATGGATAGATAGATAGATAGATAGATAGATAGATAGATAGATAGATAGAAAATATAGTGATTTTTGCACCCACACATAGGAAATCACTAAAAAGTTGATACTATTTCTTGCACACATCACTGCAGCAGTGGACACTACAATGCTCTATAGTTTTAAAAGGAGTTTCTTTAGTTTTGTACTCACCAGATTAAATATTGCTACTCCAAATCCTCTTTGGCAGGGGTCAGCTCCTGTTACAAGTTAATGAGTACATTTCTCATAGATCCCCCACAAGTCTGTGTACATTGACCGTGCTGTGTGAACAATGTACATCCTAAGAAGCAATATTTACTCCACAGATGTTACACTGTGTTGCTGCATTTCAATAGAGCCTTGTAAAGTAATGGGAGTCAATTCAAGGGTAGCAGGGGTTAAAGATTTACTCCAGGCAAATAGCAAAAAAAAAGTGTTCTAACAAAGAAAGTCAAAAGCTCTATGGATTTAGGGCTGCACTGGTAGCTGGGCTCATTTCTATGAGAGTCACAGCACTAAAGGTATTGTTCTGGATCAGACCCTGCACTAGGATGTCTAGGAATGCACGATCCTGTTTCTTCTAATGGGAAGCACGACCCCTGCTGGAAAAGAGGAGAACTGCTTTCCGCAGCATCTTGCAGCAAATCTATTCCAACACGAGGATTTTACACACCCCCTTTGTGTCAGCTTTTGCTTTGCATCCTTTATTTAATTTCTCTCGGGTGATCTGCATGATAGAAGTCCATGCATGTGAACTGTATTATCCCATCCTTAAAACAGTGTTAAATGTGAAAGTATTTTTAAATCAATTTTATTCTAATTGACTGTATTTGCATATAGATACTTAGTCAAAAAGAGGGATCCAGTGCTATATCTCCATACTGGTACCCTATATTAAAATAACAATAGCGTACTGGAATAGGAATGCATGGAGGTGTTACATGATGGTATGACACACTGCAAAGTTGAAGAGTAGCATGTGCAAAGCAGAAATCAGCTTTCCGCACCTCTTTAAGTCCCATGGGACCGCTGCTATGACTGAAGTAAGGAAAGCGTACTTGAAGTGGTGTCCTTCTGCTATGATCTATGCATGGAGCTATTGGACAGTGCAGTCTATGACTGATTCTATCATTGTGGGACTGTGTTACTGAATGGCAAAGCGGTAACTTAGCACAGATGCAATGCAAACGGCTAGTAAGAGGACGATCCAATCAGAAGACACTGCAAATTTCACGTGAACGTGTGGGTTGGAATTTGGCGCGGTTGCCTCATTGGACCTGTGTTCATCCCAGGATCGGTACCCAAATCTCCTGCAGACAGCAGTGAATGACTTCCTGGATGATCTACTACTATGTTAGCAGAATGAGGCCACTTTGAGGATCCTTTTCTTACTTCAGTCATGGCAGCGGTCCCATGGGGCTTAGAGAGACACAGAAAGTGGATTTCTGCTTTTCACATGCTTCTTTTCAACTTTGCAATTGGGTTTTACTTTCTATTTGTTATAGGGGCCACAACACAAAATTGAAATTCATGTCCCAGGGCCCCCAGGGGCCAGTGCGCCATTCCATTGTGTAGTGTATTCATGCCTTCCTATTGAAGTACATTATTGTTATTTCTATATAGGACACTAGTATTAAGATATAGTGTTGGGTCAGTATTTATGACTGCACCCTGTATATTAATCTATAGAAGAAGTGGGTTAAAGGTAGACTCCTGGATGTAGAATTATAGTCTGATACATAGTGGGACTTGTAGTTCCACATCTGCTGGGAAATCCATTTTATGCTGTAATTGAATGTGCTTATGTTTCACCCACCTTCCTCTCTGCATATGAAAACCATTTGCTTCGGGGCAGTAGATGGCATTTTAGCAATATTCATGCAGAATGTACCCAGAGGAGTGCATACATCCTTAATCCCATTGAGACTTGATATAATGAATGCTAAAGTAAGGAAATGACAGAGGAAGGCGACAGAACAGAGGTGTCCTGTGAGTGCAGGGACTGGGGATCCCGGCTGGTGTGGATATGATTTCACCTCTGAGAAGATGCAGTCCCAGATCAGTCTCATATAACAAAAGCCAGCTGTCTCTATGAGCCACAGATAGGGCGGTGACTGCAAACAGAGGTGGGAGGGAGGCAGCTCTGCAAAGCTAGGCAAGATCCGAGGAAGATCCAAATTATCAGCCGCCACGTGGATTTATGACACATAGTGGAGCTTATAGCCATTAGTTACTTTTTCTGCAGGAAGCATTTAAGAAAAGCTGTTGATCGCTACTATGTATCTTATCCAGTCGCAGTGATTTTTTTTTTACCAAATACTGTACGATTACATATATTACATTGACTCAAAAAGAGATTTTATTACACATGGCAATATTATACTAAACAAGAAACGCAATACCAAAACATGCTTTACTAACAATAAACATAATAAGGATAGAGATGATACATCTTGTGTTCAAACTGTGTTAAGGCTCCTTTCACGCTGGCGTTTTGCTTCCTTTGAGCCTTTTTCTCTATTCTGTTTTTGGGGCAGAGAAAAACGGAATTAAGGGCTTCTTTATATGAGCGTATTTATGCGTGTGTTTGCGTGTGGAAAATATAACAGAGAATAGAACCGATTGATTTCAATGGGTTTGTTCTCATCAACGTGTTTTGCGCACAGACTTCATGCAGGCAGTAAAAAGTAGGACCTGCTCTAGTTTCCTGCATTCTGCGCAGCAAAAGTCCCATAGAAGTCTATGGGAGGTGTACAAATACGCAAGGGAAAGAGTGTGGCACTGCGCAAAAGGCAGGTAAAAGAACACATCTGGAGCTCATTAGGCTTCAACAGCCATTAGATCCACTGAAAGGGTGTGTCATGTGCACGTGTGAACTGGCACTGCGAATGCAAAAAGTACAGTCATATGCGCTGATACAAGTGTAATTCTACCTCAGCAGCCTCGTTTGTGCACAAAACATTGCGCATGGTCACGCCTTTTTGCGCATAGGCTTGTGTGAAGCCTTCTTAAAACTGAAATAAATGTTTCAGTTATTTTACTCAATGTTACATGTGAGCGCAATGCAATTTTTTTTGCTTGCCAAAGGAAAGAATGGGCAATTGCCCAAAAATAGGACATACAGTGATTTTTCTCTCTTGGGCCATCAGTCCAAGAGAAAAATCACTCATGTGAATAAAAAGTTTGAGATACATGTGTTCTTTTCAAGTGCGAATTCCATCCGCAATCAGATGCAACTCGTGCAGGAAACTCACCTGTGTGAATGTACCCAATGCAATCTGATTTATGACTGGTTCCGGTAAAAAACGGAATTAAAATGGAGCTAAAGCAGACTGAAATCATTCTGTTTTTTTTGACAACCCATTGAAATCATTGAGGGGAAAAAATTAAACATTTATTGCAATTTTAGGGCAAAAGCACATGGACGCATGCGCTAATACGCTGGCCGCTACAGAGCGTATTAGCACCATTTTTTTGACTATTCAAACCCTGCGCTATTGCGCATGAGTTTGTAAAAAAAAAAGGGAGAAGATAGGTCCTGCCGTTTCTTTCTCGCATGTAGTATTAACGCGCGGGAATCTTATTATTGGAAACACACCATTGAAATAGGGATTTCATATGTGCAGCAAATATGCATGATACATGTGTGTTTGCTGTGTGTATTGCGTATTATGTACGTGAGAAATACACACCTAATACGTATTAACAATACACCCGTGTATGTGAGACCTGAAAGGAGCCTTATATTGTTGTTCTAGATGCCCAGGGGAAAGATTGTTGTTCTAGTTGCCCAGGGAAAATTTTAGCTAGACCACCAAAGACACTATGTATGGGGGTCATTTGCTTTAGAAAGGACAGCTCTACCCCTTCCCCCATCTATAGGTGTTTATTTAGTATTAGAAACGTTTTCCTTTTAAATGTTGATGGAGCCAATTACACATAGTGAGTTATTGTATAACCAGAGTGTTAGGCACATGTATTGGGGTCACTACCTTTAGAGAAACACATACATAAAAATCCATAGAAGTCCACATTATCACCACCCACTTAGAGGAAACGACAGAGCTTGACAACTGCTTATTGTTAAAGACCACCAGTAACAGGGGGGGGGGGGGGGGGGTGTGTGTGTGAACGTGCAAACTTCAGGAGGAGGTATCTAAAGGGGGAAAATAAGGATCAGAGCACTCTTCATCCTCTACAAGGAGAGGTAAGGATTAGACTGGGTCATTGGAGCAGCACCATTGACATTGTTTCCATAGTCTACATTGAATTGCCTATCACTGAAGGATCCTCAAACAGCCCATGTGTAGAACACTCAATGAATGACCCTGACATCAAAGACTTGAGTTGCATTTTACAGCTGGATTGAAAAGACCCTTGTGCTATAGAGAGCAGAGGTAGGCAATCTTTCTGTATGTCTTGAAGTCTCTGTATGCATTGCCAACCACAAGTAGGAAACCTGTTGAATCTACAGATGTAGTAGAGCTGAATTTGTTATCTTTTGGGCAGGATTGTTTCAGCATAGCTTTGATATAGTAACTACTGTATGTTTATCAGCAGTTCTGTGTAAAACCACAAATATACTCCAGTGTGCCAGATGATTAACTCTGCTCTGCTACATCCTTAGCTGTTGCACAACCAGGAGTTTCTGGATGCCTCTGCTGAGCTCTAGGATGCTGCAGGTTTTGGCTTCACAGCAGATGAGACAATAGTGTTTCCGCAGCATTTAGTTTCCGTAATACGTATTGCATACAAAATGATACAAAATGAATGCATGACTGTAAAGACTCAGAAGAGGTAGTTTATACCCTAATTCTTTCCCATGGTCTTTAAAGTGGTTGTCCAGGGTTAGAAAAACATGGCTGCTTTCTTCCAAACACAGTGCCACACTTGTCTGTAGGTTGTGTCTGGTATTGCAATACCAATGGAGCTGAGCTGCAATACCACACACAACCCTATGGACAAGGGTAGCACTGTTTTTGGAAGAAAGAAGACATGTTTTTCTAACCCCGGAAAACCCCTTTAACTTTGCCAGGTAGTTATGGCATTGTACAGTGCATGTAGAAATGAAATGGATATGCAGTGTATTATAAGCCACAATTAGAAAGTGATTTGAGGCATTCTGCCAGCTCCTCACCACAAGCTGGATGGTTACTGCAATTTTCCATGTACTCTGCATATGTATAGTGGCCAATTAATGGAAGCCCCTTAAATGATACATGCCTTTTCAATTAGTTTACAACTAAGCTAGAAAAACCATAGATTAATATATGATATATAGAGGGTGTAGTCAAAAAGACTGTTCCAGAGCCATATTTAAATACTGGTGTCCTATATTGAAATAACAATACTTGAATGGGAAGGCATGGATGCGTTACATGATGAAATGGCACATGGCCCACTTGGGGCCCCAGAACATGGATTTAGAAATTTGTGTTGTGGTTCCTGTAATAGATAGAGAGTAAAATCCATCTGTAAAGTTGAAGAGAAGCATGTGAGAAACATAAATCCACTTTCCGCATCTCTCTTAAGTCCTGTGGGACTGTTGCTATGACTGAAGCAAGGAAAGTGAACTTCAAAAGGTTTCCTACTGCATGGAGCCATTGTTGGACTTGTGTTAATTCTCTCAATGGTACCCGAATCTCCTGCAGATGACGGTGGATGACTTCCTGGATGATCTGCCTCTATTGTAGCAGAAGGAGGCCACTTTAAGTACACTCTCGTTATTCCAGTCATAGCAGTGGTCCCACAGGACGTAGAGAGGCATGGAAAGTAGATTTCTGCTTCTCACATACTATTCTTCAACTTCTCTATTGAGGTTTATTCTATATTCCTTACAGTGCCCCAACACAAATTGCGCGTGTGCCATAGTATCATGTAGCACCTCCATGGCTTCCTATTAGAGTATGCAGTTGAGGTTTTGAAATAGGACACCAGTATTGATAAATAATAATAATCTTTATTTATATAGCGCCAACATATTCCACATTGCTTACAATACAGGGGAAATAACACAAGACAAGAGTTACATGAAGTAATCAATTGATGGAAATAGTAGGGGTGAAGGTCCTGCTCCAATGAGCTTATATACTACAAATAATGGGGTGATACAGAAGGTAAAGAGGTTGGAGATGTGCACAGTATAGTGAGGTGGAGAGTGAGGAATGCTATACACACAGACAATGGTCAGGCCGTATAATGGCGGAATCGGGATGACTGCACTGTTGATTACGGCTAGCAGGGATTGCAGTCTGTGGGACAGGAAACATGTTATCAGGAGGAGTACAGAGGGGGTTGGTTTAGGGGATATGGTATGCCTCCCTGAAGAGGTGCGTTTTTAGAGCACGCCTGAAGTTTAGTGTGTCAGTGCTTGCCCGGATATTCTTTGGTAGTGCGTTCCAGAGGACAGATGCTGCTCTGGAGAAGTCTTGGATGCGGGAATGAGAGGTTCGAATTAAAGGGGCACTCAGTCTGATTTCATTAGCAGAGCAGAGGGCGCGGGCTGGGTGGTGAATTGAGATGAGGGAAGCAATGTAGGGCGGGGCAGTGCTGTGGAGAGCTTTGTGGATGAGGGTAGTGAGTTTAAATTCTATTCTGTATTTAACGGGCAGCCAGTGCAGAGATTGGCACAGGGCAGAGGCCTCCTAATAGCGGCTGGACAGAAGGATGAGCCTGGCGGCCGCATTCAGGATTGATTGGAGAGGGTAGAGTCTGGAGCAGGGGAGGCCGGTCAGCAACGGGTTGCAATAATCGAGCCGAGAGTGGATGAGGGCATCAGTGAGCGTTTTTAGCGTGTCCACGGTGAGAAAAGGGTGTATCCTAGAGATGTTCTTGAGGTGCAGCTGACAGGTTTGGATGTAGGGGGTGAAGGAGAGATCAGAGTCGAATATGACCCCAAGGCAGTGGGTGTGCTGTCTGGGAGTTATGGTGGTGCCACACACTGAGATGGAGATGTCAGGATGAGGTCAGTAAGTAGAGGGCGGGAACAACAGTAGGTCAGTTTTTGAGAGGTTTTAAATACTGCTGGATCAGACTTTTTGACTATATCCTGTATAGATTTGTACTGTATAGTTCGTGTATCCATAGCCTAGTATAATGTATAATCACAAACAGCTGTCTTAACAGAAGAAAATTAAAGGAAATGTGCAGATATTGATATGGGATATTTTGTATCAAGCAATGGATACAAGGGGCTATCACTTTTAATATGTTCACATGATAAGAAAGATTCGAAGCAGCTTGAACCAGGCAGTGAAAGTGGCAGTGGCACCATTTAATAAGTCATCCCCATGAGAAAATTCATGAGAGCCATAAATCAGCTTATATCAAAAGATTACACATTGTCTAATTAGAGAACAATGCATAATTTGACATGTATTAAAAACACTATATTTGAATGTGCAGTAGACACAACACTCCAGATGTTTCCATTCATTTGGTTGGATAATTAATGACCTATTCTACTTTCTTTTGTATCAATTCTTTAGTTGTACAAAATAATGGTTAATAAGACTGAGAAAGGAGTGGTTTGCGCCCTGCCAAGTTTCCTGGTTCTTTCTCTGACATCACTTCAACGCACTTCTGCTTTGAGCTGAGTAATCTGGGACAGGCTGGTTGCTAGAGAAGTGCAGCCTAATAAGCCCTTTAGATCATGGTTGTTTGGCAGTCACCCCCTAGCAACCAGTCTGTCTTGCATGACTCAGGTGTTTAGCTGTGAACTGGGTTGGCACTGTGTCAGCAACAGAGAAAGGAGAAAGCAAATTGGCAGCAGCGAAACCATGTCATTACCTTCCCAGTCTGTGCTATTAATCATTTTCTCAAGAAAAAATGACTTGCACTCACTCGGCACTAAAGGATTCCTAATTTGGATACTTTTTTACCATCCATATTGTACCTGCAATTACACACTTACAACAGCTAGCAATTCATATAACAGTTTATTTAAGGCATGTTCCAATCTTAATCATTTTTGGCTCTTTCCATATCTTCCATTAACTTTAATGGAGAGGGCTATGCACAATTACGGCTATCTTTCCATTGGAGTATATGGAGGAAGGTGCAGCTGGCGAACAAGAGTCACCAGTCCCCCTGTTCTCCTAATAGATTAGGTTTGCAGAGGGGGAACTTGCACCTAATAGGCATTCATGGCAAATATAAATGTGGATGACAATACCTTGCGGCACAATAGTCAAGAAGCTAGTGGCAGAAGAACTGGTCTACACTACATCAGATCTTCTTTTGTGGGGGGTTTCTCCAGGAATTTGTAAAATGTAGAACATGATGGAGAAAGGAAAGCAAGCAAAAAAGGCTGACTTGTAAAATTTTCCTCCCAACAGTTGGAATTAATCCTTTGTGTGAAGAGAGTTCTTGCCGTAGCATAACTCTCTAGTAGATGTAGAGAGTCAGCAGAGAAGCAGAATGTGATGTCAGAATATGTGAACCATGCCAATGTGCCTATAAACAGTTAATATGGCCTATATTGGAATTTAAATGGCTCGTTTCTTTCAAAAAGAACCCTATTGAGTGATGGGATCACTCTTACATAGACCACTGAACTTTTTGCTTTGCTCTAAATTCATCCATTATTGAATTAAATTAATTAATTGCTACATATTATCCAATGTAGCTATTTCTTCTGGTTTCTCTATGCATAGTTGGGCAAGTTGCAGCTAGATACTCACATACTGTATATGCCATTACTGGTTAGGATTTGGAAACTGCATTTTTGACAGATTATGCTTAAAGTGATCCTCTGGGTCTGAAGAAACAAAGATGGCTAAAACTCTTCTCTGACTACCTGATGCACACTGTCTATAGTATGCATTGGTAATCTACATGCTGATCTGACTGGAAAGCAGTGGTTAATCAAAGCAGGTGTAGTGTCATAGACTAATACACAGTGCGCATCAGAGAAGCTGGTGTAGCCATCTTTGTTTATCCAGGCCCATAGGGTCACTTTAAGCATTGGTGGGCAATCTGTCTACTGTTTTGTTCTGGCAATATACAGATGGGTGCAATGCCATAATGGGACTTTAGGTCTCTAGTTTTGGTATTGCTTTTAATGTTCCGGGATAGTCTGGAATGACATCGTGACTTCAGCCTTGGGTCACATGATGCATATGCTGGCACATGCACATTTCATTTGGCCTTGGTAGTCCAGGGTTAATTATCCCTTCTGCTGTTTAGCTGCTGTGCTGGCTGGGATGATTGTCAGCTCAGACATTCAATCAGGGTCTTTCTTGTGCTATTTAGTCCAGCTCCTCTGAACAGAGGTGGCTGGTTATACTGCTATTGTACCAGTCACACGCTGTGTCAGAAGTGTCTCTAGTAAAGTTTATTAGTTGTCTAACATTCTGTTGCAGAGATTAGACAGCTTTGTATTTTTAGCATTTTCAGATTAAGTGATTAATTTAAGTTGTTGCCAGATAGGCTTGGATTGGTTCCAGTCTCTCTTCCATAGTGGGGTTGCCTTGTTTGGGACAGGTGCCCCACTTGAGAGACTGTTCCAGTTTGGGCAATTCTGGCCCTTGTAGTTCTCTGTACCATGTTATATTTGGCTTAATTATTATTAGTTTCTTTGTAAACATTGATAGTATCTGCTTCCAACTGTGTTCCATTCTCGTGTCAGAAACTAGTCAACTCTTTTTGTGTAAACTGGTTGTACTAGCCATGAGAGATACTCTTCCTCTGTGTCTCAGTGGAACATGCAGTACAGCATGTATTAGAGCAAGCTCATAGTAATCTTTTTGGGCAACCAGTAAGCTTCCTTTGTATTTCTTTTCCTTATGTATTTCACGTAATATAGCACAAATGCATAGAATTTCATCCATGGTACTCATATCGCAAGATAAGCTCATAAGGACATCACCTAAGCATTAATATATTGCTATCCTTATTGTTCTTCTATTTAACAAGCTGTGATGCAAGTACCTTTCTGGGTCCAGTCTCAATAATGAAATCAAGATCAATGGCCAGAATTTTACTTGAAACATGGATTTTTTTCAAGGTGTTTCCTTTCCTCACATCTGTTTATTGTCACTGAGCAGAACACGAGGTTCTCAGCCGTCCTCTCCCTTAGCTCACGTCTCTGACATCATCATGGGGAGCAGGCCAAAGCAGCTGATTGTCAAGAAGTCTAGTGCTCCCACAGACCAGTTATTGTGAGCAAGAAAATACATGCAAGCTTGTTTGAGACAAAATAGCTTATTAGGTTTGTTTGTGGCCAAAATGTCAAGTCTAAAACTGAGAGTCATTACTCAATATAAGCTTTCTTTTTTGTCTTCTAGGTCAATATGTTGTTAGATCTGAAATATATATTTTGGATATGCTCAGCATTCCATATTTCTAATGCATTCCGTGCAGGTAAGCAACTCATTTACTAAATTTATATCTTAATTTAACATCTTTTTTTTAATAAACTGATTCTCCAATGGGATTATGGATCTTTTCTTCCTGCAATATGATTATTATTATACAGTAGACCGATGGTTATGCCTCAGAGTGTTAAGGCAGCAGAAATGCAGTCCTAAGCTCTCGCTCACGACCTGAAGGTTGCAAGTCCAATCTCTGCGTGGTTAAGGTAGCCAGCTCAAGGTTGACTCAGCCTTCCATCCTTCTGAGGTCGGTAAAATGAGTACCCAGCTTGGTGGGGGAGTAATAAATAAATTACCTGAAAGCACTGAGGAATCAATTGGCGCTATACGAATAACAAGATTTATTTTTTTAACAAGATTTTTTTGTCTGTATATACCCTATAGTCACAAGTTCTACAATTATTCTACTAATTGCTTTTTGACTTGTGTAGGTAATAGATGGGTTGTGTTGCTCTGGACTCCTTATCTTTAGATAAAACACAGAGTGATGCCCAATCTGAACAGTATGGCACATGGACATCATAATCTCATTTGGATTGATACCTACAATAATGTTTCGCTAATAGTTTAAAATAGGCATTTAATGGTCACTAGCTTTTCAAATGACTTGTGCTTATGTGACATTCAATGTAATAACCAGCAAAAGTGCAATTTACTTTATTTACCTAAAATGTCATCTTGATGATGAAAAATCACTCTAAAATGCTGCCAATTAGAATGTCCTAACTTGCTGTCCACTGCCTGTTGTCAAGTGATGTTACCTCTGTTACTGGAGACAGCACAATAGTAGAACAGGAAGATAAGGAGGGGAAATAGTCATCCTGCTTATTGAAGTCTATAAAAGCAGAGGAGAGGATGAGGATTAAAAGCTGAGACTCACACAGGTGTAATGTTAGAGCTAATTGTCATTGATCTACTGCTATTTATTTTCTACTGCTCAATACTTATATATACTGTTTTATATGATGATGTTATTTGTCTGTGTGTTACAGACAGCTAGGGAGCAGAATCTGCAATTTTCTCTGTGTACAGTCTTTGTAGCACAACATAACAACAGGCTCCTCCCAACAGTTCTAAGAGAACAGAGAATCAGATACATGCCCAAAGGAGGGGAGAAATTGTACTAAATGCAGGAAACAAGTCATATAATGCCCAGAAATAGTGTTATTCCTTATGTATATACATGGCAGCATAGTCAAAAAAGTCATCTGAAAAGTTAAGTATACTTAAACATTGATGTTCTCCTGTAATGGGAGAATTTCTATTGGTACCCTAGGATGGTATCAAGATGAGAATGTGCTCCACCATCACTGGTTTTAATGGACAATCATTCATTTAATTTTCCTGCTTCTGCCCATCTTCTTCACCAATTCCTTTCCTTATTTATAACACATTAGCCCACATTTATTAAAACTTGTGTATGTCAGTCTAAAACAAGAAGAATACTGAAGTCATTTGAACAATATTTATTAAAAGGTGCATGCTTCAATGCATTTGGTACCTTTGAGACTGTCTGAAAGCCAGAAAATCAAATCTACACCTGCTATGTGCCAAAATTTGCACTACTTGTTGGTTTTCGGCTTAATGCGTTTGACTTAAACTTGTAGACCATCCCAGTCTTTGCTAACCACACCATGTTTTTGTCACTTTTCCAACTTGTGTAGTTCTCTCTCCATACATCACATATATTTTAGGTTTCGATATTCTTAGAAATTGTGTGTCCTTGATGAATATTGAGGTCAGATTGGAAGATGACCAACATTGTGCATATGTACAACTTTATATTCCCGGCATTTATTGTCCCTTCAGTGTGGCTTATATAGTAATAATGATCTGGTGTGACACTTGGAGAAGGATTAAGATGTTATAATTCTGTGAGAATTTACAATTAGTAAAGTATTCCATGGCTTCAGCTCTGGCAATTACAGACAGTTAAATTCATGCCAGAGAGAAAAAAAAATCTTTCCTTGGTATCTGGAAAACTAAACTGATTGTTTGAGCAAGAGGTAGCAGACGCATTATTTCCAATTTTAAGAGTTTCATATTTTTCCATCCTTCATTAAATACACAGCAGTTCATAAGGATTAAATGTGGACCTGGTGGAACAGTAAAAAATGTGGCTAGCCTTGTGCTTTCTTGTATATTCTTTCCTTAGCACGTTCTAGGAATAAAAATACAGCGCAAACATTTGCTGTATATAGTCCTTGCTTTAAAAGCTCTGTCTAATTTGGAAATCCGATTTTTCAAAAAGCCTATTAGGAAATTCAATAAAGGGGGGTACCCATTAAGGACTAGAGCAAAATGTACCTAGAAAGAGTGTCTCTATACATTACATCAAGTCTACTGATTTTAACGAGAACTCTGTAATACATCATTTCCCCTGTGGTGGCGCTGCAGAAAAATTGAGCACTTGTGGCCAGATTCTTCTGCAGATTACAGTTGGCCACTTGGAATCGAAGCAGCAGGATGGACTGTTATCAGCTTATCCTCAGGGGACCTTTCTAAAAAGGCAATGCCTTTAAATTCTGTTGTATTTGCAGAATAGTCTTGTGTATTAAGGGTCTTTTTACATTTAGTAATTATTGTTCAGATTATTGAAAGCATATCTGAACAATAAGCTTTCAATATAAATGCCTGTACTATCTGAACGACGAACAATAATTCATTCGTTGTTCGGATCATGCAAGCATAAAAAATCAAAGGGAAATCGGCCGGTGTAAACAGGTAAACATTCATGTATTAACAACTGCCTGTTTACTGTGAATGAAGGTGGGTGGGCCACAACAATCCCTGGCCCGCTCTGTTTCCATTTAGTGAGCGATGATCACTCCATATTCGACCAGAATGTTCGATTCATTTTGATGTTATGGTGGGTGAAAAACCAAACCCACAGTGACAGGCAGAGGGGGACATGGGACCCTGTTCTTGAGATCAGCAAGAGTCTCAGCAATATGGATTTGGAATAAGTTGTGATTCTAGTACAACACCTTTAAGACTTCCAAACACAGTAGCCTACAGTCATCGAAATCTGCTAATTTCGGTGGGACTGGACAACTCTCAATCTTCCTCAACACATGATCTTGATGAAAAAAACTGTTTGGAATTGTTGAGTCTCACTGCCAAATCCTTTTGTTCCTTCTGGAGATAAGCCACTGCAAGAGCTTCTGGATGCATATTATCTCCCTCTCTCCATCTAAAACACATGAACACTCCAGTAGACTGAGTCTTCATGTGTTTCGGGGAGAGGGAGATAATATGCATCCAGACAGCTCTTGTAGTGGTTGATCTCCAGCGGAAATAGCAGTCGTTGGCCCAACATCTATTGAAGTTCTATGGACAGTTTTCTAAGTCAAAATGTTTAGTAGTGGTCCATAAAAGCCAATCTGATCACTGAAAAATGAAACCTGAACTGAGAATCTACATGAAGACTAAATGTCTCAATGATATAATGGCTATGCTGAAATATTTGAAAAGTATCACATTTTCCTATGTTCCATAAAGTGACAAGAGGCACTTAGCAGTATAATGCCATCACACTAGAGCTGTGTTTAAATGAATTTAATTAACAAAGAAATATTATTATGGGTAAAATTGAGCGAATAATAACAGTCATGTTCATATTTGTAGATCTGATTGAATTATGCATGAGAGAACTAAGTCTATAATTTAATAATAGGCAGAGATCTAGTTAAAAGGACTAAACATACTGATTTAACCACATCTATTGAATGAGCTATAATAATTCCTCAAGTGCTGGATTGTGAGCACAATTACATTTGCCAGGAATTAAAGAAAAGATCTGCTTAATAATTAAGCAATTGAGGATTTGGTCAAAAACGCGGAGATTACAGTGGAGCTTAATGGGCCAAAAAATGTCTTTAGTGCTGTTTAACAAAAAATAAAATACTTTTCTTAAAAAGGCAGTTGTGAAATTGGGAAAATGAGAATGTGGCCAGGAAAAGGGTACATTAATTTACTGGCAGGTAGATTCCTATATTGGATTCCTATGGAAAAATAAACAGTTTATTTGTTAATGTGGGTTCTACTTCTCACCTTGAACCTTTACTAAAGGTTCCTTTAAATGCATCAACTTTTAAACCAGTGATTAAGGATCAATGCTTTAAATAGCCCTTGCCAAGGATCTGAAAAACTTTTTCATTTGTGCGATGCTCATAGCTGACTGGGAGGAATCACTTCCCTGTTGGGCAACAAATGTTGCTAAGGGGTGATCTAAGACTTAGTTAAAGAGGCTCTGTCATTAAAAAAAAAAAATCCTATACTCACCTATTCCTCCCCAGGCAGTCTACTTACCACATCTTCTCCTCCCTGATCTTTTCCTGTCTCCTGCAGTCCCTCCGGGCACCTCACCTCCAGCCGGATGGATCCTCTTCTTCCTGTTGTGTAGTGTACATTCTCAGGATTCTGCTTCCTGCAGGTCAGTGTATGCTATGTCACTAGTTCAGAGCCTAGCAGTGAGTGCTGAGCTATTACAGAGACTGTGCATTTGCGCGGTCTCTACAATATATCAGCATTCCTTCCTAGCCAGTGAATGCTATGTCACAGGGACATAGCATTCATTGCCAGGCAGGAAGAATGCGAGCAATGCACGCTTTATAACAAGAAGAAGAGGATCTGGCCGGCTTGTGGTAAGCTGACATGGGGGACTGGAGAAGAACAGCAAGGAGAAGATGCGGTAAAGAGTCTGCCTGGGGAGGAATAGGTGAGTAAAGATTTTTTTTTTATGACAAAACCCCTTTAACCTTTTTGTATTGATGACCAACATGAACTTGAATTCAACAAAATCTGCATGGAAAACTTCACATCGCATTCTACTGTATAAACATACCCTTAACATGTTAGGATACCTTTCTGTGTCACAGTTTAGCTTTTCAATAACTTTACAATGGGTTCTGTTGTGTTAAGATAACAATAGATTTTCAAGATAATAATACGAGCATCCAGTTAATTGCCAAACAGTATCATAATTCAACAAGATCCAGAACTAAGCTTGGATGAAATAAGAAGAACCTAAGGGCCTTTTTACATGGCATGACCTGTCGGTCACAGATGCCCGACAGGCCATCCCAACGATGATCGTTCCAGTGATTTTACACAGGAACGATCATCGATGATTAAATAGAGGCGAAGTAGGCCGGGGACTCCATTCACAGTCAAGAAGCAATCGTTCATAGATGAACCACTGCCTGCTTACATGGGCCAATCATCGTTCAGTTTTTATGCATGCATAAACTGAATGAAGAATGTAAAATAATTAATTATTGTTTGTCATTCAGTCAGCGCATGCATTAAAACTGAATGACAATCATTCAGATTCTCACTGAACAGGGGAATTTGAATGATTTATCTGCCAGCGTAAAAAGGCCCTTATTCCATATATTGACAAGCAGAATATTTACCATGCATTATAGGAAGATCATTTCAAAGGTATAAGAATAGTATGCTTTCATTCTGCTCTACTGTTATATATAAAAGATCCATCTTTACTAATACGGCATAAGTGCTTTTTCAAGACTTACAAAAAAGTTCCTAAGGGCAGATATGGCACAAAAAAACAAACTATGCACTGCTCACCCGTTACAAGTCTTCCCAATTGAGAGCAGCCACTCTGGTCCCAGAAGCTCCTTCTGTGGTCACATGCCGTTCATCAATCAGGTAACTGCTGAACCCAGTCATTAGTCTCAGCAGTTATGATGAATGGCATGAAGTGGATAAATGGCACATGACTGCTGCAAAAGTTTCCAGGACCAGAGTGGCGGGTATCGGAGTAACTACGCTGGAATGGAAGTATATCTAACCCACGAGCAGTGCTTATTGTGCACTATCGCCTGTCCTTAAGAACGCTGTATTATTGATGCATTACCTCTACACACATCCACTCATACTCAAGTATATATATTGGAACCTAGAAGCGCAGTGCTTGGCAGCCTGTACCAACATGCCACCTTCTCTCACACTGAGATTATCATAATATTAATAGAGGTCAGGCCACATAAATGTTATAACCACATTAATTGCTCCCCATATTGATCCACTTTAGTACTTATTGCTTTGCACTTCAGTAGCCAACCATTTCATGTCAGTTGGAAAGATGTCCTATTTCCATAAGTTCATTTGAAAGGATATTGTGACACAGATAAAGTGAGTGGTAAGCTTTAATAACAAAGAAGACAAATCCAATCTTATCAGTGGAATTGAAGCTACCCATAAATGGCAGGTGTTTGGATGGCTAAATTGACCATTTTTATCCCAAGTGCCATGTAATTTACACTTGTGATTCCCGAACATCCAGCAATTGTCAAAACATACTAGTCAACTCAATGTGACCATGTAATCTTTCTGATAGCCAACAATCAATTCAATCAACTTGGCAATCCACATTTGTCAAGAAATTCAGTCTACAAGAAGGCTTGGACATCTGAAGAGATAGTGTCCATTGTGCAATTTTTCACTGAGGCCAAAGGTTAGGACAGACAAAGACCTAATGTGATGTGAATTCACTGTAGTTGAAAGACATCAGAACAAAGCAGTATCCAAGGTAAAATTGTTGGATCTGAGGCATATTCTGTTTAGTTAGTTCTTATTTTGCATTTACCTTAGACAATTATAACATATACAGAAGGTATCTCCTATAGAAATGAATGGCAGGAATTGTGGATGCGTAGACCTTTAACCATGCATTATTTACCTGCATGTTGTGCCCCCCCCTGCCAGGCAGACTCAGGAGAGGGACCCCTTTCTGAAAACAAGAGCAGGTCCAAGAGGTGGGACCAGCATCTAAAACACATTTATGGTATATCCTGTGAATATTCCATAAGAATCCAAGGTTGGAATACGCTTTAAAGAAAGAATGGTAAAATAGTGTTGGGAGACTTTCGGTGGTAGTGAAAATATTGAATTTTGTAAAGTTCATCTCAGTATATAAGTAGAATACTTTAGTAACAGTTCCATAAAGATTTCCCAGACCTTTTTAATGATATTTCCTTTTTTTGTGCATAACAACTAAGATTGCAATGCAATTAAAAGTAGATGCGCACATGTTCTGTTTACCTCTTGGGGCCGAAAGAACCCTAGTCCAATGCTGTCTAGAACAATGTGTCCCCACAAGAAAAAGCTCTCTCAATATTACTTTTATGTAGCTCGTAATAGATTTTGTCTGTTTACTCTTAAGACCCTACAGGTGAATGATGGAATATTGTAATGAGTGTTCATTCCCAATGATTGCCCCTGTAATTATGCCCACTGTTAGCTGACAAAGATCAAAAACATGGAGATATAAAAATCCTTGTCTCTCGGAAGCACAGGGAATGTGCCATCCATTTAGATGATAGTTGTTCTGCATGCAGGCCTTTCAAACGTGTTATATTTTCAACTGGCAATCATATGGGTCATTGGTCTGGCTGTCTGAGACAAACATTCCCGATGATTGGGCAGCAATGTTCATAGGGCAATCTTTTGCCTAATTGTTGGGGCATATGAAGCTGCACACAATCAGCCAATGAATAAGCTGATTATGATACTGTATCTGCCTAGGTAGAATCCACTTCAGTGAACGCTGATCGCGTTGATCAGTGCTTGTCAAACTGTTGTTATCTTATATAAAATGGCCCTGAGTGTTCAGTTTGAGTGTTTAGTTAATGTTTAGTTGACACAGTTAACATTCAGAGATGTGAAAAGGACAAATGCTAATGATTGATAATAGGCAGTGCTCCCATTACCAAAAACTCTGTGTGTTTGTTATATGATGTCTGTACACAGTCAAGAGTCTTATCTCTCTTTTACTTCAATTGCTATCTCTTATTGTTAAACTATATCCTGGTCTTATAGCCATGGATTTCCTTCTCCACTTAATTTATGGCAGGTGTCATTATCCCAAAAGACAGTGCTTAAAAGAAACCTACTTTCATTCTCTCTTTTTGGATAAGAAAACATTACTTTGCTCACTGAGCGTTCAAGAGGAAAATATGTCCATTTTGAAAAAGCATATAGAGAAGGCCTCCAAAAATCTGAAGAGTTATATATCTAGCTTCCTGCCCTCCTTGTTAAAAAACAGGAACAGAAAATCTGTAAATTGCTAGGTTTTTGATTTCTAGTAAAATCATGTAGCTAGGGTCCAGTCATTTCCTGCAACATGATTTCCTACAGAGTGTAATCCAGTGACAACATGATAAAGGCATGGTATAAGAAACTGAGTATTGTATCTTAATCTCAAAAAGATAGGGAATATTCAACAGGGCGCATAAGACTTGAATGGAATCTTATATGTATATGAGTCATCTATTATGATAGGCAGTATCTACATGAGATGAGCCCTAATAGCAGGGATAACTGGATCCATGAGAGACATATTGACAAAAATATTACTGGAATAATAATTATCTTTACAATAAACTATGTTCTAAATCACTGTGAGCTTCACTATACTTGACGTGTCTGGTACACTGATGTGCCAAAAAGTCATGGGACAGGAATTAATATCATGTTGGATCCCCTCTAGCCTGGAAAAGTGCTGCATCTCTACGTGGCATCAGTTCCACAAGTCGACGGTAGAAGCCTGTAGGGACATTGAGCCATGCCATCTGGATAGCCACCCACAGCTCTGTGATATTTGTAAGTGTAGGATCTTGAGTGCAAATGAACCCCTTCACCATATGCCATAAATGCTTGACTGGGCTCATGTCGGGTGAATGTGCAGGCCACACCATTTGTAGGAACTCTCCAAAATGCTCCTCAAACCAATTCTAGACAACTTGAGCCCTATGGTAAAGTGCATTATCCTTCTGGAATATACCATCGTTGTGGGGTACATGGAGTCCATGAAGGGCTGCAAATGGTCACCAAGCAGTGAAGCATAGTAGGCACTGGTCAATGATGTGTTAGGCAGAACAGTGGAACCAACCAATGCCATGAGATTACAGTTAGAAGTAATCCTGTAGCAGTATACCACTGTGCCAAGAAGTACTATAACAAATGTTTATTCCTTTATAAGACAGCAATGTTTTGATCACACAATGTGATCTTTCTTAAGCCAGGCTCGCGCCACATGTTGCCAGACCTCTAGGGCACAGTTAGCAACCTCATGAACCCAGGTTAAACTTGTGTCCAGTGTCATTGTGTTAACAGATGCAATCTGGTGGGTCTTCTGTTCCCATATCCCTTGACTGCTAAAGACTGCTGCATTGACTTGAGGGATATGTGTGGGGCCTACTGCATTGAATTTGGATGGGATCTGCTTGTCTGTTCATGCGCACAATTCTAGTCAGATGCTTCTAGTCGTAATCATTAATCTCCCATGGGAGGCCATTGCACTATCCACTGTGGGTGGTAATGTCTTCTGTGACATTTTACCAGTATACACGTGACACTGTGGATCAAAGAATGTTAAATGCCTGCACAACTTTGAAAATGAATTCTCCCATGCGTCTGGCACCCAGGGCCATGCCTTGTTCCAACTGTGACAACTCACGTTCCCTTGCCATAAGCATGCTGGCCAGTGTTCAGCATCACTCACGAGATAACAACTCACAATTTACATAGGTTTAGCCATTTCCAAGTCAGCACCTGAGGTAACACTATAAATGACCATATTAATTTACAATAGATTTAAGATAACTTGCCAAATATTACAATGTGTAAGTGTGCCAGTCCCAATATAGTTCAGGATTTATGGATTTGCATGGTAAACATCTGTCAATCTCCTCTAACGAATATCTATTTACTCTTAGAATGTCCTGCTGTTGACCCCAACTGTGATTTTGTAATGGACCAAAAAACCTTCTGAGCTTTATAATTCAATACAGCTCTCCTAAAATGTTTTTCTATACAGATTTAGTGCATGATTAGCCAGTGCCAACTTTCCTTTTCCATACATTGGAAGTAGAGTTCAAAGTTTAAAGCTCTGTCTGAGTTTCAGTCTTAGAGGTTTAAGGTGGGATACATAGAAGTCTATAGAAGTACATTGCTCTGTAGTTAATCCCCACAGTAGCAGTTCAGGCTGTGTCTTTCTAGTACTAGTTAATGGTCATAAAGTTAAGATGAAGTGCGCAGATGGAATTTCAATTAGCTTGGTTTTCAATGATTTATAGAGAGTCTACATCAAGTAATTGATCCCTCAGCACCTAATGCCTGTTTAACATCCTCCTTCTTACAGTATAGTAGCCTTTGCCACAATCCATCTGGTGAAAACACTGAGGCTTTTGTTCACTTACTATTTATTACCTACAGCGCCAAACCCCGGTTACGTTCCTGTTGGATGTACTCTCTCTCCCAAACTGCAAATGACAAATTGTTACATTCTGAAGTGTGAAAATTCAATTCCCAATTATTTGAAAATAGTGAACTGTTGTGTGTTTAGCTGGGAAAATTGAAACATTTCCAGCAAGAACACGTTACTGGCATCACTTCTGATTTTCACGGAGCAATAAATATATGCGTGAAAAGGATTTTTGATTAAACGGGGTAGAGATTAGTTAAACATTTTAAAGGAGATGTCCCGCGCCGAAACGGGTTTTTTTTTTTTTAAACCCCCCCCCCGTTCGGCGCGAGACAACCCCGATGCAGGGGTTAAAAAAACCACCCGCACAGCGCTTACCTGAATCCCGGCGCTCCGGTGACTTCTCTACTCACCGCTGAAGATGGCCTCTTCCTCCGTGGACCGCAGCTCTTCTGTGCGGTCCACTGCCGATTCCAGCCTCCTGATTGGCTGGAATCGGCACGTGACGGGGCGGAGCTACACGGAGCTACACGGAGCCCCATAGAGAACAGCAGAAGACCCGGACTGCGCAAGCGCGGCTAATTTGGCCATCGGAGGCCAAAAATTAGTCGGCACCATGGAGACCAGGACGCTAGCAACGGAGCAGGTAAGTAAAAAACTTTTTATAACTTCTGTATGGCTCATAATTAATGCACAATGTACATTACAAAGTGCATTATTATGGCCATACAGAAGTGTATAACCCCACTTGCTGCCTCGGGACATCTCCTTTAATGTAGACAACTGGAACCCGCAAGAGGATAATGTACATTTTTATAAGGCAAACTTAGAAATTGTGGGGTCTAGCTTTCGGTATTTTAATCTAACATTAAAACTATGTTATTGATCACAGAATTTGGGAAAATCAGGAGTTCAGAGGTTTTATTTTTAATGTTCGCAAGTATAGACGGCCATTGTGGAAACCTAAGGTTGATCATAGTATAATAGTTAAAAGCTTATTTCTTTCTGCTATATGTGAGACCACCATGAAATTTGCTAATGACGAGATTATAATGGATAAATAGTATTGGTTAAGATAAGGGATCTTTCACATGGGAAGGAATTTGTATGCACAGACAGTTCTGTAGCCCCAAGTTATCCTTTACTGCTGCGGAATTAGCAATGTGTTGTGGAATTGTTGTTGTGTTTCTTTTCACATACAGGAGATGTAATTCTGCAATTAGATAATGCTGAAAAAAAGCAAGAATTTCTGCAAAATGTTACACAGGACACATTCTGCAGTAAAAAAAAAAGTTACAAAATCTGCATTATTTCATGAGATCTGCAGCTGAGCAGAACAATTGTGCTCCTGTTAAAATGTCCCTTATTGGGTTCTGGTCTTTAAAGGGTTCTGTACAACTAGAAAAAGTTTTTTTTACCCCCCCCCCCCTCCTCCCCAGAAACAGTGTCACTCTTGTCCATAGCTGTGTCTGGTATTGCAGCTTATTCACTTTTGATAGAAGTGTGATTACAGTTCAGGCTACATCTTTCTGGTTCTAACTAATAATCATAAATGTAAAGGGCTTTTCCTATTTCCCATAGGATAAAGGATAAATGTCTGTTTGATGGAGGTCTGACTGTTGGGATCCCTAGCGATCCAGAGACCAAGGAAATCTAAATGCCTTGTGTAAATTAAGTGATTGTGCACATGCTCAACCACTGCTCCATTCACTTCTATAGGACAGGTGGCGATTGTTACACTCGGCAGACTCCATCTGTCCCACTGAAATCAATATTGGTTGAGCATACCCACTGTACCTTGATTCACATGGAGCATTTAAGTGCTCCGGTCTTGGCATTGCTGGGTGTGCGAGTGATTGGACCCCAGCGATCACACATTTATCCTTGTTGTGTTGATAAAGGATAATTGTCTTTACCTGTAAAACCCCTTTAAGGTGACCATACACTTTAGATAGAAGTAAGTTGATGATTGAACAACTGTTGAACGAACAGTTGTCCATTTTAATTGACTGTAGTCGAATAAGTATGGGCACCTCAAAATGAAATGTGCAAAAGCGATTTCAGATGGCCTGATTATTAATGAATCAATGAGCCTACATCTAGTACTTACTCCCTCAGCATCCCAAACCATTCTTGTCAATGGCTGTGTCAACTGTTACAGCTTAGCCTTATTTCCTTGAATGGAGATGTGCTGCAATAAAAGATCCAACCCATGGACATGAGTGGACCTGCTTATGGAAAGTAAACAGACCCCTTTCTAATTCAGGATAGGCGAGGGTACCTCTTGGATTTTCTTGAGAAAAACAGAACATGTCATTTGATAAAAACTTAGATTTTTTTCCCGGTAATAAACAAGTTATAGTTTGCTTGGATCCAGACAGTTGTGTTGTGTCCATGTAGATTAATACTGTTTTCTCAATGTAATCTCAAGATCTCACATGGTAGCACAGTTTTATTGCGGTCCATTGATGCTTTTGGTTCTGATCTGGTTGGTGTAGCATTGTAACACTAGTGGTAAGATGTACTATGTGAGAGCGAAAGGACATA
The DNA here is from genome assembly GCF_035609145.1 of Eleutherodactylus coqui. Taxonomy (NCBI): domain Eukaryota; kingdom Metazoa; phylum Chordata; class Amphibia; order Anura; family Eleutherodactylidae; genus Eleutherodactylus; species Eleutherodactylus coqui. Next base: position 100,290,953 of record NC_089841.1, read on the forward strand.
CGTGTGACAGCAAAAGTTTCGTAGGGTGTAGTAGAATATTTGGACTTTCAATGGACCATCAGTCTGAATGCAGATTTTTGATTTATACACAAGGCAAAAAATATTTTGAAATATAATGACAGGATAAGTACCATATATACTTGAGTATAAGCCGAGTTACTCAGCACATTTTTTGTGCTGAAAAAGCCCCACTTGGCATATACTCAAGTGAAGTAAAAAAAAACCACAATACTCACTTACCAGCCGGCATCTGTGTCCCTGGCGCACTGCTCTCCCCGCTGGTGCAGCAAGCTGCTTCAGACTTCTCCCCGCCGTCGGCTCCCTGGCTCGGTTTTGAATTCCCTCGCTGTCAGCACTGTGTGAGGAAGCGCTGTTATTGAATCGAGCACCAGCCAATCACAGCCGGCGCTCGATCATTCACAGCTACAGATGAGCGAGCGTACTCGGAAAAGCACTACTCGCTCGAGTAATTTGCTTTATCCGAGTATCGCTGTGCGCGTCCCTGAAGATTCGGGTGCCGCTGCGGCTGACAGGTGAGTCGCAGCGGGGAGCAGGGGAGAGCGGGCGGGAGAGAGGGAGAGAAAGATCTTACCTCCGTTCCTCCCCGCTCTCCCCTGCAGCTCCCCGCTCCGTGCCGGCACCCGAATCTTCAGGGACGAGCACAGCGATACTCGGATAAAGCAAATTACTCGAGCGAGTAGTGCTTTTCCGAGTACGCTCGCTCATCTCTATTCACAGCCATTCAGTGAATGACATCACTAAATGGTTGTGATTGGTTTATCGAGCGCCGGCTGTAATTGGCTGGTGCTTGATCCAATAACAGCGCTTCCTCACACAGTGCTGACAGCGGGGGAATTCAAAACCGAGCCAGGGAGATGACAGCTGGGAGAAGTTTGAAGCAGCTTGCTGCAACGCCGGGGAGAGCATTGTGCCAGGGACATAGACGCCGTTTGGGAGGTGAGTATTGAGTTTTGTTTTTTTTACCTAGTATATAGTCAAGTATAGCTAGGCTTATGCTCAAGTCAATAAGTTTTACCAGTTTTTTGTGGTAAAACGTATTGACTCTGCTTATACTCAGATCGGCTAACACTCGAGTATATACGGTATATTGCAGTGTCAGTTGTTGAGTACGAATTAGTTAAATATTGACCAAATTGCTTTGTACCATAGAGCTACATTGTATATATTTATTCTGATGTTAGCTGAAAGTCAGTGAAGAAAGCAGAAAAGCCTAATCTACAAATAAAAAACAGGTGGAATAATTTATGCTCAGTAACAAAAATTGTATAAAGTTTGAGAAAATGTACCATCTTTGATGGTCTTCCAAGAAATATTAGCGATGTGTACTTTTCATAAAAACCTAAGTGGTTTCTTGAGTCATTTCATAAATAAGTTGTTTATATGAAGTAAACCTCCTATACAGGTTGAATGAATGCACTTTGGCCAAGTCAGCCTCAGTAATGTTATTTGAGTGGGTGGGACTCTCTCTGTCTCGCTCTGGTGACTTCTATAACATAAAGTAAGTGTGAAGGATGAGTAAGTATGAGCTAATTAAGGAAAACAATTGTGTCATAACTAGTCACTTGTCAAATAGTAATTGAACGTAAAATGTTTTCCCTTCTTTTCAGTAATTTTACCCATTTGTTGACAACAGTAGAATGTAACCATTGCAACAAACTCAATGAACAACTGTAACCATGTTCTTCGCATGGTTCAGTTAATAAAGAGCTCTCTCACCAAGATATTTCTGTTCTGAAATGTTTCTTGGTAGGTAAGGTAACACAGTATCTATTTCTTGTAGATTATCACTGGCTCACATAATACAATTGTATAACAATTGTACTTTAGTTTAAGTCATAGTAAATATTGCCTAACAAGGTACACACTGATGTCTACTGGAAAACTGCTCAAGAAAAAAAAGTGGTTTTCCAAGTTGTTGTTTTTTTTATTGCAGTCAATTGGGAAAACTTATAAAAGAACCTATCCTCACTGCTTCGAGCACAGCGGCTCCATTGCTGCATCTCCTATAGTACTGAGTGAACCAAAATAGTAGAGCCCTGTTTCCAGTCAGATTTTGCTAAAAGTTCGGTTTGGCGCAAACCTGAACCTCGGGCAGTCTGTCTGAGTGGTACTCACAAAAATGGCTTCTTCGTCTTCCTTTTCCTTCTTTCTCCTCTTCCTATTCATTTTCCTTCTTCATCCTATTCATTTTCCTTTTTATTCTTCCTATTCTTTTTCCTTCTTCTTTTTCATTAACCTTACCTTGAAAACAGCTTAAAAGTGCTTAGGTGCTCGCCTATGTGACCTAAGAGTGTTATACAAGGCTTTCATTGGTCTTGGACACCATTTTAGCGGTATTGGCGAAGTTCTGGTTTGGTTCAGACTGAACCAAACGTTTTGCTGAAATTTGGTGAACTTTTGAAAGGTTCGCTCATCACTAATCTCATGTTCTCCCTGTTGGGTTCCGTTTACAAGCTGCATTCGATGATGTTCCATATACACATTGGCCTCTGCAACCAATCACAGTACATTTGTGAGGCCTATGATTTTGTCAGTGTGTATATTAAAAATCACAGACTACTGCTTGTAAACAGAGCAGGGAGAATGGGGATACAGATTTGGAGCTACGGGGTTCAGAGTGGTAAGCATAGGTCATGTTAATATTTTTATTGATTGGCTGAAGTTTAAATAAAAACAAGGTGGTAAACTCTTCTAAGTACATAGTTCTTCATTCATAACCTCCATCAAATGGCCTGAGCAGAGTGTGGTTCTACAAAGAGCATCTATCTCAGGGAACCTAACCTGTCTAGTCACTACATGAACATCCCATCAATTTCATGGGCAATACATAATGCCTCATTTCTCCTGTTTGGAACATTTGCATTCAGGTTACATGGAAGATAATGTTGAGATCAACTTTTCATGGGACCCTTCAAATCAAAAAGGAACTGTCCAAAGCTGACAAGGTCTTTAAAATGGTTTTCTCAAGACTTAAAATTGCTTCATAATCAGCCAATCACTGTTTATAGAAAGTCACTGCTGTGGCCAGTGACTGGCTGCAGTAGTCACATGACCTGGTCAGCAGCAACCAGGAAGGACACAGTGCTTGAGAAGCAATTTTAAGCTGTGAGAAAACCCTTTAAGGTCATAAATAGAGATGAGCGAGCGTACTCGGAAAAGCACTACCCGCTCGAGTAATTTGCTTTATCCGAGTATCGCTGTGCTCGGGTCTGAAGATTCGGGTGCCGCTGCGGCTGACAGGTGAGTCGCAGCGGGGAGCAGGGGAGAGCGGGCGGGAGAGAGGGAGAGAAAGATCTTACCTCTATTCCTCCCCGCTCTCCCCTGCAGCTCCCCGCTCCGTGCCGGCACCCGAATCTTCAGGGACGAGCACAGCGATACTCGGATAAAGCAAATTACTCGAGCGAGTAGTGCTTTTCCGAGTACGCTCGCTCATCTCTAGTCATAAACTCTTAAAAACCTTATGACTACAACCAATGGCCACAACCAATGCATTCTTCTGTGGGTCTGGTGCTGATTATTACATGATTTGATGATTTTCCAGGTGCAGATTCTAAGACGTGTTTTCTGACGTTTTTCCTGAAATAGTTGTTAGCATGATGGGTGTCTTTTCCATATAGAGAAGACTCTGGTTTGGCTTATAGACCTGGCTCTGTAGCAAAACTTCTTGAAAGCTCTTACATAACTTATAGGGTTGCTATCTAATAAGTGGCACTAGAGAAATAGCTTTCTTCCTCCTGGATGAAAGCTCATTTGCATACCCCTTTTCCCAGGAAGCATTGTCTGGCCTATAAGATTCTCTATGCCAACTTGGTGCTTTTCACAAATAAAAACTTTATTTTTCTAGACATTCTGCCCTTCTAGTGATGCTGAGGCTCGTTTAATCTATAGGAAAATGGTTTGCAATATTTTTTTTTCTAGTTAGGCCACCTGCACACGACTGGGTTGGATTCTGCATGTGGGATCCTGCAATGCAAATCCGCCCATGTACAGGCAGCCTCTTATGACTGGTACTCATAATTGTATATAGAAGTGCTAAACAATGAAAATATGTTTGCTATATGCATTTAACAGAAGTGTAATATCACATATAATATTCATTGGCTTTGGCACTACAGCTGCTTTCTCAATATTGGAAAAGAAATAGTTTTATTGGCAAAATGCTTACACAGCAATTATTTGACAGCTATTTCCCTGTTGTCAAAGCAGGATATTGTGGTTATAGATTGACACCATTAGGCTAATAATGATGTCTTAATGAAGTCTTTTATGTTGTTCTCCTCAACGTTACATATATATTATATATAATCCTGGCCTATATGTTACTTTTTATGGAAGTAACTTTAGCTATTGCAACAAGCCCTACCAATGTTTATTAAGAGTCTCAAAGGAAGTCCTATTAAGGCTTCTACTTTGTCATTAATGCTTGGGAATTTCTAGCAGGCTGTCCAAAAGACTGAAAAGTGATTTATAAGCTGGTTTTGTTCTTCAAAAATCCAACCCTCTCATTTAAAAAGAATTTAGAATTTCATCAGCTTTATCTAACAATAGCTTTTTCATGCCAAAGTGCATTAAACATTAAAATGAGACTTGTTCCTTTTGTTTCATGTAAATGTAAAGTTTGGACAATTCAATGGGTCTTGCTTAGCAGATTTCTAATGACAGTAATAGGAAACAAATGTCTTGCGGGTTTTTTCAGAGCTAAAGCTCATTTTTCCAAAAAGTTGTTTTACTTCCAAGTTTGGTTACAAATTGCTCAGTAAAATGCAGAAAATGTTGCAAGTTCCATTCTGCAGTTTTCCTCCAGTCAAAAAGGTGAACTGAGGGCAAAAGGTATCTTCTACTCTTGAGACTTCCAAAGTGTCACGATGACAGACACCATTATCGCAGTGATGGGCTGAAAGTAATCATGTCATTGTATCTGCCTTCTGGCTGTTAGGTGCATACATTTCATTTTGTCCTTGCTCTGCTTAAGTCGTGTGAAATGGAAAAGTTTGAACAAACTAACTCCCTTTGTGAATGTCTAGCCACCTCATAATCTTACATAGTAATGTGGAAATAAATTATATTAAACAATTTGCAAGTGCTATATACACAGAATTTGTTCTTCCTCCAGTTTTTTCATTTACCATTACCTTCCCAACTGGAAATAATTCACATGCTGAATGTAAGTAGATACCCATTACAGATCACAAAATCCTAAAGAGCCTTATCACTGTCATATGGCAATGATTAGATCCACTGGGGATAGTTTCTTTGTTTCCGTAGACATCATAGGGCAAATAAAAGATTAGGATAGTCATATTGTACATATGCTGAGTCTAAGGGCTCCTTCACACAGGTGTCGGCATTTTTACATTCGCCCGCCGGCGAAATAGAAGCGTGTGAACGGGCACACAAATCTAAAGTTTATGCGCCTGTTCAGATGGCACGGGCCTGGCGCATGTACGCGAGCCGGCAATACTTTCAGGTGGGGGGAGACAGTTTAGCTCTGCTTAGCTGTCTCTCCCTTCCCTCCCCCTCGTTGGCTCTCGGTAAGGGAAGGAGGCTGGGTGGGGCGGGAGCTAGTTTGCTAAGCTCCTGCCCTCGTTCCGTCCCTTGTCGGCAGCCAGCAATGGGAGGGGCAGGATGGAGCTTAGCAACTAAGTCTGACCCTGTCCCACCCCTCCCATTACAGACAGCCAGCAAGGGGCAGAGAGAAGGAAAGAAGAGGGAGGGAGTTTAGGAGTCATGCTACTAAACTCCATCCCACCTCCCTTCTCCAGCAGCTATCATTGGCTCCTATAGGAGTCTATGGCAGCAACCGTATTCCAGATGGGAAGGATAGTTCCAGGACTATCTTTCCTGCCCGGTGTAAAAGCGCCCGGTGCTATATTGGCTGCCCAGTCACTTTTACACCGCAGGAATACATCTGTGTGATCTGATGCATTGGAATCCAATGCATCAGATGGTAGCGTATGTTGGCCGGCCGTGAAAACGGGGGCCGATATACACTTATGTGAATAAGCCCTAAGGCCTAAACATTTTACATTATCTTTTTTTGTTCTTTTACCCATGTTTTACGATTTTTGATTATATAAATGAAAAATGTCCATATTGTGAAGAACTGTACTTAGACTAAAATAAGACTTGAAACTCAAGTTGATCAATAGTTTATGTTCTGATTAAAGCGTTCCTCTGGTTTTGGACAAACAAAGATGGCTGAACTGCTTCCCAGTAGTTTTAAGACACTGCATGCTGACCCTTCCTGCCAGTGCTGCTCACATGCTTAGCGGAGGTCAATCCATGCAGGTTAGTGTATTAGACTAATGACGCACACTAATACAGTGTGCATCAGGTAGTCAGAGAAGCGATTGGCTTGGCCATATTTGTTTCTACAGGGCTAGAGGATCGCTTTAAGTTATGAATAGCTCACATAATAAAGGGCTGTGCAATTAATTTAACTCTGTGTGCAGAATTTGTGCAGTGTTTCCAGAAGAACATAAGGTGGTGGCTCAGTGGTTAGTGCTGCTGGGCTCTTGGGTGCATATCTAACCAATGACACCATCTGCATGTAGTATATATGTTCCTGTCATGGCTGCATGAGTTTCCTCCAGGTACACTGGTTTTCTCCCATACTTGTAGGTTAAAAATGGTTGTTCCCTCATCATCTCAAGTCTAGATTATTGCAACATCCTTCTATGTAACCTTCCATTCAGTGCTCTTGTACTCCTTTAATCCATCTGCAACTCTGCTGCTTGACTAATCCACCCCTGACCGTGTTACGCTCATGCCACCCAACTCTGCCAGGCCCTTCACTGGCTACCCATGAGCCAGAGAATCCAATTCAAGATATAATAATAATCATTATTTGTATAGCGCCAACCTATTTCGCAACGCTTAGATATTATCAATATCATATAAATTAGTCCACAACCTGTCCCCTCCATATATCTCTGACCTAATATCCCAATACCTCCTCACACGGAATCTTTAGTCTTCACACAACCTCCTCCTCTAGTCCCCTTTGGCCTGTTTCTAAAGCAGTTGTCTCCAAAATTTCTACCATGTGTCACTTATAGTCTGGAACTCACTACTCCAACATGTCAGACTCTCCCCCACCTTGGAAAACTTCAAAAGAACCTAAAACCTGACTGTGCTACTTCTACCTTCACCTACAGTCTCCTTCCTCCTCTCTTGCAGTCTGTAGCCCCTCACAGTTGGGTCCTTTCACTCACGGTATCAACTTGTTAGTAATGTTGTTGATATATATTGTTCCTATCATTTTATATATCTATGTTGATCCAGCAATTGTAGGAATTGTGAGAGATATCGGTTCAGAATACTGCATAATTGTGAATGTAGCTGTAGATAAATAAATCCAACTGCTCAATCCTCATTTCCCCCAACATCTGACATCGTGGGAGAATCGAGGGACCGCCATACACATTAGATGATTGGCCGGTCATGCAAAGATCGGTGGGTTTGGCCAAACTAAAACTGATGTATATTTACACCCTTAAGATCAGGCTTCTACTAAGTTTTGCTGCTGCCCTTAAAGGGGCCGTCTGCTTGTTTTTATCTTCCCAGAAACAATGATACTCTTGCCCATAGGCTATATCTGATATTTCAGCTTATTCTTTCAAGTGTATGAAGCTGAACTGCAATACCAGACACAGCTCATCGAGAAGAATGGTGCTGATTCTGGAAATAAAGCAGACTCTTTTCCCCGATGTTGGACAACGCCTTTCCATAATATTTTTATATAATGAAAATCCATATGAATTATATACAGAGTTCGCCTAAGGACAATACACTCACTGACTGCTTAAAAGGCGTTGTAGCCACAAATCTTCAGCTGGAAGATGATACAAATTGCTCTTGAAATATTTGTAGTATCATTGTTCTTCTTGAGCACTTTTCTGCGTCCCGAGGCTACGGGACAAAATTATTCACAAAGGTTTTAGTAGACAACAATAGCGATTATTGTTTTATGCACGTACACTAAGCAGAGTAGTTAAACCATTATCCAAATCATCTGGCAGCCCATACTTACTTCCTATACATTCCAGACAAATATGATGTAATTTGTTGAAGCAAAGTAGGAAAATAATGAAACCACATTCCTTTGATTTGTGAAATATAAAAGGCTTTATATGTAGACAATCTGCGAGTCCTTTCAGATGGTTAATGCATGTGGGCCACAATTATGTTGTTGAGAGATTTCTGCCCATTTTTGAGTGTTATGACTGGTTTATTTGACAAGTGTGTGATTGGGGGCAATCACTTCTGATACACTTACATTGCATCATTGCATTCTGTATGAGCAGAAGAACGTTCTTAACACTTGTCTTAAGTTCTTAATACAAGTAAAATTGAGGAAAATTCCCTCCCCTCCCGCCTTTTTTCCTCTCCTACTCTCCTTTTCCCCACAGTCTGAGAAAAATTGTAAATTTTCTATTGTAAGTTACATTCAAGCTTTTTGTACAAGCTGTATCAGCAATGTGTCTTATAACGAAATGCCTGTACGCTAGTTATCTCAATGAAAAAAGAACATACAAAAAAATTTCAGAAAAATTAAGAATTAGGGAAACTTCTATACTAAAATGTTGAGCACATCACACCACACAATGTAGCATGCAATAATGATGTTACATCCGCTGGGCGCATTATAGCGCTGCGCCTCAGTGTGGGTGCAAGATTGTGTCCATTTAAAACTGCAAACACACATGTAGTAAAACCAAGGACCAATTGCACCTCTCTAGGCAAAGATGGAAGGACCCCTGTCCCCTACTTATCAGGGAAAGTGGGGAACCCTGCCTAAGAGCGGGGTAATCGTCCTGATAAGGTCGGCCCCACTGTCTTCATCTAGGACCTAGCTATCCCTGATCAGGAACCTAGAGAGATGCACTAAACACAGGACCCAACACCATTCACACACATTGAACACAGAACATGACAGTTCACACCCCATGTCTAGCCACCTGCACAGACATACAGAACAAATCACTGTTCACACTAACACATATAGGTTATGTAAACCACATAGAACAAGAAAGCACATAAAGCACATGTCTGCTCACCTGCACAGACATACAAAATACGTCACTGTTAACACCAACATAAAGAGTAACACAAACCATACAGACATACCACACACGTCACTGTTCACACCAATATACCACATATAACAGTAACCCCACGCAGAGCTCACATGCATACAGATGGTAAACCAGAGCTAGTCCAAGTGTCCTCACACCAAGGCAATAGAGAGTCAGCCACCGTGCTGACATAGGGAACAGTGTCAGGCATCACCCATCTGACACACACACAAAACATAAAACACCTGTCAAAGGAAAGGGAAGAGGGGGGTCTGCATATGATACAGGCAAGGACTACAGGTGTCCAGACTGTCTTCAGGGGGGGAGAGAAGGACACTACAGACTAGCATGCAAACACCAGCTCTGAGTGGGATTAGCACAGAGATACAATGAAGCACTAAAATAACCAGCAATCTCTCACAAGAATTTGCTGGTATTTATCTGCAGCAGACGAGGGGGATTGGCTGGTGGTGAATACCACACCCAGCCAGCTCAATGAACCGCTCGCTACCTGTGAAGGTGTGCACAAGGAAACCAGTAGAACCACAGGTCCCACACATACAACCTTAACAAATGGGTAAGCTAAACAGCTTGCACTAGTGTGGAAAGTACACTAGTACACTGTTTGCTTACTTGAAAATATTTTTTTTTAATCTAAGTCAAGAAGAAGTAACTTGACTTATCTGTACCTAAGTTAAATTATACTGTATGTGATGACTCCAGAGTTCGTTAAATGTAAAAGCCCTTTTACACGCAACGATTATCACTTAAAATTCGTCCACATGGTCGAAAAAGAGCGATAATCATTGCATTTAAACACAGGCATCATGCACTTTTAGTTTGAACGATGGATTATAGTTCCGCATAAAATTTATTGTTCATCAGCTGAAAAACTGAGCAAATACATTCCATTTGAATGCATGTTGCTCATCATTCAAAAAACTGCAGGATACACAGTGTGCTGGTTGTGTTTTGCATACATAATAAGTAGACTGTGTACTCTGCAGGGAGAAGAATAATGGAATCTGCAGACAAATGTTTACACAGCTGGGCGAGTGTTTAAACACACACCCAGCTTAAGAGCCAACTCCTGGAGGGAAAAGAAAATGATTAAAGTGCCTTTTACATGCAAATGAAGATGATTAAAGTGTTAATGGTCATTAAAGCCATTAACACTTTGTGGAAATACATCACTTAAGGCCCCTTTACATGGGTCGATTAACGTCTGGTGGCTCAGGCCCCTGCCCTCCTGCAGGGTTTTGAGCGATTATCCCCTGTAAAAGCATGCAGAAACTGAATGACTGAGTGAGAATCGTCCAGTTGCTTGGTTTTAAGCATGCTTAAAATCCTAAACGACCATCGTTCAGTGTAAAGAGCAACCGTTCAGTACTGAACGGCCACTGTTTACAGTGAATGGAGAGGGGAGGGGGAGAGTGAGGAGAGAACTCTCCCTCAGCCGCCCTGCCTCCTTGCTGGCTGCGCTGTGAGTGATCCAGCGATACTCGCTCCTGTGTAACAGTACGGGAGGGAGTATACACATCATTTGCCCGTCACTTTTTATGTGTAAAAGGGCCTTAAATCTTTCAATCTTTTGACCGTTTGAAAGATTATCTTTGCATATAAAAGGACATTAAGTGACAACATCACTAATCACAAAATATAAGTATTTATTATACTGGATTCTTATATAACTTATCTTTTTCTTATCTTTTTTTAGTTCAAGTGGAAAAAAGCGCTCCTGTCAAAGGAACATTGTCCGGGAGAGTGACATTACCATGCTTCTTTTCAACAATACCTACGCTACCACCGAGTTATAATATTACTAATGAATTTTTGAGGATAAAATGGACTAAAATTGAGAAAAGTCGAGATGGAAAAGATCCAAAGGAAACTACAGTTTTAGTTGCCCAAAGCGGTGGAATTAAAATTGGCCAAAATTATAGGGGTAGAGTTTCTGTACCTAGTCATCCAGAAGACATTGGCGATGCATCGTTAACAATGGTCAAACTTCGTGCTAGTGATGGTGGTACTTACCGCTGTGAGGTGCTCTTTGGAATCGAAGATACTCAAGACACCATCTCTTTAGATGTTTCAGGTGAGACTTGCACTTATAATAAAATAAACACCCTACAATGATCAATAAATTTATAGTCCACATATACTCATAGCCACTTATATCCATCATGCATTGCTCATCTTGGATTTTGCTAACAAGTTATTGAAATATTTTATCCTACACAAGAGTATTATATATTAACTTAAACTCATAAAGCACCGTGGATTAGTAAAACTTGCACATTTTGCATTTGGAGCCATATAATTTACATTTTAAACTTCATTGTAGCATATATAATATTCTGAAGCCATAAACATATCAAATTCTAGTTGATGTTAAAGTGTATTGATCATCTTATCTTTTCATTTTGTAGGAGTTGTTTTTCACTATAGGGCATCGGTAGACAAATACATCTTAAATTTTCAAGGTGCCCAAAAGGCTTGCATTGATAATGGTGCCCAAATCGCAACACCTGGACAAATGAGAGCGGCCTACGAGGATGGATTTGAGCAGTGTGATGCTGGCTGGCTGTCTGATCAATCTGTTAGGTAAACCTCTTAGTCAATGTTACTACTTTTTATTTTCAATGATATATTACAGATTTTTTGTCTGGTGAACTCAATATTTAGCTTGTAAGGAGGAAAATAAAACTAAAGGGGCATTTATTAAGACTGATGTTTCATGCACTGGTCTTAATCTGAATCCTTGAATAGGAGTAGATTTATACCATAATTTCTGGCATAAATTGTAGTATATCTGTCAAGCCCTGAATGGCTTTATACTACTGCTAAGCTTTGTCCACTTTTTGTGAAAGTGATGAGTGGGGCATAGAAGTGCAAAAAGTAGTAATTTTCAAGCAAAAAAGTGCTCCAAAAATTGCGACCTCTTTTTGCACAGGAAAACCGGAGCAAGCGCTTTAGTAAATTCCTTCAAAGCATTTTGAGGAAATTTAGAGGCCTAGAACATGTTGTTTGGTAATAATGTAGATACGACCTGTTACACGTGCTGCTGGGATCTGTAGTTCTAAGCTTCCTGGCAGCAAAGTTCTCACAGGGTTAATTGATTGAGCTGGCTTTGTGTAGTACTTCCTGCCAGCTCAATCAATTAACCCTGTGAGGGCTGTGCTGCTAGGAAGCTTAGAACTACAGATCCCAGCAGCCCACATAACACGACCCTTGTGTTTGAGATCTAGAATCCTGTATGTCAACCAATACGTAGTATTTAAATGGGTTATTCTATCTCTATCTCCCTCTGTTAAAAGAGTTCCCTGAAAATATACTGATCACTGCTTGTCCTACTAATGGGACCCACAACGAGCAACTGTAATCTATGTAGGAGCCTGGCATCAAGGGTTTATTTTCCCAGCAGTATCACAGAGTAAATGAAGCATTACTTAAACCCCAATGAAATAAATTCATTTTCTGTTTAATGTACCGACAGTCCCGGGTCTTTGCTTTCTGTAGGCACTCTGCTCTGGCCAAGTGATTGGATTCCTGATATAGCAGCTACCATCTATTACCATACCTCAAAATGCCCCAGTAGGGTATTAGAGAGTAGGGTTTCCTAAAGAAAGTGAACCCCTTAAGCAATCCATTTATTTATCAGAGGCTTACATACAATGTATCACAAAGAAAATGTCACAACATGAAAAGAAAATATGACTCCCATGAAGATTTTGTCACAGCCGTATGCAATTTCCAAGTATGTTCAGTCAAACAAGTTATGCAAATTAATAGTTTGGTACTAAAACTGTAATCTGATAGCATGATACAATGGGAAAACCAGGGTGTGAAGGTAGCATTGGAGACGCCAAGCCCACGGAAACTGCTTTGTATCGTTATTTTGGTGTCTGGGTAAGGGTGCATTCCCACGAACGTATATCGGCTCGGTTTTCACGCCGAGCCGATATACGTCGTCCTCATGTGCACGGGGGGGGGGGGGGGGGGGAGGATGGATGAGCCAGGAGCAGGAACTGAGCTCCCACCCCCTCTCTGCCTCCTCCCTGCCCCTCTGCACTATTTGCAATGGGGATAGCCGGAATGGGGGTGGGGCTAATTCTCGGAACTTAGCCCGCCCCGTCCCACCTCCTTTCATTGCAAATAGTTTAGAGGGGCGGAGAGAAGGCAGAGAGGGGGCAGGAGCTCAGTTCCTGCTCCTGGCTCTTCCATCCTCCGCCCCCCCGCACATGAGGACGACGTATATCGGCTCGGCGTGAAAACCGAGCCGATATACGTTCGTGTGAATGCACCCTAAAGCTTAAAGGGGTATCCAATTTAAGGTAACATGCTTCATAAGGCAATGACATAATTTTACAATATAAAGTTATAACTTGTTTTACAAAGCTGCAGAGATATTGCTTTATCCGCGGCACCCCCTTCCCCCATCCCAGTCAGGCATGCTCAGTGCATTCAAATACTGTAATGATGACACAAATTGTACGGTTGTGAATGCGCACTTAACAGTAATTGGCAATGGGGCATTGTGGGGGATGTAGTTATGGCGGTCATTTTAAATAACAATGTAGAAATCTGAGGCTGGCTGGAAAGCAGTGGAGCAACTCAGCAAAAAAAGTATTGGAGTTTAGTTTGACGATTTAGATGGGCGTTTGGAATAATGGCAATAAGTAGAAACATTAGGAATATTATCAAAGTTTCACCCAGTCTCCTGAAATACCCCTTTAAGGAATGAAGATGCCCATAAGACGTTGTTGAGAGCCATTTCATCAAACAGATGAGTTTACTAAAGGTTTCAGAAGACTGGATGATGAAAGCTTGCAGTCAAGCCAGCCATTGTGAAGAATTCCCCTTCCACTGCACCATCGTTCTTAAAACTTACAGTGGCACTTGGTGTGATGAATAGCACAATGTGGTTTTCAGCGATGTATGCAGATTCTTTCACAGCAAAGATGATCGCTAAGCAAGGGTCTGGAGGCGATGTAGCAATGGGGCTGATAATTCCCCCATTTCAGCACATCGCCAATCATTAACATGGAATTGTGATTTGGGATGTCATCAGCATCAACGGCTGATCACCTCTTCTCTGCATCAAAGGCACATTGATGGCACACTGTTACGTTGATGACATGTTGTAGCCTGTCACACTACCATATCTTTGGGTCATAATCAATGTCATTTCTAGCCATCCCACATGGTGCATGCTTTACAATATGTCCAGGTAATTCCTCGGCCATTACAATCCAATCAAGAATTTGTGGGACACGATTGTATGTCAAGTGAATGCGCTCCTACAGTCTCGTCATGCAAATAAACTGTGGACAATAGCCAATACCATATGGTTGCCAGTACCCCACGGCACTCATTAAATTGATGCCATGTCACATTAAGGTCTCCTTTCTAGTGGCGAGAAAATTGGTCGATTTTCTTGCGTTACGAGAGGGAATGAAAGCGCATGATTATGAAACCAATGAATTCGAATGGTTTCATTCTCATTTGCGATGTTTTCACACCTGCAATGCTGCATGAAAACAAAATTGCTGCATCTCCTATCTTTCTGCGATATCGCCCATTGTTACCAATAGGACCGGTGGCAGCAGTGCCAGCCCCATTGACAGCAATGGGAGAAGATCGCAATCTCCTGTTATACCTGTGACAGCTGCAGCAGGGGATACCTTCATCCAGAGGTTTCCCTCTGCTTTTAATGGGGCCAGCAGAACATCACAATCTTCTGCTGTGTCAGCAGCGGTAGAGGATTCCTTCATCCCCGCAGGGAGTCACCTTGTCACTGAAGACTGTGACATCAGCGGCAGGGTGTTTAGTGAAAAGGGGACTCCCCATGGGAATGAAGGAATTCCCTGCTGCTGCTGTCACAACAGAGACGGGAGATCGTGATGCTCTCCCATTGCCTTCAATGGGGCTGGAACTGCCGGGAACCTCCACGGTGATTCAAGGCTGTTTTCACATGAAAACATCTCACATCCAGGGGTTCCACATGCATTGTGAGGGCGACATCGGGTGTGAATCACGGCCTGATATCTCTCTCGCCAGTGTGCAGGAGCCCTTAATGACTTTATTGTCCAACACGGTGACTCTTACTTACTGATCATCCTCCAACATTACTTACTGATCATCTTGTTTATTGGCCACAGGAGATGTGTAATTGTTGGAAATTACATTTAATTCTTTATCTGTGTATTGAGCTTGGTCTCATTTTGAGCATTTCTTCATGATGTGGCATTTTCTCTGTGAGGCAGTGCATAAGGGTGCTACAGATGACATTGCGTTATCCTCTTTGGAAATAGTCAATATACTTTGCATATGTTCATTTTATTCTAACACGGTAGCTGACAGTCTAGCTCTTTGTCAAGCGCTTGCAGACTTTGGCTGCGGATATACGTTTGGTCACTTTGAGGTTGTTGTTACTGTTTGATCTGCTTACAGTTGTGTATTATAGGGTAAGAGAATACAAACGAATGTAATGCTGATGACAGCCAGTAACTAAGAAGTAAAAATAATATTATCCTGTTGCTGTTTTCTTTAAGGTATCCAATCCGTAATCCAAGAGCTGGCTGTTATGGTGACAAAAAAGGGAAAGAGGGAATACGAACCTATGGAAGGCGTCCAGCTGAGGAGAAGTATGATGTATACTGTTTTGTGGATGAACCAACTGGTGAGATTCTAAAATCTTTGCTTTATTTTAAAGACTACAGTGATATGAAGGTCAGGAAGCCTCGCGTTTCAGTGCATTACATTTATGTTGAGTAAAAAACAACATTTGACCCAACCCTATAGTTATGTGGTCAGTTAGGTTTCAATTTAAGCAGACTGTGGAGGTAGTGGATTTAGAAAACACTATTAAAGTTTGATGCTTTATATAGTTCATTGTCTATGGGGGCTGTTGATATTTTTAATGTTTTTTTTTTTAAATAATTGATATCTAATAGGAGCTTCTTAGTGGGTATGCCAAAATCAGCTCTGTGGACCCTTGCCACTTGCATGATGAAGAAGAGTATTTCTACCGAAAATTCTTGTGGTCTTCTAATTATGTATGGCATGATTTGACATGTAGTTAAAAGGGCTTATGGAGTATAAAAAACATGGCTGCTTTCCTCTAGAAACAGCTCCTCTCTTGTCCATAGGCTGTGTCTGGTACTGCACCTCAGTTTCATTGAATTGAAAAAACTGAGCTGTAGCAACAGCAGCAAACACAACCCCTTTAACATAGAAACGTAGAAAGCGGAAGCAGAAAAAGACCACGTGGTCCATGTAGTCTGCCTTTTTATTTTTATTTGTCTCTTAGGATAGATAGATGGTTATCCCATGCATGCTTGAATTCAATAAATGTTGATTTTCTAAAAGGGGGCTAAATATTCTTGACATAATCAGCTATATTAATAGCCTCCACTCATTTCTACCTTCATCATTGATGCTTTCAGGTGCCCACACACCTTCAATAGCTGTTGGCGGAATGCTTTTTCAGCTGAGAACTTATTTTTCCCCTTTCCCCATGCAAATGAATACTCAGTTTAGTGGAACTTTTATGCGATTTCAATGGACAGAGAGAGTAAGCCACTGACTGACACCTCTAGTGGGGATTTATCTTTAGGGAGAACAAAAGGATCATGCATTGAAATTCAACTTGCCTGGTCCTCCTATCCCCTGGGTTTGGATAACGTTTCCCTAATATGGGGTCTTTAGAATTGGAATCTAGGGCGACTAATCAAATAATGCTATGGTAGTGCTAGGTGTTTTTAACTACATCATGGGGACTAATTTTTAAAAAGGTTTACGATGGCCGTATATGACCAAACTGTTTGAGAATCTGGTTGAGAATATTGTGCTATGTTGGAGCATAAAGTGCTTCGAATGATGGAGAATACCCACTATTACTCAAGGAGACTTTATTTAACATGCTAGCAAGTCTCCTTGTGATTGCTTCAAGGATGGACAGATATTTCACTGTCTATGAAGAGTCAATACTTTTATGACAACCTTTATATTTAAGGGTTCTGTTTGGGTGGATTTTTACAGACAAATCTTCTGTTCATTAATAATGATGAGCGAGCATACTTGCTAAGAGCAATTGCTCGAGCGAGCATTGCCCTTAGCGAGTACCTGCCTGCTCGATAGACAAGGTCGGGGGGGGGGGGGGGGCAGGGGCGGACAGGGAGCTGCGGGGAGGAACGGAGGGGAGATCTCTCTCTCCCCCCCGCTCCCCTCTGCTGACAGCTGCTACTCACAGCTCCCCCACGCCGGCACCCGAACCTTGCCTCTCGAGCGGGCAGGTACTCGCTAAGGGCAATGCTCGCTCGAGCAATTGCCCTTAGCGAGTATGCTCGCTCATCTCTATTCATTAACAAGCACCGACTGACAATGTAGCATGTTCATCGGTGCTGTTAAGTTGCCTTTACATAGGCAAAAGATTGATAATATGGGATCAAACAATTAGTATGATTGATTGTCCCCACACAGATTATGACACATTGTCTCTTTACATGGGGATATGTGCCGCCAATGAGTGAACATTTTTATGCCTTCCTAAAGGATCTGATCAGTCAACCTAAAACATTATTTGCGTTATCATCAGCTGATCATGGACATATTCACTGGACCAGTGATCAGGCCAACGAATGTTTGTGCCCAATCGTTGGCTCATGAAGAAGAGCCTTTACATGGGAATAAACTGCCTGTAATTAGTGGCGATTGATGATATAGGAAATCAGTCACAGCTAGTTTACCGTAGTTTCATGTTCATATAACAATGACTGTTAGGGTTTTATATGAATGAATTTGTGTAATTCTTTGCCCTCCCTCTTCTTATCCCCTTTACATTATGGTCAGTAGCATTTCCCTGTGTACACAATGGGATGTGCTGCTGATGAATGATACTTTTTAAGCCTACATAAAGGATTTTATCAACCACAAATGAGCATTTTAGCCTTTTTCGTTAAACTGCTCTACATGTTTATACTGAACAATAGTCAGGAAAAGGCGTTTGTATTAGCGAACAATCATTTGGGCCTTCATTCTCCATGTAAATGGCCCTTAAATTAGGAATTTTTCTCCTTAGGATGCACAGCTACAAATTAGCACATTATTTTAGATAACGCTTGCTGGCATCATAGGATTCATCTTGACAATTAATACTGGCCGTTAACGCAGATCGTCTAAAAATAAATGCTTCTTTGCTAATGTATAAGGTCAAGTAAGGTTGTACAGCTAAAATCCCCAATAAAAATAAAAAAGACCTTGGGAAGCTGGCAGAACGCTGCAGGGTTCATATTACATTTCACAGACAAAAGCTAAAAGCTAGTCTTAAAAAAATACATATATGAATCTGTTGCTGTAGATGTAACACAGCATATCTTTTGTAATATTTAAGGGCATTATAATAATATGGTCTATAGTCATGTGCTAACAGAACCAGCATTCAGGACAAATAGTCTTAAACTCTGTTTTAAAGGGGTATTCTGGGCCTTTAATCAGTAGTTGATCAACAGGGATTCACTGCTTGGGATCTGCGTCGATTAGCTGATACTCCAGCTTGCAGCTGGGTCAAATGTCGTCATCGGTAGTCAGAGCCGAAAATGCAATAGATTGTTTCACTCCCATTCAGAGTAATGGCAGAGGTGCCTCCTATTACACTTTCGGCTGCTGATTGTGGTCAGTGTCAGAAGTGTGATAGAAGGCATAGCTCCCATTGATTTCAGTTGGAATGAAGCCACCTATCACACTTCTGGCCGTGATCACAGATGATGATATCCAACCCCGCTGTACTGACAGTGGGCAGGAGGAACAGCTGCTTCGCAGGAATCCAGAATAGTGGACCCCCATCGGTCAACTATTGATGACCTGTTCTGAAGATAGGTTATCTTATCAGTAGTAAAAACTCCTTTAATCTTCCATCAGCCAACAGAAAGTTATGGTTAAGTGATTTTGTGCCTAAAGTGATTATCCAGACCCAAAAAACATGCTTAGGGTGATGGCAAAAGGTAATGTCATACTCACCTCTTCCGATCCCCAGGCCTTACTATTCCACTGCTGTCTGGTTCCTCACTGCTTTCACCTTCCTTCTGCAATGGGAATGATAGGGACGTGTGACTATTGCAGTTGAATAGCATCCGAAGTGAGACGATGATTGACTGCAGCAATCACATGTCCCTGGTATGGCTGACATCATGACTGTGGCATTGTTTTCAATGGGAAACCTTTTGCCGGCCCCATGGAAAACAATCGGCGATGCTTTTTGAGGGAACACCCAAAGATAGGGTATGTCGCTCATGTGTATGCCCCCTTCAAAAGAATGGTGTTCATATTCGTGCTAACTTGTGTGTCTTGCAATGCACAAATCTTGCACGATTTTCTCGGCCGTGTGGAAGCGGCCTAACTATTCATCTCCATAGATTACATAGAGCAAACAAACACAAACCCTGTGCAGTCTTCTTCTGCAGCCATATTGCTTTACAGCTGACCCCTGCTACACCCTAAGCAACCAAACACATATAGAATAGAATAAGATAGAAGGGACCGCCAAAAAGAATCTGGGACATAAAATTGGGGCATAACCACCAGAGTATCATCAACTAAAGACGTGTCCTTCCTTATTTTTCCTTTTGGCTTATTATGTCCGGATATGTTGCCATAAGATGTCTATCCTATTGAATTGGTGCCATTAGAAATTACAGTCCTTAAAATAATTTGAGCTAAGCTCAGGGTGGGCACATCTTTACTTGCACTCATTCCTTTATGACTCGAGCCTAGTGAAGTTGCAAAGGTCTTATATTACAAATGCTGGTCACAAGTTTAACTAAAGGAAAATAAAAGTTGCTTGGAAACTTGCAGTAAGCCTATAAACTGCAAGGCATGTTGAGATTTTGCAAGCCGTCTATTTAATATTCTCCTGGCATCATAAAACGCATGCATATATGCTTGGGGATAAATAAAGTGGCAAACTAAACAGGTGGGATAATATTAATAAGGAAACATGAAAGCAAAATCTAACTGGGAGAACTTATGGACTCTTGAAGAACAGGCTAATAAGACAGTGTCTAGCGCTTTCCAGTGAGATGATTCTGAATCAGCCTTTGTCTGGGCCAGAAAGCCGGCCTCATAAGTCTAGTCTGTGGTATTTAACAGCCATAAAATAGGAACCGTACATAGTCAGGTGTTTTTCTTTCAACCCTAAAGTGCCTATACACAGAACAGGAAAATCCCGTCAATTCTTCTAGCGCTGACTTCAACCTGGATGGAAACGGCTGCCAAGGTTAACACACACTGCATTATTGTCTACAACATAAACGCTGTCATGGTTTCCATTTTCTGTTCTGCAGTGACAGAGTTACAAAATGAGCTTCTATGCGGCCTTCAAGCATTCTTGTATTATCCTCATTTTTTGGAGTTACTCATAGATCCAGCTATAAAAACAACTTTCTATATTTTCCTTTCACTGGCAGGGAGGAAACCATAATTCACCAATATCAAAGGCTTCTGTAACGGCGACTTTTTAACCTTTTTTTATTATTATCAAATGTGTTTAAAGTAAATGTGATACTAAGGGCCGATTTACACGCAAAATCTATGCGTGCAGTACTCAGAGAATAGAACCCATTGATTTCAATTGGCTCGTTCACATTTCCGCATTTTGCGTATACATTTTGGTCGCAGAAATAAAAAAATTCAGCATACTCTAATTTTAGCCATTTTATTCGGTGCATCGTTGTCTGCTACGTGCAAAAGAACATGTCTTGCGTGCGCAAAAAGTACAGTATAGTACACTAATGCGTGTGCAAAGAAACTCTACACTCGCACATGCGCAAATGCATAAACGCTCATGTGAATCTGGCTTAGAGCTCATGCCCACGATCATGTTTTCACAGCGTATCAAGTGTGCATTGCACGGACGTGGAATATGCGGTGGGTGGAGTCAATGGACTTTCATTGATCTATGCACACTGGCGTGTAAAGACTGCGTATTCATAGGCCCATTTAGACACAACAATTATCGCTCAAAAGATGGTGCTCAAGCGACTTTTGAGCGATAATCGTTGTGTCATTTACAGCGAAAGATGATCGCCCAAGATGAGCGATCACCTTGCGCTGCCAGCGGAGGATGCAGAAGACAAGCGGGGTGTCTCCGCTTATCTTCTGCATCCAGTTGTTTCCCGCTCCGAGTGTCCGGCTGTTAAGTGAAGAGTGCCGTGGAGTGAAGTGCACCAAATTTATTAAGATGCACACACCTTTGAATATATTTGGAGCATATCTGTCCAGTCCATGAACCAGACTATGAGCAATTGTAGAGTTCCACTATAAATTGGGCTGCCTTCACATCTGCACTAAAGCTCGGTTCGGAGACTCTTTCGCAAATTTGGCACAAAATACTGGAAGAAATAGTTCTGACAGTGAAATGGCGGGTGGCTGAGCGGAGACCAAACTGACCTGTTGTAGTCACTGGGTTCTGCTCGGCGATGTTAAGTTCCATCATCAGACACAACTGTTCGACCGCGGGGGTTCCCCTTGCCTGCTTCTCGATTAGAGCAGGAAAATGGAATCCTCGCTGCAAATGTGAAGGCAACATTACTCTACTTTTTGGTGTAAATTACAAGAAATATGATAGACATGGGTGGATACACCCCTTTTTATAAGCACCATCCACTATTAGAGATATGTCGAGCAGGGATGCAAAGAGGACATGGAAAAATCACAAATTTGTGCAAACATTATAACTTTTTAACTCAAGAATTCTGGCTCAACTAGTTAAAAAAATACATCTCAAAAAGTGACAGACGGGTATAGAGTGAGAGAGGGCCTGGGTGCAACCGCATCCCCTGCATCCCCTATAGTTACGCCAATGCTTTTGAGTAAATCTATTACATATTGAACTTAGAAGAGGCAATTCTTGTTTTATCGTGATACATAGCGCCTTAACACAATAAGATTGGTAAGACACCAAAGCTGGTTCTTTAATGATCACTGTTTTCCTACTACTTCTTTTTGTCGAAATCTTCATTTCACTGGAGGAAGGTGTAGCCTGGTATTTACACATGAGCGCACCACTCACAGCTACCAAAAGGTCCTGGAGAAAATCCTTCACAAGTAAAATACCTCATTGTTTTTGTGTTTGTGTGGCGGGGATGTGGTTGCTTTTAGCAGTGGTTTCTTCAAAGATTAAAGCTCTGACTTGGAATTGAAAGAGAAAGAATCAACTGACTTTTGGTTCCTGTTCTAACTTTCTAAGATTATTTAGATTACCTTGGGAACCAGCCTTACTTATGTGCCAAATCTGTCATAGTCTAGAACTATTGTATATATGAGTTAGAGCTGGTATAAGGAAACAGACCTTCTTAATTATTCTTATATTTTACGATTCCATCTTATTGGCTCTGTTATTTGAATGTAAATTCTGGTTATCAGGTGACCCAATAATGTGATAATTAATTCTGTATTTTTTTCAGGTGATTTCTTTCACTTGCCCAAAAAGATGACATTCGAAGACGCTAAAAAAGCTTGCGAGCAGAAGAATGCAGTCATAGCCAAAGTTGGTGACATGTTTGCTGCATGGCGGAAAGGCTTTGATCAATGTGATTATGGCTGGCTTGCAGATGGTAGTGTCCGTTACCCAGTATCTTTCGCAAGGCCACAGTGTGGAGGTGGACTCCTTGGGGTGAGGACTAAATTTCGCTTTGAAAACCAAACATACTTCCCTCGGCCACAAGAAAAATATACTGCATATTGTGTTCAAAGTAAGTACAGATATATAACAAGTACTAATAATGCTTCGCTGTAATATTGTTCTGACCATAGTAATTCAGGATACATAAATCATAGTGAAAATTGTCCAGTGCAGTGCATGGTGATAGAGCTTTATTATATCATTAGTGTCCATGCAAGAAGGCCAGGAACTTCTTCCATGTTTCCTTATTGTTACAAAAACAGAAAAGTGAACAAAAGTCAAATATTACAGTACTTGTACCTGGCTGATGTAGTTATTATGAAGTCAACACATCAGGGCACAGCCATTCTCATATTACTGTAGCACATTTACAGCCATAGGTGTGGAAGCTACATACAAGGAAGCCATGGAGACCAGATGATGTTCAATGACTGTATGTTATTGCACTCATTAATGCACAGGGGCGTATTTGCATTGTGGAATCCAGAGTGGGCATCCGCCTTCGGATTCCGCAGCAAGTATTGCCTATAGACATATAGAAAATCGCTTTTCCATGTCCACGAGCGGAAATCAATAGCGATTTTTTTACTCACGGAGGGAAAGTCGCAGCATGTTCTATGTCCATGTATTCCGCGTGGACAGCTTCCATTGAAGTCAATGGAAGCCATCCGATCGCAGCTGTTACTATGGAATCTGCACCATCACCTAGCAATAGCGGTGCGTCATCTGTACTGCGCATGTGCATCAGCGCAATGACGGCACATTGGTAGCACAGATGAGAAAAAATCTAGACAGGTACACAGGGTTTCGCAGGGGTCACCGGCCGGGCACCATATCAGATTCCACTGTGGGACCCCACATGCGGATTCGATGCGGCTATGTGCATTCTGTCTAAAAGAAACAAATAATCTTGTAGATGTGATACCTTTTAATGGCTAACAAAAGGAAATTATATTACAGCAGGCTTTTGAAGCTAATTAGGCCTCTGTATCAGGCTAGCCTAATGAAG
Source organism: Eleutherodactylus coqui (assembly GCF_035609145.1). NCBI lineage: Eukaryota > Metazoa > Chordata > Amphibia > Anura > Eleutherodactylidae > Eleutherodactylus > Eleutherodactylus coqui. The sequence goes on from NC_089841.1 coordinate 100,314,741, forward strand.
AAAGTTAACTTAAAAGTTTGCAAAAGCCTGATGAACTGGCCTAAGTAGACTCGAAATCTTGTTGTAACATCTTGTACTTTTATTAGCCATTAAACGGTATCATATCTACAAGATTATTTGTTTCTCTTACTGAGAACAATCCCATTTTGCTCCGCTAACATGATACCAAACTTTCTAATTTTTACATCAAGACTGACATGTTTCAGACCTCATAGCGGCATTACATCATTGGAAATATACTCAAAGCCAAAGCTAATCATTCCCCAAATCAAATAAATGTCTAGAAATCTAGTGCCTCCTCTTCTGATGCGATGTTCTCCTTCCATGTAAGTTTTTCCATGAAGAATATAAAACCTATAAGTTGGCAGTACGTGTATATATGTGAGGAATAAGCCTGCAAACCACATGGACAATCAGCAATTGTTTGTGTCAGACATGCATTTTGGTCTATAGGTCACCTCGATGCTCCTCACATGTTACCAGTTACTCTTTGACTTTAAAGCATCTTGTACTTACTGAAATGTTTACTTGGAGCATGAAAGTTCTTACACGGTGTAAAGAATGAGTGTTATAAAAAAAGGCTTATTTTTGCTTCTTACACATTTTTTAATAATAGGTTACTGCAAAATTGGAACGATGTTCGAACACACTTTTGTCACAAAATATACATTAGCAATACATAAGCCCTGCGATCCAGATGTTACAAGAAAGATGACGTCACCTTTTGCAGCTGTTAACAGTAAAAACCTTCTACTCTTCCCATGGCAATAAATGAATCCCTCTGACCTTTAATATTAGTGTTCCAAATTTTCTTCAGCTGAAATGTTAGTAACAGAAACCAATACAAAAAGCATTGTCAAGGAATTCTCATATTTGGGTCAAGTGCAAGGATATTTTAAGCTATCTATCAAATCACTTGGATAATTGTTCTACATCTTTCTATCCTTTTTCTTGTATCCACATATAAGTAACACACATTTAACTAATTAGAGTGAAGTACTTTAACCATTTATCTCCTACATGCCAATCTGTCCATATATATAAAGTATCTAGGATGGGCCAACCTATAAAATGGTTGGAATAATAACAGCTTTGAGCTGCTCCTTTAAGAATAAGAAATAGTAAAATAATATATCTGAGAAACATTAGGTATTATGTTGGCAATACATATTGCATAAACAGAAAATAATGTGGATTTTCCATAAATGCCTGTTTGTCCTTGCCTATTGGTCAGGACTGTGCAAAGAGCAGAGGAAATGATTTCTGTTTTTCATGTGATCACAGGATACTATATATACAACTCATAAGCTTTTTGATCCTGATGTAAAATATGTAACATGGCCCCTCAACCATCTCATGCCACTTATTGTACTGGTGTTCAGTAATATACATGGAAGAGAATGGATCTCATAACAAAGATCTAAATGGGCGTCCATAATTGTATTGGGTTCTGCCACCCTGGAGACAAGAGTCTAGTATATGCTTCTCCCTCTACACTCATATTCATGATACCTACTGCCAATATATTATCTCCTGCATAGGCACCAGATTGGTTATCTGCCAATATATTGAATGATGGCAAATTAAAATGACTAAATATAACAAAAAATACCAAAATATATGGTCCATGAGGCACACAAATCCCTAGCATTAGTCAAGGGAGTCAATATACCACCACTTGCTATGGCTTTTCCTCCACTTGTATATGATAGCATAACTTAAGCAAAGATCTCATGTATCATATTTTATATTATCTTATAAAAGACATCATGATTGTGCCAAGTCAGCGGGTGGGCATTGTAATATCATTTGGCATAGTATTGACTAAGGGGACTTTTGCACAGGCAGAAAGTCTCCTGAGTAATCACTTGAAAGAGACATTTTTGGACGACTGTCATCCCACGTACACACATGACCCAACAAGGCAAGTGAGAATCACTCACTTGTTGGAGTTGCTTGGCTTTTAGCTCACCTAAACCAAGCAACTCTCAGCCCATATAAATAGGCAGTCATTCATCTATGAACGACTGCCTGCTTACTCTGAATGGAGGCAAATGGCAGGAAGCGCCTTCTGGGGAGCTTTACCTCCATTTAGTGAGTGATGATCGCTCCTGTTTGAAAACACAGGAGTTATAATTATTGGGATGACTGTCTATAATTACATAAGTATGTGCAGATGTAGCAGTTGTTAATATGACTGGTGCACCATGGTAACTCAGTTGATAGCGCTGTAATACATTATAGTTAAAGGGGTTTTCCCATAACTTAAAATTGCTGCATAACCCCTCTGTCCTTCCTGGTTACAGCTGGTCATATGACTGCTGCAGCCAATCACTGGCTATAGAAGGTCACTGCTGTGGCCAGCGATTGCCTGCAGCAGTCTCAAGTCCTGGTCAGCAGCAACCAGGAAGGACAGAGTGATTACAAAGAAATTTTAAGTCATGGGAAAACCCCTTTAAGTTATCATAGTACGCTAAATGTCAAGTTAACATTTGCTACATCGGTATGGGAAAAATGATGGTTCATTAAAACTTTCCTCATATGCACAGAGTTTGGCTCCTTGATACAAAGAAACTAATCAGTTTTTGTGCTTGAGTGTTACTTGAATGAATTACTTCCTGTCTGATAGATAAATGTGAGATCTGCCGAGAAGCCTTCACTGCAGATAATATATGTTACCCTTATCTGGGAACCAGCATCTGCAAATAATTTAAACATATCTCCTTTTTGATGTCTTGCACCATAAGGAATATACTCTGACTAAGCTCCGAGAAAAAGGGATTTTGTACTGTCCGGCCTCTAAATAAACATTTAGTACTTATTAGTGTGATTGAGTCAGGACTTGTGTTATTGTTGAAGATCTCAAATCAGATAAAAAATTGCCAGCAGACCATTTCTCCACAGACGATGTCTATAAAGGAGGATTTTTTTACAACTCTTTCTTGAGTCACTGTAACACACCCACATATTTTATAGTCTCGTAATCACCCAATGACATCACTCACATCTGGATTTCTGCAGGGAAACACTGACTAAAAAGGTGCATGGTGATAAGCAGTGTAGATTTATACAAGCATCGCCTAGAATTGATCAGATTTATAGATCTAAAAAGCTGTCAGATAAACTATGTTCCCAATGGAAGAAGTCATTTTATTTCACATCTGAGACCTTCCCTTGTTTCTAGTTTTGGCCCACACTGCACCTGCATGGCTGAATGAGGTGGTCGAGACTCATGGAAACTGCTATGTAGTTTCTGTAACTTTCATAGAAGTTAATGGGAGTTATGCTGTTTCAGAAACTCGTAGCTGTGTAAATAGTGTACCTTGCTATCCTGTTTGCATATCTCCCATTGACTTCTCTGAGAGTAAAAGAAGCAGACTAGTAAAGGCCGCCTGGCTGTTTCTGTAAGTTCCAGCCACTACATTCAGTCGGGGGCCAAAACAAGAAATAGGTGTGGGTCCCAGACATGGGACAATCATCTTTCAGACTTTTATGGCATATCCTGGGGATATGCCATGAAATTCACAGATGAGAATATGCCTTCAAGTTGGAACCAAGATCTTAAATACGTTGAACGAATATTTCAGGTGCTTAAAATTCGTTAAAAGTTAAGTCCAGGAAAAACTAAAAATTACAACCTTTATGGGGCTCTCTTTGGCCAAAAAGTTTGGTTTACCAGAATAGGATCAATCTGTTCATGATCCTCAGAAATGCTCCATAGAACAACAGTATATACTGTAGCATAATTGGAGGCTAATTTTCTAGACATCTGTAGAAGGAGCCAGCACTAAAGAAATCTAGTACTCAGTATAGCAGTTCATCCAATTGAGACGGTTGGCATACAAATTGAGATATAAAAAGAGAACAGAGAGAGGCAGAGAGAATGAGAGCGCACATTTGTGCACTGTGTAGTTTTAAGAGACTGCTTTCTAAGACATAATTGCATATTTGCTCAGTGACTATCAAACTGGTATTTTCTTACCAAGCATACTGCGTTGGAATTGTACGTTTTGCTGAAACCTGAAATAACATCCACAACATTTATGGTACAACTAATTTATAGTACCTTGCAAAAATAACCCAACAGAGATAGAGGTTGAAACAAAATAAGTCTATCTTTAAGCGGCACAGGTATTTGCCACATGATTTGAGACAATTTACAAGAACAGGAAATTGCAGTTTAAAACTATGAAATGCAGTATAAAAGTATAATTGTTTGGCAATAACTGCTGAGAATAAGGAAGCCATTGAATATTGTATATATTTTGAGTAATATTTTGGCAAGGGGCCTCAACAGGCTACTGAAACAACATAATAAAATCTGACTTTATTTCACATTTATTGTAAGACTTTCCACATTTTTTTATAGGAAATCCATAGCTGGAAAGTCATATATGATAAACAATATGATTCTGATTTGTGTTTAATGAAGTTTTTGTTTTGGATTTGCAGATAAAAATATCACAGAATCTGTTTCTGTCGAACTAATATTACCTACAGAAGCTACAACACAAAGTGCCATGAAGAAAACGGAAGTGCAGCCACTTCAATTTACACCAAAGCCCAGTATACCTATAACACAAGCAGATTTAAAAGAAACTGCTGTACAATATACTATACAAGTAAGCTCTGCGCCAGATGCTAGCAGTCAACCAACTAAATCATCAACAGACTCAAAAATAAGTCCACTACAAGAGCAAACAACAGTGCGTCATGAGGCTGTCAAGTCAGAACAAGCTGCAGTTCAACAGATGGATGATACAATTGCAAGGATAACCTCTCTTCCCCCATTAATTGTACATACGTCCATTCCAGAAGACACAGTAGAACCATCACAGAGTGCTATTGTAGAAAAAACTGAAAGTATCCAATCAACTGATACCACAAAAGATGTTTACCCACCATCTGAGCCAGGACGTGAGTCTGCTCCAGAAATCCATGTTGCAACATTGAAACCAGAAGATACTGCAGAAACGTTAAGCCCCATTACATTAACTAGAGAAGTCGTACACTTAAGTTCTGACTCTCCCAAAGAAACCATGGAAGCTAAAAGTGCGGAAATTATTCCAACTGTTATTTTTGCACATGAGACTACTGAGGAGAAAGATGAAATACCTGCTTCATCGACGATTACTTATTCTAGTAGTTCTGAATCCTTCAGTGTATCAGGGGTAATTTCAGAGCAGGTTATCTTGACCACAAGAGAACCATTGGCATCACAAGAACCTGAGGCTTCCAGTGTACAGCCTGAGGCAGATGTATTCACAGTGTTCAAACTTTCTCCGGACACAAGCAGACCATCCTCAGAAGTTATCACACAATCTTATGAAAAAGAACTGTCTCAAAGTCAAGTTACAAAAATACCAGATACAGCTACATCCTCAAAACAATACGTAGACTCAACAGATAAAACAGTAGAAGAGCCTGTATTGACTTCTAAATCAGAAAGTTCAACTGATCGAGGTTTAGCTTCAAAAGAGCAAGATTACATGACCAGCATGCCCAAAGAGGTTCTTACAGAAACTGAAAAACCATTACCAGTTGAGACAGTTGCTACTTCTTCATCAGATGTACCTGAAGCTACTGATAAAGCAAGAACTACGGATGAAGCAACATCCTCATTCCAATCACAAGATACTGTAACAGAAAGAGCTGCAACATCTTTTTCTCCATTTGATAAAACGCAAGGCTCTACAATAACTGAAGAGTCGAAAGTATCTATTTTGGAGAAAACAGAAGAACCAATTTCAGCAGCTCCAAAATACTTTACTACACGAGCAAGCTTAGAAAAAGATTTGGAAGATATAACTGTGACTCCTGAAGAAAAAGCAGAAGATACTACAACTGTTTTAACTGAAACAGTAACTGCACAAGAAATCCAGACTTCCAAAGTATCGAGTCAATATGAGCCACTACCGGAAAGTACAGAAACACTTCCTACTAAGCCTACAGCTGAAGTTTTACCAGAGTCATCAGTTACAAAAGAAAGTTTGGCTTCAACTCAACCACTAGACTTGTCTTCTGAAGGAAGTGGCCAAGTTCAAGAAAGAGAAACAGTAGCAACTATAACAGACCGAATCCAAGACGTTACAGAAGGGAAAGAAATTGCCACCGCTATCCCTACAGAGACACCATCTGAAGAGAAAACGTCACAAAGTCCAATGTCAGAAGAAGGAACAGAGTTGCCATCTGTAGATGTGACAGAGGACCAAAGGCAAGAGACAACTATTGTTCCTCCTATTCCATCAGATGTAGTCCAGCCTATTACAGATAAAGGTGAAACCACAGAGCCTTCCATCTCCATCAGTTCTGCTCTGGGATACAGTGTCACAACTAAAAAGGCTGTTATAGATTTGCAACCAGAAACTGAAGGGTCATCAGAGGTAGAAGACAAAAGTGTTGACAGTACACTAACAGCAACAGCTCTTCCATCCAGTCAATATATTACTGAATCTGTACTATTTTCATCAAAAACTCCCCTAGTCACAGAAGATTCTGATTCAAGTCACGCAGTAGTTTTAACAGATGCACCTTTATCTTCGGTGACTGATAAAATACCAAGTGCAGAAGAGGCAACTCATGTCTCTAAAGAGGCTGTAAGTCTGCATACAACATTATTACCTCCATCCATTAGTACTCAAAAACCAGTCTTGATTGATATGGAACCAGATGAAGACACTAGTAAAGGAACAATAGTGATCGATGAATCAGTTTCTCCCATGAAAACCACAACTGAATATGATATGACAAGTAAAAAGGCAGAGGGAGAAATTGATCCAGAGTTTCTCACAAGCACTCAAGACTCTTGTGAGGACTCCACAAGTGTGTCAACGACGGGATCTACTGAAGACGGCATTGAGAAACCTCAATCTATCAAAGTCATAATTGTTGATGTCCCTGAAAACTACACAGGTAGAATTTACCTTTTTATTTTTGGCTCAAAACTCAGGTTGCTTTATCTCAGTTATGGTTGAACAGTGCATTAACAGTTGTCTAAAAATGCTTTTTTTTGCTGCACAGTCTGTAAAGTACCATATTTTGGTTGGCCATATTAAAATGTAGAAAGCTATGGTTATTTATTAAACTGGTATTGAGGTCAACATCGATAGAACATGTGAATATTTGCTGATTCTTGATTTGTTTAACTTGAAGTATATATTTATAGCTTCATATTTCGGATGGTGTATGCAGGTGCATGTATTTCTTGGCAAGATAAATGATCCAAATTCTCAGCATGGTAGATATAGGTTTAATGCAGGTGTAAAAATTAGAGAAAAATAGGAGTCTTGGATGGCATACTTTTGCTTTGTATTGACATGGAGGTAATCTATGTATCTTGCATTGTACTGTGTACACTTGTGGTACTATGAGAATTTTATAGGGTGAGAAGTAGGATTTCTTGGAAGTGCTGATGTCCATGTAGTATGGAGTTATGCAAAGGACTTTTTGCTTTTGGAGAGAATAGCTCAGACATATACCATCCAACACACTATTCTTTGGAGTTTCTGAGGCTTTACTGTGTAGATGAGGCCTTAAAGGGGTATCGTATGGCCACCTGAGAGACTGGCAAAATAAATTGAGTGGCAGCACGCATGATCGGCCACCGCTCCATTCATTTCAACAGGAATGCTGAAAATACGCAAGGTTCAAGTGCTCAGCTATATATTTTTGGGATAGGACATAACTTAATCTTACCAGAATACTCCTTTAAGGACATTTTACATAGTCTGATAATCAAGCAAGAACATTCGCAACATTGTAGGTCACAACATTTGTATGCTTGATCATGAGGCTGTGTGAAGCTGCCCCTTATCAGCTGTGAACAGGCAAACGCTTGTTCACTAGCTGATCACATTTTTTGTGCGGCCAAAAAAAAATATTTGAATTGGGAATGTGCTTCTGCTTATGAAACTGTACAGGGCATAAACAATCATACATAAGATCTATATGTGATCGTTTGTACCTTATAATACTGAATCGGCCTGTGTGAAGGCCAATTAAACAACATCTCATTGATCAGTGCTTCTCATCAAGATGACCTCTCACAATGTACCGGGACCCATTGTGTGATTGTGGGCTGCAAGTAGAGTATTAGTTTAGAAAATTGTGCTGAACTGGTGCTTTTATTAGTGTTTAAGAATACATGTGCAGAGATTGCACTAGTGCTAAACATGTGATAGATAAGTGTATATTATCAGTCCATACAAGGCCTACCAAGTAATATCAGTTAGAAAGTCTATTTAAAGAGATTCTGTCACCAGGTTCATGAAGTTTTAGTTAGAGCTGAGCTCCAAGTCATGGAGGCAGGCTGTGCTGGCTTCTCCATGCCTGCATCAGGCAGGATGAGACCTCTCTTTCCCCCTTTTTGTGTATGAGGAGATAGTTATCTTTCTGCATGCTGCGGAGATGGGAAGTAGAAGCTGGTATGACCCACCTCCATGACTTCGAGTTTGGCTCTGAGTCAACGTTCAGGAATCTGAGACAGAATATCTTTTGCAGGTTTTCCCATAAATAACATGTATAGTGTATTTATTTGATATGAAATACATTTTTGATTGGCACTGTCTATTGGACCCCCAGTGATCCAACATTAAAGGGGTTATCCAACCTTTTTAAAATTGTTGGCCTATCCTCAGGATAGACTATCAATATCTGATTGGTGAAGACCCAGCATCCATTTACTTTAGTGGGAGAAGCCTGTAGTACTCGGTATTACCGCTATTAATAATATGGCATTCTACAGTACAAGCACAGTTGTCCTCAGATGTAAACATTGAAGAAGCTGTAGCGCCTTTAATCAGCTGATTGGTAGGGATCCCAAGCAGCGGACCCCGACCGATCACATTTTGATGGCCTATACTGAGGATAGGCCATCAAATTCAAAAGGTTGGTTAATCTCTTTAACGACATCAATGAAATATCAATGCCATTTGTGGGAAAACCCCTTTAAATCCTTCAATTGAGACTATAACAGGTGATGAACACAATAAGTAGCTGTTAAGGTGTAGAAAAGTTTTACAATGCTCCGAGTTATGTTATTGGCATGCTTCTACAGTCCTGGCATCTGAGGGGTATTTAGAAACTTGTCACTACTGGATTTTACTGACTCTCCCACAACAGAATAGATTTCAGTGGGATACTGGATTGGATTTACAGCTTAGACAAAAACGTTCATAAAACGGTGTGAATAGACCAATTCTTTTCTTTTCATCACAGTACTGAAAATGCTTAACAAGCCGAAATGTCTTTTATGAGATCACCCGTCTTCTTTCACAAGTTAGAGGGGTTGCATTTCGATAGTTTCACCATGTTTTAGCATCTTTTGTAGGCTTCCTTAGAGACTGGGATGCATTGCCATTATACAAAATAGAGTTCTTAGAATACATACACAATCTTTCTAATCTTTTGTTTGTTACCAAGGAAACACTTGATGTATTAATCAGTGATTACACACTTGAAGTATTCTTTAATGCCTTTTACGCCTTCTATAGAACCCATTATTGCTATAGTGCAATTGTCTTACCTAACTGGTGGCTAAGTGTCATTTATCAGCGCGGCTTTCTAGCCCACGATAAAGTGTACCCTATAGCTCAAGTACATAGAGATTTGTAAAATACTATTAATATTATTACATACATCTAGATTATTTATCTCGGACTAAAAGATGATCTCATTTTCTACTGTTTTCTTATTAATATTGCTGCGTTTTGCATTGGCAAATGTTTAAGTTTCTTAAGGGAAATCACAGTTAAGCTGCGCATAGACATAACTCACTTAGGGTCTATGTGGGCGTCAACGTGCCACCTTTCATCTCACTTTCCCACAGTAGTGCTGGTAGTTTTCATGCTTGAGATGCTTTGTTTAATATTCATGTCCAGGTGAGAACTCCGAGGTGAGTTTCTCAAAAGCAATTACAGCAAATCCTAACCATTAGCCTGGAGGATGGGAAATACAGATGTGAGCTTCCCTTTGAAATCAGAGATCAGTTGTTAGACAGCTTTGACTGCTGTTTACATTGAGTAACAGTTTACAGAAAGACATTATAATTTACGAGCTGTCATAGTTCAATGACTCTACTTCACTCTTTATATTTCACACTTTTTAAGTCAAAGTGCACAAAGAAAAGAAGTACTTGACTAAAAATACCAATAATTATGTATAGACAAGTTCTATATACAATTATTTTCCTACTGTTAAAGATCTTATAGAGCATTTTACAACAGAATTTTAACAGTAACATTTTATAGTATTTTTTATATTATATGCAACATGGATGTCATTTATCAGAACTACATAATAGTAAGATGGTCTTTTCAACTGGTGGAAGGGAAGTCTTCTTCTAGAAAGGTGTTGAGCATCAATGTTGCTAACAATGGTTGAGAACCATGTACTGAGTCACTATACCTTTTGTAAGTCTAAATGTCCCAACATGCAACATTTACACTTGCAGATGATGTCATCACTTAATTTATGATGTCATGATTGACCAATTTTTCTGCACTCACACTGGCCAATTATTATCATGATCACTTGGAAATTAACCAGCCCTTAAAATGATTCCCCATCTTGTTTCCTCACATCGCTTAAACCTGATTCAGACCAAGAGTCGTAAATATACAGCACTTGGTCCTGGGCTTTAAACCCATGCCATTGTAAATATACAGCTTGGGTTTAAAGCTCCTTAATTCTACATTCTAGCGCGGGCCTGTTGGGTGCTCAGATGTCCCCCAGAGGTCTTTTATGACATCATTGGAGATATGTAGGTTAAACAAATATATATAAAAATAAGTAAAAAAATATAGAAGAAAATACAAATGCTGTATATTAAAAAAGGAAAGAAAAAACCTGATCCAAGACAATCATAATCCCCCCCAAAAATAGGGATCCATTCCTATGCTTTGATTTACTAGTTTTAAAAATAAAACAAAAAATATATATTTTTAACTTTTTGTACAGATTGGCCCTAAGTGCCACTAAATAAAAAAAAGGAGGTGCCACTAAATAAAAAAAAGGAGAGGGGAAAATTGTTCAGTGAAAAAACGTATTGAAAAACAGTCCTGTATGTCACAAAATATGCATTAAAAATAATTTTGGTAGCTCAAGGAAATAAAATAAGGATATGAAATCACGAAAAAGTAGCTGGTCCTTTGGGACTGAAACACTCTGGTCATTAAAGGGTTAAAAGGAGCATGTCACTTTGAAAGTCTCGAGCCGGTGAGCATGTGCAGTGCAGCGGATGACGTGCTGGCACTGGGCTGTCACGCGATTTCCTACGATACTTCCGCAGGGCTCACAGTGGAAGTATTGTGGCACGGACGGCTTCCATTGACTGCAATGGAAGCCGTCCGTTCGATTTTACGCACAGATTAGAACATGCTGTGATTCTCCCCTGTGCGTGGAAAATCGCACTTGATTTCTGCCCGTGGGCAGGGGAGAATAATTTACCATTGCATGTCTATGGACAGACATTGCTGTGGAATTTGTGGCGGGCATCTGGCTGCAAATTCCGCAGCGATAATCCATCTGTGGTCATTCGGCCTAAAGATTAATTAAGAAGTTAAAGACGTTTTCCATAAAAAATACTATTGATAACCTATACTCAGTATAAGTCATCAATAGTTGATTGGCTGAGGCCTAACTCTCAGTATCCCATCCAATCAGCTGATCGGGCACCTGCTAGCAGTGCCAATATACACTGGGGTCAGCGCAGAAGCCGCTGTTCTGTCCCCTGTGTAGTTGTTGATGTGTGTAATTGCAGGCGCAGCTCCCCTTGATTTCAGTGAGCGCTGAAAATAGGTTATCAACAATATTTTCGTGAAAAATCCCTTTAACAAACACAGAACTTTTAAAACAATTAGCTTAAAATAATGCATAATGATAGTCAATGCAGGACAGTTACTTTAAGACAATAAACCCCCACTTTTTAACAAGCGGGACCACCTGTGAAAGTGTTCTCTCTCCTTAGGAACCCCTGAGACTACCCTACCACTTATATAAAAGTGATAACTTCCTGTTGATGGTTGATGTCTTGCAGGAAATCCTAAGCAGACTACAGAGATTTGCTCTAAGGTATCTCTGTGTTATAAATGTTTACTTGCCACAGTGCTTTGGAACAATTCCTGACCTAAAGTACTTTTTTTCCCTCAAGTTTTGGCTATTGCTTACTTGATAATTAGACCTTCTGAAGGGGCACATGAGAATGCACCAAACAATTTGTAATATGATCCTTTGAATGCAAAATCCCACTTCATAAGATGGTTCTAGTCTGTCCTGGTTATATACACATCTATTAAATAAAGTGCCTCCTCGGTTATAAAGCCCCTATGGAAAACAGATGTCAGAATGTGTTATATCTACTGACACAGGTGTCTGTTTTCCCTTCCAAGCCAATAATCTATTTAAACCAGTTCTTGTGGGAAGGACGTAATTTAGAAACACTCTGCAAGAAGAGACTGAGGGTTACTGTGTTTTATGGAGACACTCTAATGTACTCTAGTGTATTAGCCAAGCAGTTGGGAAATAATAAGGTGATTACCCACCCACTTTGTGTCTTATTTTATGGAAAAGTTTTCAGGCATACTTATTATATGATCATTATATTCAGAGAATAGACTGAAAATCATGCAAAGGGTTGTAGCAAACATCTTCTTGTTTGTAAACAGTTTAGACTATTTCTCTAAGGGTACAGACACACATAGTGGCTGCGGTCCAGTAAGCATGCGGCCAATAAGTTAATGTGGTTTTACCACAAATAAGTGTGCTTTTCAAGTTATTGTCAACATCCTCAATTTTCTTAAAAATTAAAACTAATATTTTAGCGTTGCCACACTGAATCCAAACAGTGGCTGCTACGTGTGTCCATACTCTATTATGTGTCTGCCTTTGTTATAATTGCTCTTTAGAGTAGTTTCATGAGTTTTATGAAATCATCTATACAACAGATTTATGCATTTCGAATTAAACATATAGGAGCTTATTTACTATTGAAAATTTAAGTTTTCAAGCGCCTAAATTTTATTACAATTTTTGGTGTAAACTAAGCCAACTAAAAGCTACTAGATTGTTGTGATATTGTTTTTAGGGAGAATACCTCTGAAATATGACTTGTGATGGAATATATGATTATTGTTTTTTTCCCCTGGATTCTGAAATAATTCATTAGAAAAAAAAATTCGGAATGTCTTCATGTGAAATCAGAGGCACGCAGAGGTACAGTATGGGTCCCTAGATTTCTATGGGTCCAATAATACAGATCCGTACAACACAGATCCAGAATACGGCCATGTACATGAGCCTGAAGATGCATAATGATTTGCGTTTGATTTAATTTCTTCTAATGGTTACTTAACACCATTGTTGATATGATGACGATTTGCCAAATCACAAACTCAAGGCTGCTACATTGGGAAGCTCTGCTACATGTTTATCATAAGCGCATAAGTTAATATTTTTACTGAAAGACTGCAAGAAAATATATCAAGGAAAGTGAGACACCCAGATATTAGAAAGTTATGGTATACCTTATTTCTTTCTTATTTACTAGAGGAAGAAAGTCCAAAATGCTACATTATCCATGTAAATTACAAACAAATGATGATGTTGCAAACGTCTCACCTCATTGTTTGGCAGTGTTGTCTGCTTTGCCTCGTTGTCCTTGTCTATCATGTTCATTCATAGTAAAGATCATGTTTATTAACTTCATTAACTATATTTACAGTTCATTGGCTAATACAGCCATATATGCGTGTACATTAACACCGTCACAAGCTAAAATCATTATTTGTTTTTCAACAGGATCATTGGACGTTCTCCTTAAGGAATTTGATAGAACACATAACACTACTGATGATTCCTATGAATATCCTTTCATAGAAATATTACCACCTATTTTAAGTTCTTCTGAGGAGGAGACTGACTGCGACAACTCAACCACTGCTGCTACATCCCCATCCTTAAAATTTATCAATGGAAAGCAAGAAATTACACCAGAACCAAAACACTCAAAAACAGAGGAGGCTAAAGGAGAGCAAATTGAAAGCGTTACACCGTCCTTAAATGCATCGGTTACTCAGCACAGTGAAGTGACTGAGCAAAGTGTACTTCCGACAGACACACCGGAATATACTTCTGTTGAATCTCAAGAGCATGAAGCAAGTGGTGACATAGAAATTAAAATTAAAGAGCAACCCACTACTCAACCAATTTTAGAAGTTCAGAATTTGACATCAAAAAAGACCGAAAAAGTAAGTCAACCTAGTTCTACACAAGACTTCCCTATATTCACAATCGAATCATCTGGTGATGCAGAATCTGATGTTCCTCTTGAAGCCTCAGCTAAACCAACCAGCATAATTCCTGAGAGTCTGAAACCAGAAACAGCAGAGGTGACGTTTAAGCCATCTTCAACCCATGGACTGGCAGAAATTATAACACAAGATTCAAGTTCAGTATCAATCTTACCAACAACAAAAATGATCTTAAAAGAGGATGCTACAACAATCACTGATTCACAAGTAGAGCTAGGAGTGGCTACAACTGGTCCGTTGAAACTCATACAAGCTTCAACTGCATTTTTTTTACAAGACGTTTCTGGTGATACGGATGAGACGCGGCCTATCATTAATGTAACAGCATCGGTGCAGGTATTTAAAGAAGAATACACAACACAGGCCATAGAAGAAGCAAAGACTATTGTGTCTACAGAATCTCCCAAGTTGCAAGAATCTTCTTCTCAGACTATTACCTCAATCTCTGAACAGGTTACAGAAATCAGCACTGCTGTTACTGAAATTAGTAAAGAAGACAGCACTTTAACTAAAGCACCAGAAAAAACCCAAGTGTTTGACGAAACAGAAGGGTCAGCCACAGATGATACAATCAAAGACCTATCTACTTCAGAAGTCCATGCCACTGAAGCAAGTCTAACAGTAACAAAATCTACTTCTACAGAGACCAGTCTTGTTGACCACACCCCAACTGTGAAGAGCTCAGTTGACCATAGTCCTGCAAGTGAGTATGTTTTAAGTACAACTCAGGTTGAAGCGGAAAAGATTGGTACTGATTCCACTGAAACATCTGCAACAGAAACAAAGTATTCTACAAAAATAGAACAATCTACTGATATACTTGATATCTCAACCAAAGAGAAATATATCACAGAGCAAACAAGTGCACCGTTGTTATCTACAGAGAGCATTTCTACAGCACAGCCAGAAATACCCGAGGATAGGGAAATAACACATGCTATTATAGAGTCTTCTACCACTATAACAGATCAAGCTGCAGAGTTCGAACCTCAAAAACTTACAAGTGCTCAGCCACTTTTTGCTACTGAAGCCTCAGGAGATACAAAAGAAACAGTTAAGGATATATTTGCTACAACCTCACAAACAGACGTTAGATATGAATTACATGATAAAGAAACTGCAACAAAACCTGAATTGCTTCATAAAGAGACGGCAAGAGTACAAGAATATGAAACAGTTTCTAGCCCACTTTCAATTTCTTCCAAGTATGTTTCACCAATGCAAACTGTAAAGGATGACATATTGGGTTCAGGTGATATTGAATTACCTTTAACCCATGTAGATGACACTATAATATTTACTACACCAAGAGCAAACCTTACTACAGGTGATCATAGAACGTCATCTGTACAGGAGACTTTCACTCCTAAGGTAACAAAAGATTTTGTCTCAGAAAAAATCAGCATATCCTCTTTTACAATTGAGGGATCTGGGGAGGAGGTCATTTTTACTACTAAGCCTTTTGAAGATGGAGATAAGATAATAGACACTTCCCAACTGTATACAACAACATCATCCTTTACTGTTGAGGAGACCAAAAGATTATTAACACCAGAAACAAAAGAGTTTTTTGGCTCAGGTCATTTTGAATCAACTATTGATACTAGTTCAACAAGCACTCTGATTGGTCTGTTGCTTGAAACAGAGAAAGAAAAGTATGAAACCGTATCAAGTTTACCATTATCACTTTCCACTGTAGCATCTGAACCTTCTGAAAGTGACAAAATAGAAGTCACATCATCTCCTGATACTACTGGCACTAGAGCCAAAATTGTTAGCACCACATCTTTGTTCATTGAGGAAGGCTCAGGTGTTGGAGATAAACAATCTACAGTTTCATTTATAACCAGATCTGAATCCAAAGCAAAACCAGAGCTAGGGGACAATACTACAGTTTTGCCAACAATAGACATATCAAAGAGTACAGAAGAATCAAAAACTAAGTCTGAACTAGAATTATCATCAACTGAGACACCGCACTCTATTATTCACTTCAGCACAGAAGAATCTAAAGTATCGGAACATGAAAGCTTACAGTCAAAGCTTACACCTGTGTCCTCCATCAATCCTTTGGAGGTGATCACAGACATCACTTCTAAACTGATAGCCACTAGTGGCAAAACCACCTCTGAATATGGCTCAGGAGGAGATGAGGATATCCTGTTTACAACTTCTTCAATTATAACAAGTAGTATTATATCAGAAAAACACACTGAAGGTGCCAGTGTTGTACCAACTGGGGAATCCACACTAAGCTCAAAAACTCAAACCAGGCATGTCACTCTGAAAGACATAGTAACTGCTGGTTTACCATTTACTGAGCTGGGTTCAGGAGACTCAAAGGACATTTTTACAACTACTTCAAGTAAACATGAAATAGTTTTCTCAACAACAGAAGATGAAGATTTGCAAACTTATAGCAAATCACTCCACTTAAAAGAACAGATCAGCACTTTACCTTCATCTTCTCCTAGTGGTGAAATAACACAGACTCAACAACCACAACTTTTTGAACCGATTACTACAAAACATGAAGAAGCATTAGAAACAGAGTCATCTCAAAAAACAAGTAGCATTGTCACAGGTCAACCTGAAGTCAGCATAGAGCATAGCACAGTCTCAACACTTCAGAGACTCACCAGCCCTGAAATTAAAGATTTAGGCTCTACTGAGTTGGAGGAAATTTCAAGTCTTGTACCAACATCAGCTAGAGTGTCTGAAGAAGTATCTACAGCAAGCTATGTTGCTAGTCTTAAAACCATTGAATTAACTCAAGTAACTTCTGAAAAATCTGAAACATTAAAACCTGATCATACTTTAAAACCTCATTTAACAGCAACATCTGAAGTGGATGTTACTCAAGCTACCAAGCTTTACACTGATAAAAGCATGGGAACTTCAGATTATACATCAAAGAAACTGGAAAAAACAGACTCAATGTTAATTCTTGAAGGGTCAGGTGAAGAAACAGAAACACATACAGATTCTTCTATTGCAACTTCAGGTTCAGAAGAGCATTTAAGCACAGTAACTCTACCTACAACAAAGACTGATTTTGTTAGCGGTTTGCAAGATTTAACTCAAAAAGCAGAAGTTCCAGTGTCACTAATCAGTCTTAGCCCAAGCACATCCCAATTATTAACAGATGAAAGAAAGTTATTTACAGAAGAGGTTTTGCAAAGCAAGTTGATAACAATATCCCCAATAAGTGTCGAAGATGAAAAAGAGTTCATGATTGGTACTGGAAAAACACCTGGCTTAGAAGTAATAGAAGAAAGTACTATTAGCAGCATATGGGGTCTCGCACAAACTAATGATACCATAAATGAAGTAATTAGTTCTACACACATTCCATCTGAATTTATATTAGATGAGAAATCTAGTACACAATTTAGAGAAGAACTTCAGTCAACTTCGGAGCCTGGTGATGACTTGCATTTAAAGTCAACTGTTACTAAACCTAAAGAGAAGGTTCTTTCCACTGAAAAATCTGACATTGAAGGCTCTGGAGAACTAGTTTCTGATATCCATGTTACACCTGCCTCAAAATTGTATACTTTGACACAAGTAGATCTCACTGATCTAAAATCAACTTCACCGAGTAAAGAAGATGAACAAGAACGTATCACACCTAGTTCTCAGTACTCAACTGATGACCAGCTTCTAGTAAGTGATCAAAAAACTTTGTCAACTACACGGTACATAGATATTACATCACTACCACTTGAAGAATTTACTGATAAGATGGATTTAAAGAGTCCTAAAGAACCTGTTGGTCAAACTATTTCCACAACAGAAGCTATAGATAAAGCTACAGATATTGTGATGCAATCCACACCTGAGCCAGAGAAGACAGCACCTATAGAGCTAATAACAGAGGAAAGTTTGGGGGATAATGCATCTACTGAGGAACCTACTGTTACTAAAGTTACCACTCCAAGTTCAATTAAAACAGATGTCGATTCTACTTCTGTATCAACAGTGACACTGCAACCATATCATATAACTGAACTTTCAACCCTAGAACAAAGTGAAGGTCATACACAAGCAGAGCAAAGTTCTGGGGATGATGCGATTACTGAGGAACCCATTGTTGCTAAAGTTGCTACTCTAAGTTCAATTGAAACTGGTGCTTATTCTACTACAATATCTCAGGAGACAGTACAATCATATCATGTAAGTGAGGTTACAACTCCACAACAAACTGAGGTTCATACACAAGCAGAACAAAGTTCTGGAGATGATGCAATTACTGAGGAACCTATTGTTAAGGTTACCACTCTAAGTTCATTTAAAACAGATGCTGATTCTGTTACAATATCTCGGGGGACAGTACAACCATATCATCTACAGGAGCTTTCAACTCCACAACAAATTGAGGTTCATAGACAAGAAGAGGAAAGTTCTGGAGATGATGCAGATACCGAGAAACCTATTGTTAAGGTTACCACTCTAAGTTCATTTAAAACAGATGCTGATTCTGTTACAATATCTCGGGGGACAGTACAACCATATCATCTACATGAACTTTCAACGTCACAGCAAACCGAGGTTCACAGACAAGAAGAGGAAAGTTCTAAAGATGATGCAATTACTGAGGAGCCTATTCTTAAGGTTACCACTCTAAGTTCAATTAAAACAGATGCTGATTCTGCTACAATATTTCAGGAAACAGTTCAACCATATAATCTACGTGAGCTTTCAACGCCACAACAAACCGAGGTTCCTAAACAAGAAGAGGAAAGTTCTGGAGATGATGCAGATACCGAAAAACCTATTGTTAGGGTTACCACTCTAAGTTCATTTAAAACAGATGCTGATTCTGTTACAATATCTCGGGGGACAGTACAACCATATCATCTACATGAGCTTTCAACGCCACAACAAACCAAGGTTCATGGACAAGAAGAGGAAAGTTCTGGAGATGATGCAATTACTGAGGAACCTATTGTTAATGTTACCACTCTAAGTTCATTTAAAACAGATGCTGATTCTGTTACAATATCTCGGGGGACAGTACAACCATATCATCTACATGAACTTTCAACGTCACAGCAAACCAAAGTTCATAGACAAGAAGAGGAAAGTTCTAGAGATGATGCAATTACTAAGGAACCTATTGTTAAGGTTACCACTCTAAGTTCATTTAAAACAGATGCTGATTCTGTTACAATATCTCGGGGGACAGTACAACCATATCATCTACATGAACTTTCAACGTCACAGCAAATCGAGGTTCATAGACAAGAAGAGGAAAGTTCTGGAGATGATGCAATTACTGAGGAACCTATTGTTAAGGTTACCACTCTAAGTTCAATTAAAACAGATGCTGATTCTGCTACAATATCTCAGGAGACAGTACAGCCATATCATCTACATGAGCTTTCAACGCCACAACAAACCAAGGTTCATAGACAAGAAGAGGAAAGTTCTAGAGATTATGCAATTACTGAGGAACCTATTGTTAAGGTTACTACTCTAAGTTCAATTAAAACAGATGCTGATTCTGCTACAATATCTCAGGAGACAGTACCACCATATCATCTACATGAGTTTTCAACGCCACAACACACCAAGGTTCATAGACAAGAAGAGGAAAGTTCTGGAGATGATGCAGATACCGAGAAACCTATTGTTAAAGTTACTACTCTAAGTTCATTTAAAACAGATGTTGATTCTGTTACAATATCTCGGGGGACAGTACAACCATATGATCTACATGAACTTTCAACGTCACAGCAAATCGAGGTTCATAGACAAGAAGAGGAAAGTTCTGGAGATGATGCAATTACTGAGGAACCTATTGTTAAGGTTACCACTCTAAGTTCAATTAAAACAGATGCTGATTCTGCTACAATATCTCAGAAGACAGTACAACCATATCATCTACATGAGCTTTCAACGCCACAACCAACCAAGGTTCATAGACAAGAAGAGGAAAGTTCTGGAGATGATGCAATTACTGAGGAACCTATTGTTAAGGTTACAACATTAAGTTCCATTAAAGCAGATGCTGACTTTGCTACAATATCTCAGAGGACAGTACAACCATATGATCTACATGAGCTTTCAACACCACAACAAACCAAGGTTCATAGACAAGAAGAGGAAAGTTCTGGAGATGACGCAATTACTGAGAAGCCTAGTGTTGTTAAAGTTACTACTCTAAGTCCAATTAAATCAGATACTGATTCTACCATGATATCTGCAGAGACAGTACAACCATATCATCCACATGAGCTTTCAACGCCGCAACAAACCGAGGTTCAAAGACAAGAAGAGGAAAGTTCTGGAGATGATGCAATTACCGAGGAACCTATTGTGAAGGTTACCACTCTAAGTTCATTTAAAACAGATGTTGATTCTGCTGCAATATCTCAAGGGACAGGTCAACCATATCATCCCCATGAGCTTTCAACGCCACAACAAACCGAAGCTCAAACACAGGAAGAGCAAAGTTCTGGAGATGATGCAGTTACTAAGGAACCTATTGTTAAGGTTAGCACTCTAAGTTCATTTAAAACAGATGCTGATTCTGCTACAATATCTCAGGGGACAGTACAACCATATCATCTACATGAGCTTTCAACACCGCAACAAACCAAGGTTCATAGAAAAGAAGAGGAAAGTTCTGGAGATGATGCAATTACTGAGAAGCCTAGTGTTGTTAAAGTTACTACTCTAAGTCCAATTAAAACAGATACTGATTCTACCATGATATCTCCAGAGACAGTACAATCATATCATTTAAGTGAACTTCGAACTACACAACACACTAAGGTTCATACACAAGAAGAGGAAAGTTCTGGAGATGATGCAATTGCTGAGGAACCTACTGTTTTTATAGTTAGTACTTTAAGTTTGCTTAAAACAGATGTTGATTCTATTACGATATCTCCAGAGACAGTAAAACCGTATCATTTAAGTGAGCTTTCAACCTCACAGCACACTGAGGTTCACCCAAAAACAGAACCAAGTTCTGGAGATGATGACCTAACAGAGGAACCTACTGTTAAAGCTACTACTCTGACTTCAATTAAAACAGATGATGGCTCTTCTACAATATCTCCAGAGACTATAGAACCATATCATCTAATTGAGCATTCAACCTCGGAGCACACTGAAGTTCATACACAAACAGCTTCTGAAGGTCCTGAAGATGTCACATTAAGGAAGGTGACAGAAGGGGATATCTCTGTCCTAGAATCTAGAACAATCACAAGTGAAGATGACCTCCAGCAACAGATGACACAATTAACAGTTAAGGAAAGTAGTGCCGTACAGCTCACAACAACTGGAACAGTTAGTTCTCTTGTTGAGAAAAAAATTACTGTGCCATTTGATCATATATTTGAGGGTTCAACAGAGGGATCTGGCTTAGAACTACCTTCTCAAGCTGTAGATGCAACTCATCAGCCAGTTCAATCAAGTACATTTGCCTCTACATTCACTGTTCTCACTCAGAAAGATGTTAAATCAACCAGTTTACCAGGTAAAGAAATCACTGAAACAGTTTTAGATGAAACCTCAACTACATCCACTATACTAATATTTGTTAGCAAGCATTTGGATAATGATACCACGACTGACCTAACAATAACTAAATTGCCAAAGACTGAGATAACATCTGAGTCAGATATAGATGAGCCTCAAGTAGGTCAAGAAACACAAAAAGTAGAGCAGTATGTCACATCAACAACTAGTGAGGACAGGGTTCAACGTACCCCAAGTACTCTTTCTGTTGAGTACTCAAGTAAAAGATTTGAAGGCTCAAGAAATGAGCTATATTCTACAGCTGCAATTAGTATACATACTAAAGAAGATGATGTTCAGCCTACACCTGTGAGTACATCTTTTGAAGACTCTAACAAAGTCTTTGAGTTGACGAGTTCTATTGATGTTCAGTCTTCAACACTGAAGGAGAAAGTTGTAACAGATCAACCACATTTGCAATTTGCATCTTCACCAAGGGCTAAAGCCACCATTGAAGTATCTGAAGGTGAATTATTTACCCTTGAATATTCCACCAAAGATACAGATATTGTGACTGAAACCTCTATGCAACCACAAGTGTATGTAACAGAAAGCACAAAGGAAATTGTCCACTCAGTTGCACATGTGAGCAGTCCAGACTATGAAGATAAGACATCGAGTCTTGATCTAAAAGAGCGGGAAGGAATTGCAGCGGTCACTGAAGAGCCTAAAGATCCTGTCACTGTCATTCTTGTGAATGGAGCATCAGATTACACAGGAAAAATTATTCCAAGTACTTTACCTTCTTCTGGTTCTGGAACTGACCATGTTGTCTTAGGACAAGAAGCAAGTGCAGATATTACTGCTACTTACAAACCAACAGGGGTTGAACCAGTTGACGCAACAGAAAATCCTCAAGAAGTTCTTGATGTTACAGACCAAATCCATACAGAATCCTCTAGCTCATTGTATGTTGTGGGAGGGGAAATAGTTTCAGTTGAGTCTGATATCTCTGAATCTACTAGTGAACCAGACATTGATATAGATACCGACGACCAAGATACTCCTCGTCCTGCTGACCAAGATCCTGCTCTTCAGCCTGAGGATCAAACACCACTACCCCCCCAGCTTGGTCAAACGGAAGAGACTGAAATAGTGGATTCAGAAAGGGAAGATACTCTTTATGAAGGAGTAACACCACAGCCAGATCTTGATTTCCAGATTTCCACTAGTAATAATGTTGATGGAACTGAACTTCACATAACAAGTAAGACACAAGCATGCTATTTTATTCTTTTTTTTATCCTTTTGAGTCTAGATCTAAAGCATAGAAATGTTTTTAACATCCAAAATTGTCCCAATGTGGGTGACTTCTCCTTAATGTTACTTGTATATATATATATATGTATATATGTGTGTGTGTGTACAGTATTCATCATTAATCATTACCTCATGTATGAGGACGGTCTAATAATGTCAGTGCTGTAGTCATTGTCGTTGCTTGCACAGCTTTACTGGCAATGTTTCTCACTGGTCTTCATCCATATGTGCTCTATCATGCATATATGTATCTCTGCAAATTATTAATCAAACTATTCTATTTTACAATTTAAAACATTTCTAAAGAACTATCTTTGGTCCAAATTGTAAAGTTGGGAGTGAGTGATGTATTCATATATAATGAAGGAAAGCATAAGTATCATTTATTATTACCATTGGTTCATGTGAAATGTTTATATATTGTATAATTTGTATTGCCAAGTTCGATCAACCTGTAAAAGGTTTACCCTATACAGTATTGTACTAACAGTCATGCTTTGCCTCATTGCAGCCCAAGATCCTTGCAAGGAAAATCCTTGTCAGCGGGGAGGAACATGCTATGCTCGTGGAAGTTCTTCATATGTCTGCACATGCATGCCTGGATTCAGTGGAGAGCTATGTGAAATTGGTATGTAAAAGAAATATACGAAGTATAGCTGCACAGTGACAAATTGATACCCTCTTAAAGGGGCTACACAGAGAAAACATCCCCTGTTCATATGCTCAGTTGGGGCATCTGGATGTCATTGAGCAGGGTCCCCCACTCAGGATTCCTTTCTATGAGCTGGAATGGAGAGCCACCCTATAAGGCAATGTCCACACAGGACAGAATTGCTGCAGAATATCTGCTGCAAAAACTGCACCATTTAATGTGGATTATGACACGGATGTTAACTTGGATTTGGGTGTGGAATTCACCTCCTCATTAGAAGAGGTGGAATCCGCAATGTGTCTGGTTCTATAATTGACTTGCTGTGGATTTAACTTTCACAATGCATGTCAAGTTCCACATGGGTTTTGTTGGGATTTTTTCTGTAGCAGGTGGATGAGACTTTGAAAATCTCATCCATTTTGCTGTTACAGGAAATGCTGCGGATTTTCCGTGTGGAGGGTTTGCAATGAAAATCTGCAACAAAACCGCCCTGTGTGGACATGGCCTAAGAACGGCTCTCATTCTGGAAGACTTCAGCTATCCTTAAACTACATGGATGACCATTTGTCTAAATGGCCATCATGTATTCTGCTGTTTGCCAGAAATGTTAGAGACGTGACCAGCACGACCACTAATTGCCTAGAATGTCGCACTCTAAAGAAAAGTGATTGTGTCTGCACATATATACAAATCTTTAAGCCCACACACACACACACATATCTATATATATAAAATTGAATGTATGTCTGTCTGCGTGCGTGCGTGCGTGCGTGTGTGCGTGCGTGCGTGTTTGTCCTTTATGCGCTACTACACCATTCATCCGATCGCCATGAAACTTTGGGAAGTTGTTGAGTACACTCCTGGGAAGATTATAGGCATAGTACAAATATCCTACGATAAATGGCGCGCGAGCTTCGTCGAAAGTTACGCCCCCCCCCCCCCACGTAGATCGAATAAGTAAGCCACCTGCTATTGTGATGTCATCACTGATGTCATCAACATCGGACGCCCTTGAACATGCCCCAACATGTTCTATAAAGCTGCATTGTGATGTCATTAAGGCTCTATTATGACACGTACAGCTTGGAACCACTAGAGCACGCCAGCCAATTACCATTGGAGTTGGAAGTGGGTAAACAAGTACTAGGATATCTTCCTAAGAAGCCACAGCAGCTGGATAAATTGTATGTTCCACCCAACGGCTATTTTATTCAGCCCGCAAGGGGGAAGCAGCGGCCTACAAAATCTAATTCTCTCATTTCCTGATGTCATAGATAGATAGATAGATAGATAGACTGTATGCAATAACCCTGATAGATAGATAGATAGATAGATAGATAGATAGATAGATAGATAGATAGATAGATAGATAGACTGTATGCAATGACACGTACAGCTTGAAACCATAAATACTAGAGCACGCCAGCCATTTACAGTCAGTCTCCATTGAAGTTGGAAGTGGGCAAACATGTACTAGGCCAGTGATGGCGAACCTTTTAGGGACCGAGTGCCCAAACTACAACCCAAAACCCACTTATGTATCGCAAAGTGCCAACACGTCAGGGGGCGGGGCTTATCACAACGTATGATTTTACCCCCGTCGTTCTAAAAAGGACAAGGCTGTTTCAGAATAGACCGGGTGCAGATTCTGACTGCTTTTTGGACGCGGAAATACTGCAGAATGTCCTCAGCGGAGATTTCTGTGGAAAATTCTGCAGCATTTCCGCATCTAAAAAGCAGTCAAAATCTGCACCCGGTCTATTCTGAAAGAGCCCTGCCCATTTCTGCCACATGTACACATACCCCAGCGGTAATAGTGACACCTTCACCCCAGCGATAATAGTGACATCCCACAGCAGTAATAATAGTGACACTCCCCCCATTAGTAATAAGAGTGACATACCCCAGCGGTAAACCTCAGTGGTCGCTGCTGCCGTCATCTAGATATATAAAAACGTAGTATGTATGTATGTCTGTCTTCGCAGCAACGCGCGAACATGCCCCAACATGTTCTCATAAGCTGCATTGTGATGTCATTAAGGCTGTATTATGACACGTACAGCTTGGAACCACTAGAACACGCCAGCCAATTACCATTGGAGTTGGAAGTGGGTAAACAAGTACTAGGATATCTTCCTAAGAAGCCACAGCAGCCGGATAAATTGTATGTTCCACCCAACGGCTATTTTATTCAGCCCGCAAGGGGGAAGCAGCGGCCTACAAAATCTAATTCTCTCATTTCCTGATGTCATAGATAGATAGATAGATAGATAGATAGATAGATAGATAGATAGATAGATAGATAGATAGACTGTATGCAATAACCCAGATAGATAGATAGATAGACTGTATGCAATAACCCAGATAGATAGATAGATAGATAGATAGATAGATAGATAGATAGATAGATAGACTGTATGCAATAACTCTGATAGATAGATAGATAGATAGATAGATAGACTGTATGCAATAACCCTGATAGATAGATAGATAGATAGATAGATAGACTGTATGCAATAACCCTGATAGATAGATAGATAGATAGATAGATAGATAGATAGATAGATAGATAGACTGTATGCAATAACCCAGATAGATAGATAGATAGATAGACTGTATGCAATGACACGTACAGCTTGAAACCATAAATACTAGAGCACACCAGCCATTTACAGTCAGTCTCCATTGGAGTTGGAAGTGGGCAAACATGTACTAGGCTATCTTCCCAAGAAGCCACAGCAGCCGGATAAATTGGATGTTCCACCCAACGGCTATTTTATTCAGCCCGCAAGGGGGAAGCAGCGGCCTACAAAATCTCATTCAGGTAGGTAGGTTCAGTTCTTGGAGGTTGGGGAATGCTTATGGGCAAGGCCTTATGTCTCATCCCAACTTAATTCTCTCACTTCCCAATGTCATAGAAACTTAAAATTTGGCACGAGCATTGATTATGTCATAAATAGGAAAAGTTAATGGGTCCCAACTCGATTATTCAATTCAAAGCGCCAAAGAATTAGCGTTCAAATTTTACGTACGGAATCTAATTCTCTCATTTCCTGATGTCATAGATAGATAGATAGATAGACTGTATGCAATAACCCTGATAGATAGATAGATAGATAGATAGACTGTATGCAATGACACGTACAGCTTGAAACCATAAATACTAGAGCACGCCAGCCATTTACAGTCAGTCTCCATTGGAGTTGGAAGTGGGCAAACATGTACTAGGCTATCTTCCCAAGAAGCCACAGCAGCCGGATAAATTGGATGTTCCACACAACGGCTATTTTATTCAGCCTGCAAGGGGGAAGCAGCGGCCTACAAAACCTCAGTGGTCGCTGCTGCCGTCATCTAGATATATAAAAACGAATGTATGTATGTATGTCTGTCTTCGCAGCAACGCGCGACGGGTACGCTAGTATATATATATAACAGAACCATTTCCTGCCAGACACAAGGGGAAGTTATAGCTCAGTGAAGCTAGAAGGGCTGCTAGCCTGAGGTCCAGTTTGGACTATTGAGGTCCGCTGTGGACAAATTCTGGGACCGTCACGTGTCTGACGCCCCAGGCTGGGTGGTGATGGTGGCCCTGTGGGTTGTGAATCCTAAATTATGGATTGTGTTTATGCTGTGCATTTGCTGTGGTGCTGTGAAAAAATGCTGGCAAGTGCCAGTTTAAAAGAAAATCAATGTGTCTGGAGTAGAGATGAGCGAGCATACTAGCTAAGGACAATTACTCGATCGAGCATTGTCCTTAGCGCGTACCTGCCCGCTCAAAAGAAAAGGTTCGGCTGCCGGTGCGGGTGAGAGGTGAGTTGCGGCAGTGAGCAGGGGGGAGCCGGGGGGGGGGGAGCGGGATCTCCCCTCCGTTTCTCCCCGCTCTCCCCCGCCACTTCCCGCCGCCGGCAGCCAAACCTTTTCTTCCGAGCAGGCAGGTACTCGCTCGCTAAGGGCAATGATCGAGTAATTGCCCTTAGCGAGTATGCTCGCTCATCTCTAGTCTGGAGCCATCTTTGCACGAATGCTGCCCATTTCCTAACATTGAGGTTGGCGATCCCTTGCCACTATATATATATATATATATATATATATATATATATATATATATATATATATATATATATATATATATACTGTAATTATGGTCTTGGAAGGCAATTTTATTTGGAGATGATTTTGAAGTAAATGACTTCCTGCTATTTCTCATAGGCTGAATCATAAGTACACTAATTTAAGTTACAGATGATATGTCCTTTGTATGCAAGATGACAAAAAGTTTACTATTTAGTTAAAAGTTGATATGCACATGTTCTGTATAGATGGATGGATGGTGATGTAGAAAACTGTACTGACACCTGGGCTTTCTTGGCAATTTCTCTGTAGGCTGTAGGACAAACTTGCACTTCTAATGGATATAATTGTTAAAAGAGGTTAAAATTACCTCTAGTGGGCATAGGGATCTCTAGTCTAATACAGCTTACAAAAATGTTTACCCTCTACCAAAAAGTATATGGGTGACACAAAATAGTACTCTACATTTAGTGATAAACTAATGTGCTTATACCTTCTGGTACTGTAGCCCTCCAGGTTTTTTAGAGGGATCAGTTGTCAGTCACATCTTTCTTGTGAAGAAAGGAAAATTCTCATAAGTGTTCTTACTGGGGCTTCTCCAATATCTGTGGGTATCATAATACTCAAATCAACTCATTGGAAACTAATGATGCCAAATACCACAAAGGTCTTGGCCCACACAGTGGTATGGTGTGAAATGTTATTTAGATTCTTAGAAATGGTGTGCTCATGGGAAGTCAGTAAACCTGTTACTTCCATAATGAATATTGTACATCAGGCAGTGCCCAGATATAGAGCTGTTCTATTAGTTTTATATTGCATTTATAAACCAGCTTCTCTTTTGCAGATATTGATGAATGTCAATCAAGCCCCTGCCGGAATGGAGCTGCTTGTGTTGATGGTATTAATTCGTTCAAGTGCATCTGTCTCCCCAGCTACAGTGGAGCGCTTTGTGAACAAGGTAAAATAATAAATTGCTTGGCAATTATTTCATATAAGTAATATCTTGAAGCATTATCAAAGTGGCAATAACTGGGCTGGGAAGATACAAGAGCCACATCTACCTCACTGCAGGCTGCCGATTAAAGTATACACGGTGGACATCATTGTAGTCCTGGATACATTCAGTATATACACACACACTACTGATCAAAGGTTTTAAACGCAAATAATATGAAA
Organism: Eleutherodactylus coqui; assembly: GCF_035609145.1. Classification (NCBI taxonomy): domain Eukaryota; kingdom Metazoa; phylum Chordata; class Amphibia; order Anura; family Eleutherodactylidae; genus Eleutherodactylus; species Eleutherodactylus coqui. Next base: position 100,343,742 of record NC_089841.1, read on the forward strand.
TAGTTCAAAGGTTCAGAAGGAAGTTAAAAAAAAAAAAATTTTAAGGAATTTTAAGCTAAAACACAACAATAGTCTGAATTTATGATTTTAACTAGAGATGAGCGAGCACACTCGGATAATGCAGTTACTTGAGCAAGCATCGCTCTTCTCGAGTAACTGCATTCTCGTCCGAGCAGGCTTGGGGGGCGGTGGGTTGTAGCAGGGGGGAGAGTGAGAGAGAGATCTCTCTCCCCCCGCTACCCGCTGCCCCCCCAGCTCACCCCACTACCCACTGGAACCCTACCGGGAAGAGAATGCAGTAACCAAAGGGCTATTTTCAGGGAACATACCAAGGACAGCTGCTGTGCAGAACAGAAAGCAAATTATGGTTTGAAATTGGATGCAAACTATTCCTACAGGTGTCTCAACTTTTGAAGATTACTTTCAAACCCTCTGACTCTACATAAGCAGTGTTAGAACACACAACACCCTCTAGGGGCAGGATTTGGACAGTTTTGCTCTTCAGGACAGAGCAAATTACTATCATAATGGCAATTGACTGTGAACAGGCAGATGTTCAAAGATGAACAACTGCCTGCTTACACTGAGTGAGAAGTCTCTCAGTAGTCATGCTTGAAGCAACGTTACTAGCAAGTAATGAGCATGAGACAACTATTGATTAAAATTGCTTGTTTGAGCAATTTTTTGGTTGGGTAAAAGTATCCTGAGTTTGGCTTAGCAGAACTATGGAGCGCAGCATCTTTTGGCCATAATCTGAACCGGCCTTATCTTTCATTTTGCATTGGACTGCCGGTTGGAGATTTTTCATGATGCACAAACAATACAGTGCAAAAGGTTTAATTGAGAAAATGAGCTCCACTACATGAACTGTGATTACCACTTTAAAGAATTGTTTGGCTGGCAAAGTAGGGTCATGTTCATTAAAACTGTATAATGTTTATCAACATATGAAATCTTTGGTTACAACATGCAAAGTTATATTAGAAACACTTGTTTTTGGTGGTTACTTTCCAAAGAACATCTGCTTCATTGGTGACATTTGGACAACTACTAATCTACCCAGGAAACTTAACCCTGTGTTTATTCCATAGACCATTTCCTAATACATTGTAAAATCATGACATAATACAATTTGTAACATGACAATTTCCCAACACCAAGTGTAATCCAATATTATAGTGTCACTATAAGGGCTGAGGGTGATGGCTCCAGCAAGCACATAACAAGTTTCCTTGCTGAAAAGAGAAAGAACATCTTTATTTCATTTGAGACGTTTCACTTACTGGATAATTGGACTTGATTAAGGAAGCAGACTTATCCTATGCTTTGAAGTTGCAGAGCGTTGCATCGGTCACATAAGAACAGCAGATGTTATAATGTGCTAATGGCAATGGCTAGGATAGAAAACACATCCTATTCTGTAATATTACCACCAGCAGATCCAGCAACGTCATTACTCAAACTGCCAAAAGGTACAAATCTGCCCAAAACCATGGAAACTGTTTAAATATTTCTGTCTTACTAAATGTTGCAGACTGGGTGCTAGATTCTTATCGTTGTAATGCAAAAAGGTGTTGTTCTCCCTTATGTCATTCCATTGGCATTGGTAGTTTGGGGCATAATGGTCACCTGGTTATGGATTTGCGTTTTGCTAAGCAGCTGCTTAAAAGTATTTTCCCTAAGAAATTAAAACATTAGATGATTTAAAGTATTCACTAGTAAATAATTTCAGTGAGAAACTTTTTCCACTGGAGTTTCCCTGGTCAGCCGGCATCCACTTCCCAAGTTGTGTTTCACTGTTAGATAAGTACTCAATGTGGCTACTCATACCAGATTTACATTTGATGGAATGAATGTTGCAACCAGTGCCAACCCTAGGTTAGATGGCACCTTGTGTGGAATTTTTTTTTGCGCTCCCCCATAAGGAAAAAAACAATATATATTGCACTGGCGATAAAATCATGCGGTGTCCTATCTTTCTGCATTTTGCCCTTTTTATATCTCCCATGTTTTCCTATGGGCCTCCTTTTTATTGCATTGCAAAGCACAAACTTGCGGTTTTTGTACAATACATTTTTAACATCAGAAAGTCTTAAGAAGTCCTTTAAAAATCGCTGCAAAATCCCGTGGAAAAAAAAAACACAAAATGGAATATCACAAGTGGCAGCTATATTTTTGCAAGAGAAAGCATTGTTGATGCTCAAACATCTCATGAACAAAATTGTGATTTTGCCACGATTTTCTCGCGGCAATATGGCGATCGCCAGTGTGAAGGAGCCTTTAGTCTGGCTGTGTTCTGCTTGTGCAGAAATCAGCAAGATAACAGCATACCCACATCAGAACACTTTAATGAATAGATACTGTACCAGAACCAAGCTCATAATATAAATACGACACCATAACCAAACTTGTAGCAGAAATACAGCACAAACCAACCCCAGTACATAGATACAATACCTGAACCAAGCTCATCACATAAGTATAGACCCAAAACCAAGCTTATTACATAAAAACATTTGCAGAAGTAAGCGATTGTGTCATAGGGGACGATGATGGACTAACAGTAGCACCTCAGAACATCAATAGGAGGGAGTAAGAGCCAAGAGGAATATGATTAATGCACCTTGCACATAGCTTAGGCCGACAATGGTTGCAACATTTCAACAGTTCTCTTCAAATCAAAGCAATCAGAAAGATGGAGGTTATTCCCAATTTTTAATGTTACCATTAATGATACATTTGCCACTATTGACCACTATGATTGTAGTGAAAGCCACAAATCCCCATTAAACAGCAGCAGGTCAATACATTTTCCTACTAATGGGATAGGTTTTCAACAATTGTTTTGATCATTTTGCCATCAATCAATTATATTATTGCTTCGTCTACAGCCAGAGTAAAGGGATTTTCCACTTTGAACAACTCCTTTTTCTTGAGCTCTCTTGGTGACTAGTCACTCAGGACACTAGTGGTCTACCAGATTGAGAATTGTGGACAAGCCCTTTAACAGAGATATCCCATTATATAGCGAGATAATACGATCAGCATAGCCACTTCCGTAGATGGTTAGTCGTTTCGGATTTTATCAGTCAGTAACAGAATTTTTGGTTCCTCTATTTTGGTTTCTTTAATTTTTCCCTTACTTGAGTGCTCTGCAGTGGTTTGGGAACTGAGCAAGGTATCTCCAGCCAAATTTCCATTCTGCCAGACAAAATAAAGCTGTATTAGTGATGTAGACACTCTTGTCTGGCAGGAGACTACATTTTGCCGCGTCAGTCCTGAATTCATTGGAATGAAAGAACTGCCAAGTAGATTGATCATGTACCACGTTGTACCACAGGATGGGTGTGGGTTAATACTTAGATTAACTTTTACTACTTGCAGTTTGCTCAAATTCTGTATTTCACATAAAACAATAAGTGCTTGACGTCTCTAAACTGCGTTCACACCTATAAGTGTCCTTGATGATCTCATGCTGAAAACTGAGCAGATCCTAGTACTAATAGCATTGATATAAATGATACATAGTTATTTAGCTGTCTATGATCGTATATGTATGCAGTATTTTTTACAGAACTGCTACAGTTCAGGACATAAATATCCAAAAATAAAATTATTTTGCCGATTTGCATTTTTCATTTACATAGATTGCATTCTGTAAAATTTGCCAGCTTGCAGAATTTATCATCTAGTATCAGCTCAGTGTCCTCCTGTAGCAGATGGGCGCTGCGCTGGCGAATTTAAGTGCTACAGTTGCACAATTGTACTTCTTAGGTCATCGCTTAACTTTACGAAGGGAAGGAACACAGGTGCTGGGAATAAAATACGGTAGATTTCATGTCTGTGGAGGTGACGCCAATAGATTAACACCCGATACTGTAGCTCTGTCGAACCTTTTGTCAAGCCAAATGTGACACAATATTTGTAACGGGTAGTAGACAAGCCGCAGTTATCAGGTTCCAAAATTAGAAGGCACTTGTAACAGAACGTTTTGTTAGGACCTATAGTAGGTCTGAAACGCGTTACTGTTTGTACTGTTCATAAGGATCCTTTAGAAAAGATCCAGTAAGACAGTGAATTTTATCTTATTATTTGGGTGGTGGAGCTTCTATTTGCTTCATAAGGCTTACTATGTTATACAGGATTGTATAGTATCTGCACTATAGCTATGCCTATCTTGTTAACTAAACATTATACATACAGAGGCATAAATTGAAGCACCTGGGACCATGTGCAAACCCTACAACAGGCTCCCATCTACCATGGATTATATATGGTATTAGACCCCTGGTATATGACAGAGGTATACGTTGGTTCCCCTCAGGGTTCAAGACACAGGTGCACCCCTTATGACTAACCATATGTGTGGTATATATATATATATATATATGGGTGCGCCAATATTTATCCGTAACGCAGTTGCATTCACACTTAAGTTGGCAGCACTATCGTTTTTTCACGCATTGCTAGGCGTGGTTTCCATCTTATCACTGCTGCGCAGGTTTGAAGTTGCTAGGTCAGTTCCATTGTCTCAGCTCTGACCTTAACCATGGCTGCTCTACTTTCCCATTGCACCAAAGTAGTGCAGAGTCCATTGATCTATTGTTTGTGGTCTCAAGGTGTATTAGAAGATTAAATCCATGGAGGATTTTCAGTGTAATAAGGGGGTGCTCATTACAGTGACATGCTTATTGACAGGCTAAAGCCTACGATTCAAAGCAACCACCAAGGACAACTGTCAAAAGGCATTGTGGTGCTGCATGACAATGTCCATCCGCTGCAGGTATTGTTGAGACCCTCTAGAAACTCAATTTGCAGGTTTTGGCTCATCCTCTCTATAGTCCTGATCTCATTTCTTCAGAAAATCACCTGTTTGGTCCACTCAAGGAGATATAGACTGGGTGGAGATTCACCTTGGACCAAGAACTGAAGTAAGCTGTGCATGCATGAGTCGCTGCCCAGCTGAGAAAGTTTTTCTGAGGGCACAAAAGACTTGTGTATTAGTGAAAGAATTGCATTGCAATGTAAAGGAAATATGTTGAAAAAGTTGTCCATATTGATTTAAATAAAGTTTATAGCTGTACTATGGATGATTATTGACTCACCCCTATATATATATATATATATATATATATATATATATATATATCTAAAGCACACGTCATCATAAAAAAAATTCAACCAAGACCGTGCAAACAGGCCTCCTATTACCCACACTGCAGTTTCCAAACTTCTTACCAAATCGGCCTCACCACTAAACATCATCTGATAGGAAAAATGAGGGTTTATCTGAAGTTGCTGTATCACCCATTCTGTAAATTCTATCTGATGGTCTGGTTTGTCCTCCATCAGGTGTTGCAGCATCTGCAATTTGTAAGGATGCTATTTATGCATAGACAAGTCCATGAATCTAATGAGGTGTACAGCCCCTTCCAGACACATCATAATGTGGCAAACCATATGAGGAGAAAAAAAAAGCAAGAACTGTCACTCAGGGAGGTATCCAGGGATGTATAGTAGCAGCAAGAATTAACTTTTACTCACATATCTAAGAGGGAGACCTGATCTTGGACCCTAGGGGTGCACTGGACTTTGTTCAGGTCCCCCCTGGATATGTGAATATGTTATTTCTTTCTGGCTTGCTACTACTATACAACCCTCTGTCCAATAGGCAGACCAGTACTATATATGACGCATGTATATATTATCTTTCACAGTTGAGGCATCTTGCCAACGCTTGTGGTATTTTACATTCTATGGAGAGGAGAAGGAGGGAGGGCTGACTACAGTATATGGCATTACAGAACAGTATCTCAGCCGTGTTCTGGGAAATGTCTCTTTACACTCATACTTTGACTTTGACCAGGATAAGACCTGGAGGTGCACGGACTTGTGTATAGGGATGCAAAACGGAGCTTGTCATTTAGCACAGTGTATCGGTGGTGTTACGTAGAACTGCAAAGAAAGACATTCAGCACTTTTGCACCTGTGTATAGGAGTATCATATATGATCCATCTGTAAGATAATATTTTCACATGATTCTTCTTGGTCCACTTTAGACTCAGAAGTTTGTGACTACGGCTGGCACAAATTCCAAGGCCATTGCTACAAATACTTTGCTCACCGACGCACTTGGGATGCCGCTGAAAGAGAATGTCGTGTACAGGGAGGTCACTTGACCAGCATCCTATCACAGGATGAACAAAACTTTGTGAACCGTAAGTACCATGTAGTAGTGGAGTTGTTCTTGGTTTCTGTCCTTTGCAACCAATTTTTACAATTGTTTCTCCTTTCTGACGTCCTCTTACCAAGGTTTGGGTCATGACTACCAGTGGATTGGTCTGAATGATAAAATGTTTGAGCATGATTTCCGCTGGACTGATGGCAGCACCCTGGTAAGTGCCTACATACATATGGCATCGTGCTTTATGGTACTCTTAACTGTATTCAGACTGCGCTATTATAAACAGAACCATAACGGAACAGAATCGAATGGAACTATTTTATTTTTGGAAAACCTATTGAAATCAGTGGGAAAAAAATGGAAATGATTATTTTGATTTGAGTTCAATTTTTCTAGTCCAAAAACAGATCAGCAAGATGGAATTTAAACGGAAATAGCAAACACAGTTGTGAACAAGACTAGGAATTAAACAAATCGTAAACCCCCATGCTTTGGTTTGGGTTTACAAAGGAAGCTGGTATAATTTATTGTTAGGTGCTTACTGCTAAAGTCATTAACCCTTTCCAATCCACTGTCTGACGTCTGAAGACATTATGATTTAAGGCTGTACAGCTCCGATATTGGAAGATGTCCGTCGGGGTTCTCTTACTCTATATTGCCAGCCTCTCTGCTGTCGGAGTCTATCCAATGTGTCACCTCATGCAGTACTGGCTGGAGCCAGTATATAGCGCTGTTGTATAACAACAGAAAAAGAGTAAGCCCCCCTAGGAAAACCAGGATACAAATTGCATTGGAAAGGGTTAAAGGCTCACCCTACTGAAAACATTAAAAGTAAGATTCACGTAAAGTTAAACCCAGTGTCCTACTCAACCTATATCACAGGAGTCCAGGAAGGTGAGATGTAAGGGACTGTTTGATGGCGTCTTCACACTGCATAGATGCTTTAAAGAAGTATTCCCAACCATGGCCATTGATGGCATAGCCACTTATGTTTTTCCCTAAATCCCATAGAAGTAAATGGAGAGAGCCATACAGAGATGCGTTGGAGGACCATCATTCTCTGCATAGGTTCTACTCCCAGAGGTGGGATCCGCATTTATTAGATTCCTACCTCGCCTTCAAACCAGACGTCCAAGCCCTTACCACTGCCTGCTACCTCTAATTCAAAAATATCTGTTGAATCTGCTCCTTCCACAACTTAAAGTTAACAAAAATGGTGATGCATGCACTCAACATTTCTCACCTAAACTACTGCAACATCCTTTTCTGTGGCCTCCAATTCAACTCTCGCACCCCTCTAAACCACCCTTAACTTTGCTGTCTAGTTAAAGGCTGGTTACCGTCTGTATTAGGGCTTTCTGTCTTGTCTCTGCTCTGTTTTTGGAGAAGAAAAACAGAATTAATTGTTTCCTTTTGGTTAAATGGTAAAAAAACAGAATTTTTTGTCCACAACCTGTCCCCTCCATACATCTCTGACCTAATCTCTTGATTCTCTGCTCCTCTCACAGTCATTTCCAAGATTTCTCCCGTGTATCCCCCATACTCTAGAAATCGTTCCCTCAAACCACAGACTCTCACCCAACTTCAAAAGAAACGTGAAAACCCAGCTCTTAAGAAAAGACACCAAAAAAGCCTACAGTGAATATTTCATAAATGTCCATAACCCTTTAACTAACCCAGTGCCTTCCTATGACATGGAGGGGACAAAGTAGTCACTGGTGAATTTCTTTCACTGGCTAACACTAAAATGGTCCAGTTGGGCTTACTGGTCAGCAGCGTCTTCTTCTACCTACAAAGTTACTATTTTGTTAATGATACTTATTGGATATCACTATGTTACAGAGAAGAATAGGGAGAGGCGGTGTGAGGTCTCCTCCAATGATATTGGGCTGCTTTTTCAGGTTTTGATGGAGTTGGCCTTCAATCGTATGTGAAGTTCAGACACAACTTATCTAAATTCTTAATGATAATAATAATAATCTTTATTTGTATAGCACCAACTTATTCCACAGCGCTTTCAGGCATGGATATATGCAAAACAATACAACAATTACAATGTGAGGTACATTGGGTTAGACACAAATGGGTTGGGGGTGGTACAGGAGGTGACAAAAAAAATTACAACCACATTTAAATTGCTAAACAGAACAAAGATTTGTATATACAGAGTTTGGGATTACTCTGCTTTGATTGTACAAGTGTGACTGGATTTACAGTATAACATTGGACCATCTTACAAGACTTAATGACTTTCTAAGTATTAATAATAGTAGGAAAATCAACAAAGGAAGCAGAAAATGTAGTTTTTGTTTCATGTCACTTACACAGTGTATTTCATGAACTCCATTTATTATACACTCCATGTACATTTATAAAGTACTCAAGTATCAGGTATCTCTGCTATTTACCGGGCACAATCATTTTGCCAGTAAATAATGGAGCTAGCCGCAAAAACAGACAATGTCCCAGCTGTAAAACCTCATAAGGCGTGCCATAAATCTGTGTTGTGAGATCACTTAATCTGCGCTGAGGATGGAGCCTCCGTAGAGCCAAGTGCCACTTTTCCATAAACATCATATCTTGGTATTTAATGATTCTAACATTATACAGATCGTAGGGTACGTTATGCCAGAGAACAGTACCTGGCAGTGGACGCACACTGCACAATTGTAGCTGGTCTTCACAGCTCAGCATTTTGTCCATGTTCTACATATCAGGCATGTTGCCACTCTGTCAGACTCACTTAGAAACCAAACTCTAGATATTTGGAAATTACACAAACTTGAGGTTTGGACATAGTTCAGCTTAATTACTTGCCTAGCTACAGCAAAAGTTACTCAACATCTCCACATAACAGATGCTTATGTCCAAACAGAGAGATACCTGAGAGGAGACAATTATTGGATTAGTTTTTATTGAAATTTTTTTATTATTATTTGAAAAGTTTTCATTATTTAAAGGGAACAGTCAGCAGGAAAGTCTTCCCTTATTTTAGAGCAGATGTATGACGCTCTATAAAAACACAACCAGTTGGCACAGTTTCATGTCTTTAAAGGACTATTCTTGGCATTTACTATTCATGACCTGTCCTCAGGATAGGTCATCAATAGTTGATCGGCTGGGGTCTGCCACTTGGGATCCCCACTGATCTCAGTCAGTCCAGTGGGACTAGACGTCCACATTGGTGGTCAGAGTCAGAAGTTTAATAGAAGGCTTTTCATCCATTGAAATCAAACTTCCAGCTCTGACTCCAGTGAGGAGCCAGAAGTGTAATAGAAGGCATTGGTCCCATTGATTTCAGTGGAAGAAAACCTTCTATTACACTTCCATTTCTTACCACCAATGTGGACATCCGTGACTATGGGGATCCTGAGCGGTGGACCCTCACCGATCAACTATTGATGACTTATCCTGAGGATAGGTCATCAGTAATAAACATCTGGAATACCCCTTTAAATGTGCTCAATATGCCAATCATTGGGTAGGAAGAAAAGAGCACCTACCCCATCCCCTAATTCCTGTTGCCTTGGCATTAGGACTGCAGGGCTGTGTGTTATGTTATCTTTGTCAGATCGGCTGAAGGATAGATTATACTCACAAAATAGAAGAGTACATATGGCAAATTGTATTCTTTCCCCTTAATTGGCACTTTTAGTGTTTTAATCTAGATCTATAATATCACGGAATCTGTCAAAGATTCCCAAATGTATCTTTCCCAATAACATGCTCCTTTAAAATAAACATTAAGAAGATAGCAATCATTATAACTTATTATTTATATTGTATCTGAATGGTTTCTAGAACTATAAAGCGACCGTTCTGTTTCAGGACAAAATTCTGTCCTGGGACAGGAGGGAGAGGGGGTATATTTCCTGTAGTCTTTCTTCTCTGCCGTCCCTCCAGTTTGTTGGTTACGGGTTCTATTTTTGGTACTTTAAGATAGCTCACTCAGTCTTCAGACTATTTAATCCCCATAGTGCATTGGTAGTGTTAGGATTACCCATGCACTATGCCTGCTCTCTGATTGGCTAGCACTGGTCATGTGATCAGCACTGACCAATCAGAGAAGAGTGCACAGTTTTCATTAGGTGGTTAGAAAATTTCTGCAACATCTTGGACAGGGCCCAGAACAGGCAAATCAGGGGAATGGCAGAGACGAACAATTGCAGATACCGTAATATCCTCTGCTGTCCTGAGACAAAATGTTGTCCCAAAATACTTACAGTTTATCCATAATATACAGTCTAATTTAACATATGCACTATCATGGGTTTTATATGTGCACCATTTTTTAAAAAGAAGGGTAGAGATGAGCGAGTGTACTCGCTAAGGCACATTACTCGAGCGAGTAGTGCCATAGCCGAGTATCGCCCTCCTCGTCTCTAAAGATTCGGGGGCCGGTGACAGGTGAGTTGCGGTGGGGAGCAGGGGGGAGAGAGGGAGAGAGGGAGACAGAGATCTCCCCTCCGTTCCTCCCCACTCTCCCCCACCGCTCCCCCCCCCCCCCCGCCGGCCCCCAAATCTTTAGAGATGAGCGGGGAGATACTCGGCTGAGGCACTACTCGCTCGAGTAATGCGCCTTAGCGAGTATACTCACTCATCTCTAAAGAAGGGTGCAAATATTCTACTTCTTGTATGTCACATTGCCAGAAATAGGCTAGACTGTTTCAAAAATAGGTAATATGGGTTTCTATAAGCATTTTTATTCTCCATAATGTACATAGGCTACTTTTAAAAGTAAAATGCAAGAGCCAAAATGTGTTTGGAGCAGTTGCTTCTTCCTCTTGGCAGTTTACATTAAATGCAGAACTTACCAGGGGGCGACAATCAGCACATCATAAAGCATAACCCCGGGGAAAAGGGGTTTGAGTTCCACCTTGCAGAATGAATATATTGATCTATCTAAGATATAATAGTCATTATGATCCAATTATTATACAGTACTAATCTGTACAGCAGCTTGATATGTTGTTAGCCTGAGTCCATATCGTCCACCAGCAGAGGTTATACAAAGAGCTATTTAGAATACATGGAAAAACACTGGTGATAATTAGCACTTTGTAGAGCGGTGAGGTCACTGCTATAATGGAAGATTAGCGTCCTATCAGGAGGCTGTTTCTTGTCCTGCATCACATTGTCTATAGCTCAGCTTATGGGAAGGAAGTGTGCTGGCTGAAGATTAGCTGAGGAGGGCAACTTCACCGGTGGCTGCACAAATGTATCCAGTAAGATCCGAGTGGAGGTTCTTATTATTCCATTACCCGTGGAGCTCCTCTCCTCTTCTACAATATTTCCTCTAAAAGTTGTCCTTCCACTAAACCTCTTCTTGATTTTAGAAAGTTATTTACAGTAAATCCGTGCAATTTCATGCAGGAATTAACTTGTTATAATGGAAAGCTACTAGTACTTAACACTAAAATACAGATTATTTTGGCTTATAAGAAATACAATTATTTCCCATCATACTGCATTCTGTACTGCCAGCTCTGTATTGTGTATAACTGTATTTTGCTGTTATGAACACCAACATAATTCTTTGCCTCAAAGGGGAATGTGAACTTTGGTGGGACCTTTCCCATAAATCCTGATGGGATATGGAAAGGCAATAGATGGAGGCCCATGCAAAGAGTAACTCTCATTGTGGAGGACCACTCCCTCATTTAATAGGTTTATGCAATGCTTTACAGGGGTTGGCCAAGAGCACAGGGATTAGTGATACGTGTATGATTGCTGGGACCTTCACTCAGTCAGTCCCATAGTCAATGAATAGAGCAGTAGTTCACATGTGTCACCACTGCTCCATTCAGACAGCAGGACTCAGGACCCCCCTGTAGAGATAGTTGATAAATGTTGTTCATGGGCCAAACCCTTCAACTATGTACTTATCTATTGATTCCCCCTGGTTCTACCTAGATATATATCATATCTATCTATCTATCTATCTATCTATCTATCTATCTATCTATCTATCTATCTAATATCTATCTATCTCTCTCTATCTATCTCCTATCTATCTATCTATCTATCTATCTATCTATCTATCTATCTATCTATCTATCTCATATCTATCTATCTATCTATCTCATATCTATCTATCTATCTATCTATCTCATATCTATCTATCTATCTATCTATCTCATATCTATCCATCTGTCTCATATCTATCTATCTATCTATCTATCTATCTCATATCTATCTATTTATCTCATATTTAGCTATCTATCATCTATCTATTTATCTATCTCATATCTATCTCATAACCATCTATCATCTATCTATCTGCTATCTATATACTGTCTATCTATCTATTTGCTATCTATATACTATCTATCTATCTATCTATCTATCTATCTATCTATCTATCTATCTAGTATATACACATATAAAATATGCACTAAAATAGTGTGAAAGAGATAAATTACTCTGTTACATCAAAAATCTTAATTATTTAAATAGAAAAAAACTATTCTCTTTTTAAATAAAGGGAAACATTGTTATATAGTATACAGCACAGTAATTTGTTTATCATAATCCACAATAAAAACACTTCAGAGCATTGGGCTGCACAAGTCTTCAAAATTAGACTATAAACTGAAATAAATGGCTCATGCAGTAATGTTTCACTTTTCTATTCTTCCAAAATTAAACAACATAAAAATAACCTAAAATTCTTAAATGCATGTCTAATAATAATAAGGGGTTAACTATGATGCCAAATTTCTGTATCTTCCAAGCTGAACAGTTATTGTGGAATAGCACCACCTAGTGGCAGCTTGCTGTTCTTGTGCTGCAGGTATAGAAGTTCTGTAGGCTATTGTTTCTGGTTAGATCAGCCTATTAGAGGAATGACATTACTATATACATAGTTGTCCACTTTAGTCCTTACACATTGAGATACAGACAACAATTCAGATGTAATGTGAGTTCTCCAACACTAGATATTAACAAAATACTGTACTGTAGAGTCACAGATATGGGGATCATTATCTGCAGGCCTCTCATGTTGCACGACATCAATTGTCCTGCGCACATAATGTTATAGAATTTGGAATATTGTTGATGTTGTGTAGGAAATGCCCTGAAAATGTAAAGGTCCATTTACATGGGACGACCGTCAGGCAAACGATGCCCAACACTTGTCCCTTTGTCTCCGTGCTCTTGCACGGGAGCTAGCAGAGCTGGCTGGGTCATGGAGCAGCCAGTTGGGGGACGGGGCAGTGCAGGAGATTTCTCTCCTCTCACTCCCCCACCCCTCTTCATGGACATAACACAGCAGCTGTTCACTACTGAACGGGCGCTGTTTAAACTGAGCTTCATTGCTCATCTTTTATGAAAACACAAGGACGAGTGTCGGGTATCGTTTGTGTAAATGGACCTTAAGTCATCAAGAAGAAATTTTTCTTAACAATAAAAATAAGTAAGGATGGTTTCACATCTGCGCTGGGGATTCCGCTTTCTTGCTTTGTTCAGGGAGCTGGAAAGGGGAATCCCCATGGCAAAACGGTTTTTGTCTCTGGACGGAACCAAAAAGCGCTGGACGGACCCCATTGACTATAATAGGTTCTGTTTGGTTTCTGCTTAGCTGCCTGGCTTTTGGATGGAAGAAAAAGAGCTTGTTCTTCTGGTATTCTTAGCTGGATCCTTGATGGAACCTCCAGCCAGAGTGCAGATGTGAAACCGGTCTAAGACAATGTTTTAGTTAGTGTAGAGCAATTATTGAAATATTTAGGAGTTCACTAAACCTGCTCTCTAGAACGCATGTGTGTGCATGCTTCAGAGGAGGAGGAGAGCAAGGAGAACAAGTGCTAAGGTTCTAGGATCACAGCTGACCATGGACAAAATCAGCATCCAGTTCGTTTATTCTCTTTGTGTTTCTTCTTCATCATCTTCCCCTCTGGAGAAGGAAAAAGTATGGTGGCTCAGTTGTTAGCACTGTTGCTTTGCAGTGCTGGAATTCTATCTTCAAATTTGACCAGGGACAACACCTGTATAGGGTTTTATGTTCTATTTGTGTGTATTCTTGTTGTTCTCTTCCTCCGCTGGAGCAGAGCAGACATGTGTGGCTCCATTGTTATCACTGCTGCCTCAGTACTGGAGTTGCAGGTTCAAATCTGACCAATGGCAACATCTGGATGGAATTTTTCAAAGTCCATGCAGATGTTGTTCTTGATTAGATTTGACCCTAGCACTAAACGGCAGCAGTTTTATCAACTGAGCCACAATCATAATAAAGAGATGTATGCACACATGCCTAATTTTATTACCCAGCCGATCACAACGAATGACACTAATAATAGGTTTACCTGAAGTGCTACTATGTATATCAGCATATTAGGGAAGATTTATTGAGTCTGGCATTCCATACCCCTATCTTAATCAGTAGCTACTGAGAGGTGCACGGATAACCCAAGAACAAACACTAATGGGAACCTTGCTTGCAATACCAAGTCAGGCCACTACAGAGATAACAGAGCTGTGCGTTTCCTGTAGCACATTGGCTCTATACACTGACTGACAGAGTGGCCTGGAAAACAGCTGATTGATCTACTGATACCCTATCCTAAAAATAAGTCATTAATAGTTCGGATGTGGAAAACCCCTTTAATGGAAGAGAAGGGGATTCCACTCTGCTCTCCTTCCTATTGCCGCTGGGTTGCCCAACAGATAATTCTTAGTAGCAGGAGACCTTGTTCATCTGGGATCCTTCTAGCACATAGGGATTGCCCAAAATGATCAACCCCTTTAAGCAGTTCTCTAATATATTCTTGCAAGCTTTAATCCCGTTTTGGTGCCAGTGTCTTTCTAGCATATTTCTTTGGAGTAGTAACACAGACGTTTATAGACTAATTTCTTCTGTTGAAACCAGCGGTTACCTTATATGGCATTTGAAATATAACCAAGTCCAACGTACTATTTATATAACCCCGTAAAAGTTCTCAATGCCCATGAGACATCTGTGTACACAAAAGAAAAGCCGTATAAACCGTGTCTATTCTTCTCTTATTTATGACTAGCGTACCCGTCGCGCGTTGCTGCGAAGACAGACATACATACATACATTCGTTTTTATATATCTAGATGACGGCAGCAGCGACCACTGAGGTTTTGTAGGCCGCTGCTTCCCCCTTGCAGGCTGAATAAAATAGCCGTTGTGTGGAACATCCAATTTATCCGGCTGCTGTGGCTTCTTGGGAAGATAGCCTAGTACATGTTTGCCCACTTCCAACTCCAATGGAGACTGACTGTAAATGGCTGGCGTGCTCTAGTATTTATGGTTTCAAGCTGTACGTGTCATTGCATACAGTCTATCTATCTATCTATCTATCTATCAGGGTTATTGCATACAGTCTATCTATCTATCTATCTATGACATCAGGAAATGAGAGAATTAGATTCCGTACGTAAAATTTGAACGCTAATTCTTTGGCGCTTTGAATTGAATAATCGAGTTGGGACCCATTAACTTTTCCTATTTATGACATAATCAATGCTCGTGCCAAATTTTAAGTTTCTATGACATTGGGAAGTGAGAGAATTAAGTTGGGATGAGACATAAGGCCTTGCCCATAAGCATTCCCCAACCTCCAAGAACTGAACCTACCTACCTGAATGAGATTTTGTAGGCCGCTGCTTCCCCCTTGCGGGCTGAATAAAATAGCCGTTGGGTGGAACATCCAATTTATCCGGCTGCTGTGGCTTCTTGGGAAGATAGCCTAGTACATGTTTGCCCACTTCCAACTCCAATGGAGACTGACTGTAAATGGCTGGTGTGCTCTAGTATTTATGGTTTCAAGCTGTACGTGTCATTGCATACAGTCTATCTATCTATCTATCTATCTGGGTTATTGCATACAGTCTATCTATCTATCTATCTATCTATCTATCTATCTATCTATCTATCTATCTATCAGGGTTATTGCATACAGTCTATCTATCTATCTATCTATCTATCTATCAGGGTTATTGCATACAGTCTATCTATCTATCTATCTATCTATCTATCAGAGTTATTGCATACAGTCTATCTATCTATCTATCTATCTATCTATCTATCTATCTATCTATCTATCTATCTGGGTTATTGCATACAGTCTATCTATCTATCTATCTGGGTTATTGCATACAGTCTATCTATCTATCTATCTATCTATCTATCTATCTATCTATCTATCTATCTATCTATCTATGACATCAGGAAATGAGAGAATTAGATTTTGTAGGCCGCTGCTTCCCCCTTGCGGGCTGAATAAAATAGCCGTTGGGTGGAACATACAATTTATCCGGCTGCTGTGGCTTCTTAGGAAGATATCCTAGTACTTGTTTACCCACTTCCAACTCCAATGGTAATTGGCTGGCGTGTTCTAGTGGTTCCAAGCTGTACGTGTCATAATACAGCCTTAATGACATCACAATGCAGCTTATGAGAACATGTTGGGGCATGTTCGCGCGTTGCTGCGAAGACAGACATACATACATACTACGTTTTTATATATCTAGATGACGGCAGCAGCGACCACTGAGGTTTACCGCTGGGGTATGTCACTCTTATTACTAATGGGGGGAGTGTCACTATTATTACTGCTGTGGGATGTCACTATTATCGCTGGGGTGAAGGTGTCACTATTACCGCTGGGGTATGTGTACATGTGGCAGAAATGGGCAGGGCTCTTTCAGAATAGACCGGGTGCAGATTTTGACTGCTTTTTAGATGCGGAAATGCTGCAGAATTTTCCACAGAAATCTCCGCTGAGGACATTCTGCAGTATTTCCGCGTCCAAAAAGCAGTCAGAATCTGCACCCGGTCTATTCTGAAACAGCCTTGTCCTTTTTAGAACGACGGGGGTAAAATCATACGTTGTGATAAGCCCCGCCCCCTGACGTGTTGGCACTTTGCGATACATAAGTGGGTTTTGGGTTGTAGTTTGGGCACTCGGTCCCTAAAAGGTTCGCCATCACTGGCCTAGTACATGTTTGCCCACTTCCAACTTCAATGGAGACTGACTGTAAATGGCTGGCGTGCTCTAGTATTTATGGTTTCAAGCTGTACGTGTCATTGCATACAGTCTATCTATCTATCTATCTATCTATCTATCTATCTATCTATCTATCTATCTATCTATCTATCAGGGTTATTGCATACAGTCTATCTATCTATCTATCTATCTATGACATCAGGAAATGAGAGAATTAGATTTTGTAGGCCGCTGCTTCCCCCTTGCGGGCTGAATAAAATAGCCGTTGGGTGGAACATACAATTTATCCAGCTGCTGTGGCTTCTTAGGAAGATATCCTAGTACTTGTTTACCCACTTCCAACTCCAATGGTAATTGGCTGGCGTGCTCTAGTGGTTCCAAGCTGTACGTGTCATAATAGAGCCTTAATGACATCACAATGCAGCTTTATAGAACATGTTGGGGCATGTTCAAGGGCGTCCGATGTTGATGACATCAGTGATGACATCACAATAGCAGGTGGCTTACTTATTCGATCTACGTGGGGGGGGGGGGCGTAACTTTCGACGAAGCTCGCGCGCCATTTATCGTAGGATATTTGTACTATGCCTATAATCTTCCCAGGAGTGTACTCAACAACTTCCCAAAGTTTCATGGCGATCGGATGAATGGTGTAGTAGCGCATAAAGGACAAACACGCACGCACGCACACACGCACGCACGCACGCACGCAGACAGACATACATTCAATTTTATATATATAGATGAGTAAAGAATCCGAGCCGTCATCTACCTGATAACTAGGAAGAACAGTCCAGATAACATATATGTTCCCCATCTACTTCCCTGTCAATAGGGGTTATGTGTTCAGGTATTAATAATGTAGGGACTCTTATATCTAGATGTGTTTGCCATCACATTTCTCATTACTTTGCTCTCCACTTTTTAATAGCAGAGGTAGCAATGGTCATAAAATAATGTTACATTTTCAGTGTTCCTGCCTCATTTTGTAGTTGCCAAAAAAGCTTAAGAAAGTGAAAGTTTTGTTCACCATTTTTGTATTCAGGCATTTAAAAATCCAGAACTTGGGTGTATTATTCCATCTTCTCCACAAGGTGGCAGTGTTCTTCACAGAGAAAAAGTGTGGCTGTTGCAGATAGAACTAAACTGACTGCATCAAGGATCTGCATTCTGGTTCTGGATATAAAATATATACCAAATGTTCTAATGCAAAATTCATGTACATATTAAACATAATAGAGAGTAGACATGACAGCAATCATTATGCAGAATACCAGCGTCTGTAGCATGCATTTATTTGACATTTAAGGGCTTCTTCAGACAAGCATGTTTGTGCATTTTCCCATGCATAAAATATTTGCATGCAAAACACAGCGAATACAACCCATTGATTTCAATGGGTTTATTCTCATGAACGTTTTTCTGCGAGCATTCCCTGCACGACCTGCTCTATTTTTCTGTGTATTTAAGCATCAAAGGCGCCGTTAAAGTATATGGTAGGTGCGCAAATTTGCAGTTAATACCCATGTAAATGCACAATATGCTGTGCAAAACTGCTGGAAAAGGAACACATCTAGACCTCATTAGGCTAAATAGCCTTTTAAATCTGGGTGGGGGTGTTTTACACGCGCACGTGAAAATGCCATGCGTGTGCAAAAAATACAGTACTATGCTCTGATACGCCGGGTGTATTTGTGCATACGGCCGCTCTAAGAGATAGAAGTCACAACTAGTATTGCTTTCTTTACTAGTGTGATCAGTGCAATAGTAATCTGTATGGGGAAACCAAAATGGCCTGTGCGTATTCTGCAAAGCTAAAGTACTTTTGCCATTTCCGACTTGAATTTTTGCAGCACAGCAACACTGTAGTACGACTACAGTACTTTTACGGATTCCACAGCTAAATGGTAAATTTGCCTTTGCTACATTGATACATTCAGTTCTACCTAATCTATTTTATAGTAACTGCACAATAATGTAATAGTGCTATAGAGATGGAATACCTTATATTTACATATGCTACATAAAGACGACATACTGTCATAAGAAAATCTAACTACCATTCTCTGACTTCTATGGTTTTACATATCATGACATTATAAAGAACATCTGGTTCTTAGAAGGTCTTAAAATTAGGTAAATACAACCTCAGGGCTTATTTACATGAGCGTATTTCAGCCATAGTTTTCACAGTCGGCCGATATACGCTTCCATCTAAGCAGTTCCCCCCTTCCCTCCCCCTCACCGACTCTCTGCCTCTCTCCTCCACTCTGGCGTTTGCAATGGGAGGGGGTGGGATGGGAGCCCTCAGATGAACAACAACACATAACAAATTATACTGTGCCTGTATTTAACAAAACCAGCAGTTTGGGAAAAATTAAATACACCTTTACTGCTTCCATAGGAATTAAGAAAGTAAGTATCAACCAGGTGCTGCTAATCGAATGCCCTTGATTAACTGATCATCATTAAGTGTGACACGCTCTATAAAAGCAGACGTTTTGACTGTTTGCTGGTCTGGAGCATTCAGGTATGTGTTAACACAGTGCCAAGGAAGAAAGTCATCAGCAATGCTCTTACAGAAATAATTGTTGCTGCCTATCAATATAAGAAGAGTCGTAAGGCCATTTTCAAACAATTTGGAGTCCATCATTCCACAGTGAGAAAGATTATTCACAAGTGGAAACACCCAAGACAGCTGACAGGGAAATATTGGGAAAAAACAAGAACTACATTGCAGGCTTCAGTTAGCATGTTAGATGTTCAAGTTCATG
This sequence comes from Eleutherodactylus coqui, assembly GCF_035609145.1. Classification (NCBI taxonomy): domain Eukaryota; kingdom Metazoa; phylum Chordata; class Amphibia; order Anura; family Eleutherodactylidae; genus Eleutherodactylus; species Eleutherodactylus coqui. Next base: position 100,363,674 of record NC_089841.1, read on the forward strand.
ACAGTACAGTTAGTAAAAGATGGAACAAGTACGGCTTGTTTGGAAGGGTTGCCAGGAGAAAGCCTATTTCTTTCTAAAAAGAACATAGCAACATGATTAAAGTTTGCAAACTTGCATCTGAACAAACCACAAGGCTTCTGGAACAATGTCTTTTGGACAGACAAGACCAAAGTGGAGATGTTTAGCCATAATGTCCAGTGCCACGTTTGGTGAAAACCAAACACAGATAAGAGCATAAACACCTCATATCAACTGTCAAGCACGGTGGTGGAGGGGTGCTGATTTGGGCTAGCTCTGCAGCCACAGGATCTGGGCACCTTACAGGCATTGACCATGAACTCCTCTGTGTACCAAAATATTCTAGAGTCAAATGTGAGGCAATATATCCAAAAGCTAAAGCTTAGCCAAAACTGGCTCATTCAACAGAACAATGATCCAAAGGACACCCGCAAATCTGCATTAGAATGACTGAAAAATAAAAGAATCAAGATGTTGCATTGGCCAGTCAAGACCCAGACTTCAACCCAGTTGGAATGCTGTAGCATGACCGTAAGAGAACTGTACATAAGTAGATGCCCAAAACCTCCTATGAAGTGAAGCAGTGTTGTGAAGAAGCGTGGGCCATACAAAAAATAATTACTTCAAGTTATTGCTGCTAAAGTTTGATCTACAAGCTATTGATTCATGAGATGTACTTAATGTTTCACACACTGCTTCTGCATTTTAGCCTAGTTTTCGTTAAATAAATAATGATATTGTGTAATTTGTTATGTGTTGTTGTTCATCTGAGGTTGTATTTACCTAATTTTAAGACCTTCTAAGGACCAAATGTTTTTTTTTTATTATGCCCTGATATGTAAAACCACAGAATTCAAAGCATTGTACTTAGTTTTTTCTCATGACTGTACAGAATGAAGCTGCCACTTATAACGGCATGTTTAAGAGTGTTATCCCAGGAATATAAGTTATCCCCTGTCCACAGGAAAGGGGATGATTTTCTGGTACCCTCAACGATCATGAGAAAGTGGGTTTAGAGTGTCCAACAGTGAAGGCAGCGGCAGTCACATATATGCACCGCCACTCCATTCATTTCAGTGGGACCACTAGAGATAGTCAAGCGCTTGAAATGAATGGAGTGAGGGAGCACATGCTGGGTGGGATATTTGACTTTCATTATCAAGATTGGTGAAGTTCCTAGTAATTAAACCCAAAAATATTATCAAGATGATCCCTATCCTATGGATAGAGGATAACTTGTTTACATTGTCAACAACTCTAATGGTGAAGTACAGAAGACCTTAGTGATTGCACCAGACCCATGTTTACTGTACTTTTCTGTCAATTCATCAGACATATATGACATGAAGGTTATGTTGGAGCTTGGTCATCTCCTGCACTCATGCAAAATTTCCTCTGAATATTTATCTACAATTGGAGAGAATGAGACCATAAGGCCAATGACCTCCCAAAATGGGAAGAATGGACACCATGTGTGGATCTGTTGCACCCGTCCAGCATACTTTTTACCTGTAGAAGGAACTAACTCCCCCTACCCGATTTATACTGCTTTTATGATTAACTTTAATGTCCCTAAACTTCACCTAGGAACTTTCAAATACGTTTCTATCTTTAGAAAGTGAATGGCTGCCAACAGTAAAAATCCTTAGACCATTCATGGCCATGTAATATCCGGTTGACTGGACTACTGTATAAACTGGGCAAGTACAAAAACTGAATACAGTTTAGATATCAATAAGGTAGCCAAGTGACTTTTTGTCACATTTGCCTTCCTTTGAACTTTTCTTCCAAGTTTATACCTAGTAACAAACAATATTGTAAAGTAATTTCAAGGGCAAACATGATCAAATGAAGCAGTTTCTGGAGCTCACCCAGAATCCCGATCAATACTTTCAGCTGCCTGACATCTAATCTCTAACAATAAATGCAAAGAGTGCCATTTAATCTCCAACATGCTGGATATAAAAGAATAGTGCTGCATGCCTCAGTATTACATTTTGCTGTCATTATACTTAAAAAAAAAAAAAAACTAAGCGATTGCATTGACATTTAAGGAACTTAAACAACTTTATGCCTGAAACCAAAAATGCTGAGTCAAGGAGAATTTATTATGATAAAAAATGCTGTTTTGAGCAATATTTATAGCTGAATCCATAAAACTGTCATATTCAATAATTTCTGTAAATCTTAGGTTTAGGGAAAAAAAATGAACTACAAATAGCGATGGAAGTTGAAATGTCTGTGGTAAACTAACATTCCAAGAGCAGTACAAAATTGAAGTGTAGATGGTGGTTTCTTACTGGTTGTAAGACAGGGAACTCTAAAACCGTTACATAAACTATTAAACTTGTTATGTTTTTAGATTATTTTGTTCTTTTTAGTGTTTCTCAGGGTTGCAATTGACACTTCGTACCTACTGGGGCAGTTAATATGCTTACGGATCACTTTATTGTTGAGCTATTCGCTCTGGTCCCTCATTGTCTCATGTGACCAACATTGTACTGAGCCAATCCTACAGCAGACTGGAAGTCACTGTCTCCATTTATTCCTATGAGGCTCAAATTGCGGCTCTCATAGGAATGAATAAAGAAAAAGACTTCCAGTCCATGCAGTAGATACTATAGCATTTGACTAGTCCCATTGTGTGTCATCTGGAGAGCTGAGGGACCCGATTGTTCCAGATGTCTCATCAATATATTAATCAGTAAGTTTATTATTTGCCTGATTAGGCATTTAGTTAATTGCATCCCAGGCAAATTATAAAAAGTTTCCTCAGAGTGGTCTTGTAACAATTAGGGCAAATCTGTGAAGCCAAAACGGGTGTACAAAAAGTTTCACATTTAGCACTAGCCTCACTAGTGCAAAAAATGAAGCATGGCTTGTCATGAGGGGCGTGGCCACCCAAGCCCAATGCATTTATGTAAATGTGTCAGGCTTAGGAGGCCACACCCCGTTTTATAAAAATGCAAAGAGCTGGTTTTCCAACTTTTTTGCACAACTGAAGCTAGTACCAAAATTTGCAACATTTGTATGCCAGTTTTGACTTCATAAATTCTTCTCTAAGAGATTAAAGTGACCCTCCAGTTTAGGGACAAAATTCTGTCCTAGGACTAAAGGGTGGAGGGGTATTGCTTATCTGTACTTTTTTCTTCTTTTCCTGACCCATCAATTGCACTGGTTTGATTCTCCATTTTCTAGCAATCTAATAGATGCTGTGAAATGCTCTGTGATTGGCCAGTGCTGATCACCTGACCATGTGAGCAGCACTGGTCAATCACATAGCATCTGTAATGCATTAGTAGTCCTAACACTACCAATGTATTATAGATGCTCTGTAGTCTATAGTTGCCATCTTGGAGTCAGATCCGGCAGAACAAAGGGCTAGGTAGAGAAGATATACTACAGGTAAGATACCTCTCCGCTCTTAGGTCCCTTTGTCACCAAACCTAATGGTCACTTTTAAAGGCCACTCTGGGACAAGTTTTTGTTTCCTTGCAATTAACACATAGTGCCTATTATGGCAAATAAACTTACAAATTGTTTTATTAATAAGTTATCTACTCCACTCTGGTCCCCCATCGTCCCACGTGATCCATGATGTGATTTAAATAATTGGTGTACAAAAGTTGCTTATACATAGCGTGGTTCAAGAGAGGTATTGTTTCTCCCTGTGGAGAGTACCAATTAGTTGTAAGGAGGCTTATAGGTCATGCAATATTCCTCTGGGAAACTTGATTTGAAAATAGGAGATGGTATAATGCTACTGTAGCACCACGTATTGAAAGGCAGCTGGGTGGCGCTGCTGAGGCTTTAACTTCCTCCCATCGCATAATTAGTGTGTTAATAGAACCTTAAGCCCCATTTACACAGGACGAGTGTTGGGCAAACAATGCTCGACACTCGTCCCCGGATGTATTCACTCCCGTGTTGTTGCACAGGAGCGAGTATCATTAGCTCGCAGCGGGGAGGCTGGAGAAGATTTCTCTCCTCACTCTACCCCGCCCCTCTCCATTCACTTTAACAGTGGCCATTCAGTACTGAACGGCTGCTGTTTACACTGAACGATCATCGTTTAGCTCATCGTCCATCATTTGTGCAGCATACAATCCTGAATGATGAGTGTAAACAGCAGCTGTTCAGTACTGAACGGCCGCTGTGTTAAGTGAATGGAGAGGGGTGAGGGAGCGCGAGGAGAAAAATCTACTCCAGCCATCCCGGCCCACTGCTGGCTGCTCCGTCAGAGAGCCAGCGTTACTCGCTTCTGTGTAACAGCAGCGGAGTGAGTACATGCAGGGACGAGTGTCAGTTCAACCTTTTTTTCCTCCAAACACAAATAGACCAGAGGAAAGTGAAAACTGCCTTTGACTTTAACTAGTTTTGCAGAGTAGAAGAAACCGTCCATATCCCAGATTACTAGATTTAGAAATACTAAATTATTACTATCAATAATGCTAAACTAATGACTTCTCAAATTGAAGGGTTACCAGTTACATGTTAAAATAACAAAAAGAGCTTACTTACCGATCCTCTGCCATGGGAATCCAGTGCTGTAGCTCTGCTGTCCTACCAGTGTTTGTTGTGGAAGATGATGTCAGAGGAGGAAACCCGACCTCTGTCATCATGGCACACAGAATGTGATCACTGATGCCAGAAAATAGACGGTGATACTTCATCTTCCTGTGACATCACCTCCACAGCAAACACTCGGAGGACAGTGGGGCTACAGGCCCGGATCCCCATGGCAGAGGAAGGGTAAGTAAGCATTTTTTTTGAATCTTAACACAGTTAGTGGTATACGGGCAATATTGTCCAATAACCGAACAACCCTTTTCTATTACACATTTGAGATATATTACAATCCCGGTGTTTATTCTTTTTATATCTTTATTTGGATTGCATTTTCTAGATGTATTTATTATCCTACTACTATTTGTAGGTGTTGGTATTTTAACCTTGAATGCATACCGAATGAAATGTTTATTTTTGTTACTGTATAAATGTTCGCCTGTTTTTAATCCAACCCAACATATTTGTGGCAGACATGCAAATCGCTATGAAAAATAACCCTCCTGAGTTCCAGTATGAGTCACAAAGCCAACATTAATGTAATCGTTAAACCTAAAAGTTGAGAAAAAAATGACATACAGTATGCAGTACCTGTGTTATTATCTCATTGAAATCATGGCAGAGTATTGTGGTATGGGCAATGGGCCAAGGCACTAAGAGAAGATTAAATGGTAAAGAAAAAAATAGAAAGGGAATTTGTTCTTGTTAGGATTTTTGGCATTGACCTTGAGAAAAACTCAAGTAGTTAAGCCAAGATAAAGGTGTTTGATGATGTAATCAGCTGTGAGGTCATAAAATGTCAGTCATGGAGATGTTGAGAAAACACACTAACTTTGAAGCTCGCTAATTTTTAACCTTATAAGTAAAGCAGGGAAGAGAAAAAATAATCTGTTTTTTGTTTTGGAACCTTCACAGTGCCAGTTATTAGCTTGGCATAGTTCTAAATTCAAAATAGTCACCATGTAGACTGTTAACCTCAAGTATATTAAATATGATGTCAGTTATAATAGTAACAGCAAGAATTTCCACGCAAATTGAAAAATGAATTTAGGAAATATTTCAAGATATTACAAAAAATATATAAATGTTCAAAATTGATGTAACTTTTTACCTTTTAGCAATATGAAAACTGGAGGCCAAACCAACCAGATAGCTTTTTTTCGGCGGGTGAAGATTGTGTCGTAATCATTTGGCATGAAAATGGACAGTGGAATGACGTGCCCTGCAATTATCATCTCACATATACCTGCAAGAAGGGAACAGGTATTTTTATTATATTTTTACAATTAATGTGCTTAAATGTGTAAGATTATATGTTTTTTTTGTATTCAGTATTACTATTGTGTTGGCTATGGTCTACATTATGTCACTGGACCTCTTCACTACTCAGAGGTGAGTCCTTTGACATGCCAAAAATGCTACAAGGGGGATTTTAGGACTCAGATATTGATCACCTATCCTTATAATAGGCCATCAATATCTGATCGGTGGGGGTCCAACTATTGCCACCACGGTCTATAAGTTGTTTGAAGGGGCTCTGGTGCTCGTGTGAGTACTGTAGCCTCTTGATTGGGTTGTGTCATAACTTAAAGCAATCCCAAGGCCCAAGTGAATGGGATTGAGCTGCAATACCAGACACAGCCTCTATGAAATGTAGAGCACTGTGCCTGGTAAAAACTGAAGAGGCCGCAGCACTTGCTGGAGCTTCACTACCTCTATGATTGACAATCTTACGATGGCTAATTTTAAAAATGTTAGAACCTCATTTCTTCTTGGAGTTGCATCTTTTAAAAGACTAATATTGTGCTGGCGCTCTATTTAGATATTCCAGACTCATTTTAGAAGCTTGATGGATATTCATATTGGTAAGCCAAGTAGTAAGGGTGGAGTATTGTAAACCATAGTCAGAATAGTTAAAGGGTTATTGACCACTAAAGACTGTGTTGAAAGAGGTTTTCCGAGACTAGGAAAAAAATATGGGCAAAGGAATGGGTTAAAATAAAAAAACATGGTGATAGTGCCATGAACGGCAAATGACTTCTGAGGCCAGTGATTGGGTTCAGGGGTTACGTGAACAATGAATAGCACGTGACTGCTGCAAGAGTTTCTGGGACTGGGATGATGAGGATAGGGCAATTGCAGTCTCAGAAAAACCCTATAAAGCAAAGAAATGGGGACTTAGAGCCTTTTAGTTTAAGAAAAGTCCCCATGTCTTACCTTGACCCCTCTATTCCAACATTGTTAACAAAATTTTAAAAAAAGTTTACCAAAATTTCCACAATTCGGCTCTATGTTCCTCTTCCAGACTACAAGAATTAGGGGTGCTGGGAATACATGCTACCAGCATTTCATTTCAGCGTAATATTTAGTTGTCTTCAGCAGATTTCTTCCCTTGTTGTAAAGTAGTGGACCACAAAAAGTATGGCTGAAAAACTTTATTAGGTGAGCACAATGCGAGCAACCAACCCCCAACAAAAAGGAGATGTTGAAAGACAGGTTGTTGACACAGATGTATATGAGTTGCGCTCAACATTCCCGAAACCAGCTTGCATCACAGCACACGTTTCTATGTTGTGTGAGACCCGGGGGCAGTGAACATTGCATGTTTAATTCCAGTCTATGATACGGACCAGAATAGGACATGCTGTAATTTTTTTTTTATGTGGATCACATGAAAAAACACCTGTTTGTATAGCCTTATTTGACTATACTGGGTCCATGAGCCGAATTCACAAGCGGCACACGGACTGAATATACGTTTGTGTGTAGGAGCCTTAACTTGCAAAAATCTACTCTAACCGCACACTTTTGATTAATGCTTTATATATGTAATATAGATGTCTGCAAAAAAATAATTTAAGTGATATCTGTGAAATAATGAGGCGGTTTGCTAGCTACAGCATGTTACTCATTTCTCTTCTTCCTGCAGTTTAAAGCCAACATTTAAACTTATGAACTTCTCTGCAGCGCTGAGAGATAATTGGTTTGCTGAGACGTTTAACTTTATTTTAGCAAACAATTAAGTTGTTGCGGGTTGACAAGTGTAGCATTGAATTAGGAAGGAAGGTGGCAAGTTCACTCTATGATTTTTCTCAACTCTTGATGCATGTCAGATTTACCTAAAAGCAGCAAAACGATTTGCAAATGTCAGTGTAAAAAGTTCTCAGTAACTCATACGTAGTCATATATTTTTCAGTTGCTTGCGGACAGCCACCTATTGTTGAAAATGCTAAGACATTTGGAAAGGCTAAACCAAGATATGAAATAAACTCCATGATCCGGTATCACTGCAAAGATGGGTTTATTCAACGGCATATGCCAACTATACGTTGCAGAGGAGATGGAAGGTGGGATCTACCTAAAGTCACATGTATGATACGTAAGTATAGAAATTAATACATTTACTACTTTTAGTTATTTTTAGTGTATTGTAGCTGGAAGATCATCCATATTCCAATATAAATATAAATAATATTAATACTGTTAATTTTAAAGTCTTCAGATCAGTATTTCTCCTTCTTATACTCTTAAGTTGGCCATACACATTAGATGAATGTCAGCCGAACTCGCTGATTTCACCAAGACTGGCCCACCATCTAGTGTATATGATCCAACTCCTCCCCTAATAGCAGATGTTGGGAGAAAAAAGAGTTGGACATGTTGGATTTCATCCTGCATGATCCATTTATTCACAAGGGAGATAGATCTACGGTCAAGGTATCTGGCAGTGGCTGTTTCACTCTTCCTGTGGAGAACACATTTATGGGTGTGTTAGGGGAAATAGCTGTTGGCCAAACAGATATCCAAGGCCTCACATCTACAGGTAGATCGGATTCCACATTTGGGAGCCCGCAGCAGAATCCAACCCTGCCCGTGGCCGAAGACACTGTATGATTCTGCTTACCCGTCCGGGTCTTCTGTGGGTCTTCTCTTTTCTTCACTGCAGATATGTGCGAAAGCGGGGGCCGGCATATGCGTAGTGGAGGTTTTTTCCAAACTCCTGCTTTCCTGCGGAATCCGTTGCCCATCCACAATTCAATTGCAGATGGGCCGCGGATCAGACTGCTTCCGTTGACATCAAGAAGGAAGCAGACGGTCCGCAAATCAAATCCACATGCTTTATTCCATTTGCGTATGCCCATGTATCCCTATGGGTGGCTTGACTTGTGGATCTTCCATGCGGGTAACACGCAGGGATTCCACAAATCAGATCCACCTGGACATTGGGCCTAAAGTGTGTGACCAGCTTTAAAACTGGATCCATATCTTGGCCTAAGTTATCTTTAAATGGCTATATCAAGCTGCCGCTGCATTGCAGAGGAGTGTTTTTAAGTTGCATGTACCTTTGTAAGGCAGTTGTCAATAAATTGTAAATTGCACTACAAAAATTCTCCATCTAGCCCCACCCTAAAACTCAATCATGATAGTTCTATGTTCTCACTTAGGTACACCCATTTTATTTGCCATATATTAGAAAATGGTTAGCAATAAGTCCTTTGGGCCATGTGTAGCTGATCAACTAACCTCCAGTAATTAGCTACTCCTAAACTATGCAGCACAAACGATGAGTGGTGAGTTTAACTATGACAGTGCAGTGTAAATAGCAGTCGTTCAGTACTGAACAGCCACTATGTTAACTGAATGGAGAGGGGCAGGGGAACGAGAGGAGAAAAATCTGCTTCTGCTGTGACCTAGCAATACAAGCTCTCATGCAGGAGTACAGGAGCATATATGTGCGGGGACGGTGTTGGACATCATTTGCCCGACATTCGCCCTGTCTAAATGGGGCTTTACCTTTTCTGTACATCTCATGCATAGATATGGTGGGCTCACCAGATCACCCAGGACAGCTATCTTTTCTGTTACATAAAGCAGGTAACCCACTATTATTAAGTCCATATGCCTTATGCCAAGGCATAGAAACAGGGGTTCTTTCATGAGACCACTTTAATGTTGTGTTTATCTACTGCATATCTACGGTATACGATGTCCATTATAGGTTCTTTATAATTTCTTAGTTTAACATAAATAACACAAATCTCTCTTGTATTCTTAGCTTCCATATACCAAAGGACTTACTCCAAGAAATATTACTACAAATTTAACCCACCCGAGATGAGGACTCCACTAAACACTCCTAAACATCTCCACCGTTGGAGCAGGACTTGGCAAGATTCCCCACGTTGAATGCACCGGACTTCTATTGAATGGACATCATATCTGCCAAAGTCCTAAATTACAGTGCCTTTCTTTTGAATTTCAAGAAGCATTATCTATCTGATTCGATCATGGATGTTTTGGACAATGGCATCACTCAGACAACAGAAGACAACAAGAACATTTTTCTAATCAAGTGTTAAAACTTATAGGGAACTAAACCAGATGTAAGCGTAATATCCAGCCTACTAGAAATTGTACGTCTAGTATGAAATGTAGTTTATGTCACCAAGGCAAGCAAACATATTGTATTAATGCAAGCTTATGTTAATATTTAAGCAGCTTGACCCTAGCTCCGATGACCTTTGTAAATAAGATGATTTAAATATGTTTTCTAATCATGTATATAAATTGAAGTAGTCATACTAAAGTCAGGCGTATTTAATAACTGCAATACAACTTAACTGCTAAATCACTAATTAAAAGCCAATACTAGTTGATCAAGGCTGGAAAAAAAAAAAAAAACTAAAACCTTGGCATAAAAAACTTTGTGCCACATATGGAATGTTTTTTGTAGGTTAATTATTACAACACTTGTGCCATATAACGCTATTGTTTTTTGTGTTGTGGAAAAAAAAAGATAAAAATATATGTGGGGAACATCCTTTCCACATCACTGATTTTTAAAAAAAAAATTTCTAATCGACTACAGACTTTTTTAAATAATGTTTTTGTTCATCCATGACCACTCTACAAAACAGATTTTTTTGGATGAAGAATGTTTCGTTTTTAGCTTTTTTTCTAATGCTAATTCATAAAAGGGTCATAGATGCAAACTCAGACCTGACATATATGCACCCTACTTGCATCAGATTATATGTAACGATTGCATCATTTTATTTGATGCAAGTTTTTATAACGATGTCTAGACTGCTGCACAAATAGATGCAACACAGGTAAAACAAGCTATGTCAGCTTTGAATTTGTACCATATAACTCGCACCTAGTCGGAGACTCCTGTTGTTTTCACCAAAAAAAAAGAGGATATTCTCTCGGTGTCTTTCAAAAAAAACAAAAGAAAAAAAAAACACTAGCATAAATTCAAGGTGCGTTCTACAATTTTTGTTAAAAAAAAAGCAAAATAAAAAAGGAAATAATTTTGTACATATAATCATTTTCTAGGTCTTTTTTTAATGAAATGATGAATGTTTATTGATGAATGCGGCAGCTGTGAAGCGTACAGACATAAATGTAGGAAGCCATACTGATTTAGCTTATAGGGTGCTTCTGTGCCATGCATGTTGACTCTAAAATCGAAGCATCGTATGTCATCTCTTGTTTTTAACGAGCAATTTGAATATATTTAAAGTTACTGTAAGTTTACAAATTAAGAGGTCAGGATGCCTGCTCACTTGAAATATATATAGGCTATTCCTATATTGGGCAGTCCTGAATGGACATATCACCTTTAGGTATGATCACTCGCAACTGTGGTATAAGTACCTAAGATGTAAAAAAAAAAAAATTCCTTATATACATTTATATTGAACATACATTAATTATCTGCATTTAAAGATCCCTTACTAGTTATTTATTGTTGTATGAAAGTGTACATTTTGCCTATACAAACATTTAAGAAGCCATTTTGTGGGCGGAGCCAATATTTAATACAGCATATGAATTCTCTGGGTAGCAATGACATGACGTGATCATTCTGGACACTATACATTCCTATTAATGGCCTACAAAATGGCTACCTCTACTTTGTGTATGGGACAAGTGCACTTTAAATAAGGGAAACGAACAACATCAAGCAAAGAGTCTGTAATGTCATCATGAAGAAATGTATTAAATCGATGGAACAGTGAGCCTTGTAAAATATCAATGCATTGTGTGCATGCTTTATCATGGGCATGTTTCAGAGATAACATTGAAAATTATGTTATATAGACAATGATCAACCGTTACGGTTTTAAAGTGATATATTAGAAGAAAAAAAAAAAGTTAACTAAATTTCACTGCTATGGGGGGGCTAGAACTCACTGGAAGCTCCTCTAGCCACACAATTCTATTATTTATTGCAATAAGCCAACTCATTTGAAGATTTGGCAGTTGCTCTGATGCTGGAAGATAGCCGCTCCATAAAGTAAAATGTCCGTAGTATGGCTTCTCGGCATACAGTCCTTATTACTTGTAGTGTGATTGATGCATTCCTCTGACTGCTGCACCTTGTGTTATCATATTTTGTACTTGACAGCAATGCACCACAGTGTTGACCTGTATGTTTTTCTACTATTACAATGCACATAATACTTTTTTTTGTATTTATATTATAACTTGTATAGTATATAATGTGAACCTTTGGGTATTTGTGAATGAAAGTCTAAACCTTTGTAACTTTTTATATCTGCTTCTGTTTCACCAAAGAAATTTTGTTTGTTTGCTAGTCTATGGTTTATAGTGTTTTTATTTATTCGTTTTTAATGATTTTCTAACTAGAGCAATGTGTAATTAGAGATAACGAAGAACAATAAAAACTCAAATGTCCAAGTGTCTCATGCAGGTATCATGAGCCTGTACACTTATGTCATCTATGCCAGTCTGGAAGGGAAGAATGTTCAAAAGAATATGAACATTCTAAGTGCCAAGGGCACTGGTCCTTAAAGGGACACAGCATAGAAATTGCACATGCAAAATATTTCATCTATTCCTCTTTTTATCTACCTAATTCTATTAGTCCCATGTGCTCTGAAATTACAATCAAAACTGGGAAAGTCACAAAGAATTATTCTCTTTGTGTCACTGGAAAATCATCCTCTGTCTGGTTGCAAAAGGAGCTCTCTACATTAGACCAAGAATAAAACATAAAGGAGTTCTTTCACCAAATGACACTATCCTGTGGGTAAGGGATAACTATCCAATCAGTAGGGGTCCCACCACTGGAGCGCCACCAAACCCGAAAAAAGGAAGTCTTAAAGGTGCCCAAATGAGTACATTGATGGTCAAGTATATGTACCACTACTCCATTCACTTCAGCGGGACTGCCAGATGCAGTTAAGCACCAAGTCCCATTGAAATGAATAAAGTGATGGCAGGACGCATGCTTGACTGATGGTCCATTTACCTTGGGTTCTTAGGGGATAACTATCTAAACTGTGTTGTTCCAACCACTGGGGACCCCCAATAATCCCAAGAAAAAGGGTACAGGAGATCCCTAAATGAATAGAGTTGCTGTTAATCATGCGCACCACCACTCTATTTAATTCAGTTGGTCCCCCGGAGGTAGGTGAATGCCGGGTCCTATTGAAATTAATGGAGCAGTGGTGCATATGCTAGACGGCTGCTTCAATAATTTGGGGACCTTTGGGACCCCTGTTCTAAAGATCAATAGGGTGCCAGTGGTCAGACCCCATCCATCAATAGGTATTAACTTGACCTGGTGGGGGCAACCCCTTTAGTCTATGTAACAATGTTCAGGGGTGGTGGTGCAACACTGGTTCAGGATAATGGGGTTATGGCAAATGAGAGGCGGCACATTCTTTTTTAAATTGAAATTACTTTACTAAACAGTGGCATCATAAGCAGGTTACGCTCCATAGGAGGGATCATGTACTTTTAATGTTAGGTAATGAACCGATAGCATGAACTCTCTCACTTAAAAGTAACAGTACTTCTACTCGCTTGGTATCTTTTGCTGACATATACATCTTGTTCTATTCCTCTATTGTTCCTCCTGGCAGCAGCAAGGCACATGGCGTTCCTCTTAAATTATCAAAATAATTTTACATCTTATTACTTGCAGCTTAACTGCTGCATACGTCATCATTGTGGCCATAGACCTCGACCTCAAATGCCCCGTGGGAGCAGCTTCCCCACTAATGCAATGCATTACACGTCGTAGATCATACTAAAATCCAGAGGTCGTCACATCATCATCATCATCATCAACTAGTGGTTTCTCTCTCACATTCACTACTCAATTCAATATACACTCTATGCCATATGTCTAACTGCACAATTACACCTCATTATTATGACACTCTATTACATTACATTCGGTACATTACACTGTCGTCATTAACCCTTTATACGTAAAATTATAAACATCCTATATACCATTACACTTTCATAACACATAACATCACATGTTAGTAACCCTTACAAGGCCTTGACTATTAACTATAACACCATATTAACCTTTTACATTACACACAGCTCTGTGAGTCCATTTATCCCCGATCCTGGCTGGGGGGCGCTTCACCCCAGGAGTGTGGCTGGTGTCCCATCCGTTGGTCCTCCTGGACATCAGGGCTCCCTAGCGTGGGGATACGGTCACTCTGATGCCCCCAGTAATGAGCCTCTGCCTCTGATGCCCCACTGCTGTTTCTCCTGCTCCAGCTTTGCCTGAAGCAATCTCTATGCTGCTCCACTCACTACTGAAGCTGCATCTCAACTGTGACGCAGCTCCTTTCTTTCTCACATGCACTCTGTGGTGCACAAAACTCCCACACTCCTGCCCTGTGGGAATGGTGAGTTTAAGCCCTCACTAATCCCCTAATAGTGGGGCCAAGTCTCCTGAGTGGTGATGCACTATCTACATACACTGTAAACTGTTATGTAATCATTGGTCGGCTTCAGGTAATACAGCGCTGCTTTAAATTACAATGACTTCATGCTCCAATATTTTCTACATAGAATGGTCATTCATGGGCAAGTGTAAGTTAAAACAACATTCAACAAACAGCGCCACGGACACTGAGGATCTCATGTAATTGGCTGGACGACCCAGCCAATTAGTTTGGGCATTACACCTGCATTACCGAAGTACATGCACTGATAGGCTTTCTAAAACTATCATGTGGTACTGGATGTTCTGTACTACTCTTTTCTGGCACCACTATGAACTACTCCTGTGAGCACCAGCTGAGGGTAGCTCCATCTTATTTCTCTGGCACACTGCATGCACTATACTGGTCCCGGAAGAAACTGCTGTCCTCATCATAGAAAGTGATTTACAGCCTTCAACAGCGATTTCGGTTATATGTGAAGAATTGCTTTATCTGTATTAGTTATCTACTTATTTTTCTTTAATCCTTATTTCTTGTTAGTTTTGCATTCACATTTTTATGTCTTCAGAAAAAATTGCTAATTTTCCATAGTTTCGGGTCTCAAGTTACAATATTTTCAATTTGCAATCATCATCTCGGGACCAATTAATAATGTAACTCGAGGGACCACTGGAATAAATAAAACAGGCCTGATTAGGGGGATTGGATCCTCTTGATATGTTACTGTATTAAGTATTCATAGGCAACAATTTTTGTTCCTTTCTCCTTCAATTAGAAAGTCTCAATCCCTGCCCAAAACAACATTTTAACAGAGATCTCTGTCATGACCAGCAATAGCTTGCAAAATACTGTGGAATATGTTGGCAGTAGTGTTGAGTGAACTGTAACAGTCAAACCCTTTTCCTGGTCAAACCTTGCTAAAAGTTCGGCTCGAATGCCAATCCTCAGGTGATTTGTCTCGGCTGAACCCACTAAAATATCTTCTCCCCTCCTCAATAAGTATATGCGCCATGTAAATAAATCTAATTATGATTAAGAAACCCACACAAACACAAGGAGAACATACAAAGTCCATGCAATAGATTTGAACTAGGACCCTATTGCTGCAAGGCCAAAGTGCTAACCACTGAGCCAACATGCCTCTTCCTCTCTTTTTCCTTCTCCTATTCCTCTTTCCTCCTCCTCCTCTTCCTTCTAATGTGATTGTGGGAGCAGCTAGAATGAAAGTTGTCAGATGACGAAATGTGGCAGCCCTACCTAGAGATGTGGTTTTTGGGCACACTTAGAGCTGTGGATATTGGGATTTAAACTAATTGTCTGGAGTAGCGCATTCAAGAGTACTATTAGAGCACAAGAAAAGTCTTGGTGACCACAATAATACGTGCAGAAGGGTTGTATACAGAGATAAGGGAGGGAGTATATGGGATATTGTAGCACTGTAGTGAGCGTTATGGGTTAGAATATTTAGATTAAATAGTATTCTATAGTAGATGTGAAAAGTGTTAAATGCCCATGTGAATATCAATGAATATTACTATTGTACTTTGGTTGTGTTCCTGCAAGGACCTTCAGGGAGAGTTTACATGACTGCTGATTGGGTGGTAGGCTAGATATAAAGGGTAGTGTCACGTTCGCCCTGAGTGTAAGACGCACCGCGTCCAGGGCAAACGCAAATAGAAGGCCGGTCATTATGTTACATCCATGCAAGCGGTGGGAACAATGACTTACATAGATACAACACAAACAAGGGCTGAAAGGAAGGGGAGAAAGGAAGGGGAGAGGAATGGGACATGCATACAGGCAGGACATTAACAATGACCTAAACTTAACGTGCATGCAAACAACCAACAACAACAGAACTGTTATGCTACAACAGATAAACGAACATGCGAGCAGATATCCGACAATGACTGACAAATGCCAAAACACTTACTAAGAACACCAACACACGGAAAACATTATTCTATCAGCAGATGGAATAACTAATAAATATGAGGTATTAGCTAGTGCTTTGGCCAAAGTACAAAAGCTCAGAAGCCCACGTCAAGGGTCCTCGATGTCTTGTGAGTTCTTACTCTAACAAGACAACTAAAACCAAGAAGGAGTCCTACCTGCAAGTAGGGCAATCGTCCCAATAGGGACAGCCACAAGCTGGAACCTAGGGGCCTGGATTGCTCAAGATAGTAAAAAGCAGAAACAAAAGACAAGGGAAAAACAACCTACAAACTTAACAAGTCACTGTTCACACCAACAAACAGAAAAGGGAATCCTGCCCAGAACCCCATGCATGCAAGCAACGCCAAAGCAGAACATGCATGACTCCAAGCACCAGGGTTCTGAGAGGTAATAAGATAAATGGCAAATAGATAAATGACCAGCACCCTCCAGCAAGATGGGCTGGCATTTATATGCAGCAGACCGGTGGTGATTACCTGTCTGGAGAACTCCACACCATCAGCCAGCCAAATCACTCACACCTGCAGCAGTGTGCTCCTGGAAACCCACAGAACTACATGTCTCAGGAGCACAACGTGACAGGTAGGCTCACTTTTTGCAGAGAGCAGCTGCTGCAACATCAGTGCCAGAGGGAGGTCTGCCATTATCCAAGGCTGCAATTACCACACGAGCCAACCATCACCGGAAAAGAGACTACCAACGTAAAGAGATAGGCCAATAAAGTGTATGCAGATATTCAAGTTAGTGATTAATCCGATAACACTATCCTGCTGTTGAAGTGGTAAAATTGTGTTGCTTTTCGTGCATTTCTTTTCAAAACAGGGTCAGACCCAGTGGGATATGTTTAATTTGAAGCTTCCTACTTCTCTTCGTTAAGGGCGCCTACCCACGGGTGATTTTTTTTCCTTTGCGTTTTGCGTTTTTTTTTGAAGAGCAATTAGTATAGAATGTGTTCTTGTCCATTTGTGTTTTTTTTTTCGGTCCGTTGCAATTTTTCACATAGGAACTGTCAGTTGCATATGTGTCCTTATTTTTCTCTTAATGCACCCATGAATGTCAATGGAAATTAACAGAAAACGCGCAAAAAAGCCACGAAAAACGCGCAAAAAACGCCGTGGAAAACGCGGCAAAAACACTGCGTTTTTCACGCACGAAAATCGGCAACGCCAGTGGGTAGGCACCCTAACAGTTAAAAAAAAAATAGAAGCCGTAAGATAAAACTGCATGAAAATGCAGAGTCTGCACCCAGTTTAACCCCTTGAGTGGCAGGTTTCCTACCACCCTGTTGTGCCCACCAGGGCAGGTTTTTTAAAATGGTCTAATCATTGAATTTCAACTAGTTTTGCAGTTGCGTCTCAAGAGCCATAACTTTTTCCTTTTTCCATTGACACGGCCGTATGAGGGCTTGTTTTTTGCGGGACAAGTTGTGATTTTTTAAACAGGGGGGAGGAAAAAAAGAAATGGGGAAAAAAGAAAAAAAGGGGCCATGTCATTAAGGGGTTAAATAATGTATTAACTTCCTTTCTGGGTCATTACGACGCACACGGATACCACATGTGTGATTGTATTTTTGATTTTTTACAAAGTAAAGGGAGACAAGTGTTTTTTTTATTTTTTTAATAATTTTTTTACTTTTTTTTTTTTTATTTTTTTTAACTTTTTCTTTTTTTTGTCCCTTTAGGGGACTTCCACAGGGACCCATCAGGACCCCTGATCACATTCCGGGGGTCCGATGGTGACAGCCCTTTACATGCTGCACTGACAGTCCTTTACATGCTGCAGTCACATAGACTGCAACATGTAAAGGGTTAACACAGCAGAGATCGGAGGTTTTCTCTGATCTCTGCTGTAAGAGCTGGTACCTAGCTGTCCTCTGACAGCTAACAACCAGCTCTCCCTGCCACAGAGACCATCCGCTTGCTTCTGACAAGCCGATGGCCTCTATGGCAACCTGTAAAGAAAGCAGGAGGTTGCCGACATGTCGGCAATATCTTCTGCTGGTTTTTCAAAGCCCTTGCACTGCTCTGTGTGGGTCTGTGTAGGCAGAGCACACTGTCACAGCTTGTGGCATTGTGCTCTGCAGCTCCCATAGTGATACATAGCCCGGAAATCTTCCGGGCTATGTTGCTATGAGCAGTGGAGCTCGTCCCCGGAAATTTTCCGGGCGTGCCACTCAAGGGGTTAAGGATGTCCCCTACTACATAAGTCCTCATGTCCACAGGTGGGTCAGATTCCACATGTGGGAGCCGAGGACAGTGGTAACCTGTCCAGGTCTTTACTGCGTATGTGTGCAGAAGCGCCGGCTGGCGTGCTAGCACACATGCACAGTAGTGTTTTTTTTTAAATCTCCTGCTTTTCCGTGGGTGTGCTGCGGATTGGACGGCTTCCATTGACTTAAATGGGAGCCATTTATGTGGGAACCACAGCAAAATGGAGCATGCTGCGATTTGTTTTCTGGACCAAAAGGTCCGCAAAGCAAATCCGCATGTTTTAATTCAGCTGTGGACAGCTATGTCTTCCTATGGGTGGCTTGAACTGCAGATTTTCCATGCAGGTACCCGCATGGATTCCGCAATTCAAATTTGGCCCTGGACATTGGGCCCTAAGCTAGTCAACAACAGACAGAATATAAAAGCATAGCGAAAAGTTCACACTCTACTTCCACCCGGCAGATGAATCAGGTAGTAATATCCATTTGTAGACTTGCTTGCACAGTATGGACTTTATATGTTTGTGTGAATGGTGCTGGCAGCTGAAGAAGGCAATGCCCTCACTTAAAGATGGACACACATAGTTATTTGTTTCTATGTATTAAACATCTGTGACAATAGCTGGATATGGACAAATGCAAGGAAACTGCTGCAATGCATTGCATCTCTTATGTGCCTGCTGCTATGTGCTAGACTACACTAGGCAATGGTAGTGAAATTATGATCTGCTAGGGAATACTTGGCATTCATTTAGATGTTACTTTCACACATACCACATGTGTAGATATTGCTGCGGACCATGTACAAATCTTCACGGCAATGATATTTCCTAAAGTTGGAAAAACAAATCTGAGCCGTGAAAACTGCACCACACAAGTTACAGGACTTAAAGGATCTGCTGCTATATGCAGAAAAAGATGAATTAGACTCCAAGAATTCCACTTTTTACATAATACTGCCCATTGACTATGAAATGTTCCCATAGTAACCAATCTAATTATAGAGATGTAATAATAAACTGAACTTTACTTTCCATTTTTCCATGAAAAAATACATTTTCTTTAGCAAAAAATATTTTATTTGAAAAGTCAAGTTGACCCAGCATGAATACATTTGTTATATGGGTGATCTCAGCACTCAATACTACTATTGGATTTTCTTTACTGTCCGTTACATTGCATTTAATGCTCAAACAATATGAATATTGGTAGCAAAAAGTCAAGCTTTTTTGGAGGTAATCAGCAAGCATTGCTTTAGGAACTTATAAGGGGGGATATATCAGAGACTTTACCATATGTAAGGTAAATGTGGACAGGACTGGAAGAAACTACTGTATAGACTAGGGTGCATTTAGTTTATTTACTGGAAGTGCATTTATTTGCTGCATTTGCTTTTCTGGAGGAGCGGCTGCCTCTATTTTTGTTGTGCACTCCATCCACTCTTCTGTCCCAAACCTTTTAATTAGACTTAATAGCCTGGTATACTACTTTCCCTGAATCCATTTGGAGGTTTAAACCCAAGGAGTTAGGAACCCGACCAAAAGCAATAGTTGCCTGGATGAGGCAGATGGGCCCACATGTTTTGATGTCAGATACTGTATGTCAAAATATGCATTAAGAACCTTGCATTTTTATGTGGTTAGTGTGGATAAAGTTATGCAATTTTATTCAGATATGAGTGCTGAAGCATCTGTTTGATTACTGTAAAACAGTCAATCCTGAAAGCCATCTTACAGAGTCTAGAGGACTTGGATGGAGACTTTGTCACTGCAGCATATTTGTGCAAAGAGTCCTTTACTAGAGCTTAAGGGGGCCTTTACATGGGACAGAATATTTCACAGGATGCTGCAGAATATTCTGCTTTCAAAATCCACAGGTCTAAATGTAGATTTTGACATGGAATTATTGGCAGAATTCTGCCATTAACTATACCTATTCTGGAGCAGATTTTCCCAGACAGCAGAATATTCAATGGCATTCTGCAGAATATTCTGCCCCATGTGAAAGCACTCTAAAGGGAAAAGGGAAGTCTTTGCCAGGTTTAAACTGACTCAGAGTTTGTGGAAACGATTAGTAGTGAAAGTCCCAGAGAGGTGTGCTGCAATACCCCCAACAGACTGGCTATTTCGAGACCATTTTGTTGCCGGGCTCTGTAATCACTCCATAAAACGATAACTTATAGACTACGTGAGAATAGATCCTCCCGGTGGCACAGATTTGTATGCAAACCTGAATGAAACTGTTTTTTCTCTGGTAACACCATCATTTGGCCAAGTTGTACACTGCTCCCTCCAGAGGCGTAACTTGAAGCTCCTGGGTCCCAATGCAAAACCTGTAACAAGGCACTCAACTATAATGCTTTATTCATAATACTAGGCTCTCTATGTGTAGAAGAGAGGCCTTATGCGCCCCCTAAGGTTCCTGTGCCTGGGTACAACCGCATCCCCTGCTTTCCCTATAGTTACGCCAGTGGCTCCCTCTATTCAAGTATCTGAAATTGTGGAAAAATTGTCACATAAAACAATAGTTCAGGTCAACCTTTGTGTCCATATCATAATATCAGTAGCCCCTGGTTACAAACTCATAGGGTATATCCACACAGAACGTATTGTCCACACTGGATTTTCTGCTGCAGATCTATGGTAAAATCTGCATGTTATTACATATGCGTTTGCCATGAGTATGTAAACTGCTTAGTAAATGTGGGTCACTTTGCTGAACTTGGTTGATATGTGATAAATCCTTATTTTGCTTTATGTGGGTTGGGAGATAATGAAATAAAGAGCTACCCTTCTATTCTGATTCACATCACCACCTTTCTATACTGCTACAGAAGAACCAAGCAATTCTTAGACTTCTCAAACCTTGAAGAAAAGAGTGGAGTTATCACTGGTCAGTTAATTCCATATGAGGTGGTTACTGTTGAGGAATTTTAACAAAGAGGGACTCATCGGCAAGTTCATAACATCAAAGGACAAGTAGGATGGCGCCATCCTTGCCCCTCTTCTTTAGTCCCATGTAAGCCAAAGCAGCTACCTCAGTGCACCTATGCAGTGGGCATCCTCTCTGAACCACCCAATCTGTAATGCCCAAGTTGTAGGCATAGCAGTTGTACACAGGCCCTGGTGCACAAGAGGGCACCAGTATTACAATCAGCAATTACTATGTGGTTGCCTAAAATAAATGAAAGGTTCATGCGCAACTACGCTCCATAATGGCCATGTAACGTAGTCCTCACCTAAGGAAGCACAGAACTTTTATGTTATATGTAGAACTTGCAGTTTTGTAAAAGTTTGCAAGTATTTCAAGCATTTGTCCAAATTATTTAAATTAGTATAGAAGCATAAATGTCAGATCAGAGCCTCATTTATTTCAACCCGCCTGCAAAGGGAAGGAACCTGACATGGTTCCATGGAACAAATTCAGGTACGTATTTATCTCTAATATGCACAGAGATTATATAAATTATGTGCATGAGAGAAGAGTCTTGTCAGAAACCCTGTCACAAGTATTAACAATCAATTAACTCCTCTAAGACAAAAAGAATTCTCTTCCAGTTCCTTCATCCGGCATGAAAGGAGATCATTTTATTCGAAAAACAAAAAATGATTTTGTGTTCTCACTACATAAGGTGTAATGGTATGCAGTGCCTGTACCGCTGGCTTGATCAAAAGTATCAGACAAGCAGAATTCAGAGCTCTGACACATGCTGTGTAACAATTTTGTATCCCTGTACAAACTTATGGTTGGTGCCTGGTTGCATTTATATTTCATAGCCCACATTGTTTTGAAAAGCCCTGGCACAATGCGGCTGTGTGATGTAAGAAAGGACATTTCTCATGTCTCACACAATGATGGTTTGATGAGTTTAGCCAGTATTCGACTGGGGTACATAGAGCCCACCCAGTGGCGGATTTTGCCACAGTTTTACTGTAATAGCAGAAATAAGCCATGATTTCCCTGCACCTTCCGTTTTGGGGATATTAACCAATCCTGTAGATACTGTATTAATTTAACTTAATGTGATTTACTAATGTGCGGTCTTGGGGAAAAGAAGCTAAGAAAGGGGACTGGCAGAAACTGTAAGCTGATGGACGCAGGAATGAGAAGCTGGACTATGAGCAAGTAATGGAGGACTAAAGCATCTGCGGAGAGAGGCAGGACAACAGGAGTAAGGACACACTTTTCACTTGCACCCTTATTAGAAACCGATGAAAAGAAAAAAGTCACAGTCTTCCATAATAACCAATCCAATTACTAGGAGTACCTAGTCGAATTTTAATTTGTGTTGGATTAAATAAACTCAACCCATTGGGTGAACTAGAGATAATTATTGGGCCAGACAGAATGAGTGGTAAAATAGACTCCAGGGAGAGACAGAAATAACAAAGAGACAAGCCAATACCCAAAAGATATATGCTTGAAGGACAATTACAAATAATTATGGTTTACTGTTAAGAGGACAATGATTTAAGGTGCCATTTATTCAATAAACGACATTAAGTAGTGCAATGTAACATTCATTGTTGTACCCTACTATTATTGTACTAATTGTCGTACCCTGCTATTGTAACATGTCATGCAATGTGAAAGTATTGAACCCTTCTATGTAGTAATGAACTGTAATTAAAGGGGTTTTCTGAGTTGTTTTTCTATAAAGTCTATGACTTCCTCCGTGTCCAAAACTATGTAAGATCAATATACTCACTGTGGTGACGGACCTCTGCTTTGGTGCTCCAATGCCATGGCATCTGACAGGTGAAGTCAATGGGCCAGCAGATCTAGAACTCTAATCTAGAAGCCCCTGACCATGTTGGTATATAACCCATGTGACCACTACTGTTGAAGTAAACAGAAGACTAGAACAATGGCAAGCGGCAGTAGGGAAGCTGCTCCGCAGAGGCAGGTGGGTATGCATGTGTTTTTTACATAGTTTGTCCCTCCACCACCACCACTGATTTTAATCTGGAAAACCTGTTTAATATTTTATAGTTAGTAAAAATTTATTTTGCTGCAATGAACTGTCTCCACCTCCATCTGTCACCACTGCGCCATCACACAACATCCCACCTACATCTTACATTTTCATAGTATGTTATGTCAAAAATAGTGTATCAAGGCATAGAAACTGGATATGGTTGGTCTATGTTATAAATATAAACTCATTACAGTACTATTAATAATTTCAAGGTTGAAGACCAAATCACAAGCCTATAAAAAGCCTCCAATCGGTGCTAACAAATGGGATGGCAATGAAATCCTAAATTCCATAATTTGTGATGTGTCCTATTTATTATCCGGAGATCGTGCAGTCTTATAAATATGTGTAAATGCCAGTGGACTTTAGCTCAACAGCCTTGAAAGAGCTCAACTTTTATAACACTCCGCGAAAGAGATGCTACTGAAATGGAATAAAATATTGTTTTGTTCTCCATTACTAAACACTTGGATGCTCTGCGCCCGAGGACAAAATGTGTTTAATATGTCATCCAGTTATGGTATTTCATCAGCTAGTGTGAGGAGATATAGAGAAGACATTTTTATGATGTAGTAAAGTCAAGCCGTAAAATTTTATGAAAATCAAATATTTTGAATTTATTATCAGAGCAAATTAAGGTTTTGTATGACATAATAATAATTTGTATTGATTGAATCATCAGAGAGTAAAATATCCACAGTGTTAATGAACATTCAACAAGTGAGACCCAGTGAATCCAATCATTTATATGGACTTCTAGGGGCATTTTTTTATTAGCACTGTTTGATCCTTTTTCTTATTGCTTTTGCATGAAAATAGAAAATATATATATATAAAAAAATAGAAAATATATCAAAAGCTGGAACCAGTAGCTGTGGCTGTTGTCCAAGTGCTAATGCATACAGATATCAGCTCATACTTCTCACTGGCATCAGAAGCCACTTAGTTGCTTACTCGTACACACTTTTCTATTACTATGATTTTTCATGTAACATAATCAATAACGAAATCTCAGTAGGATAATCAATACAGACTTAAATGGCCAAATGAAATTCTTTGAAATGTTAGAAACAAAAAGCTCGGAGCATTTTACATTTAATATGATACATTTTACTGTGAACTATATTGAACAGAATAGTGGCGGGTTTTCTTTTTCAATGGGAAAAAAAAGTATTTTCTATTATTCTTCAGGCTTCCACTTGCTACTCATTAGGGGCCCATTTATAAAAATCTATGCTTGCTTTGATACTTTTTTGCATCTAAAAATGTCTTGTTCTGTCTTATCATTATCTGTATTATCTAGGGTATAACCTGTATATAGCAGAAATCAAGCCAGAGCTGCTCTCTTACGGCTCCTGCGGAAGAGCGATTTTGCATGCTCTTTGCGCACGCCAAATTGCTTGTGCAAACCGCAAAGAGTAGAAGCTATTGATTTCAATGGGTTCCCTCTAGAGATGAGCGAGCGTACTCGTTAAGGCAAAATACTCGAGCGAGTATTGCCATTTTCGAGTACACGCCCGCTTGTGAGAAAAGATTCGGGGACCGGCGAGGGAGAGCGGTGAGTTGCGGGAGTGAGCATGGGGGAGCCGGGGGGAGAGGGAGAGAGAGAGATCTCCCCACTCTTGCCCTCCACCCCCCGCCCCCCGCTGGCCCCCGAATCTTTTGGCACAAGCGGGCATGTACTCGAAATGGCAATACTCGCTCGAGTATTTTGCCTTAACGAGTACGCTCATCTCTAGTTCCCTCACATTCAGCATTTTTGTGCTATATTTTCGCAAGCAAGAACATATACGTAATGTGCTCTATTTTTGTGCGCATTTGCACACCCAAGGCACCCTAAGAGTCTATGGGAGTGCACAAATGCATACCCTGTCTGCAGAAAAGCGCGCACTGGACTGCGCTATTTCGCAGTCTTAATTGTTAGCGCCGAGGACTAATTAGGCTGCCCAGCCGGTTCAATCTTGGCATGGGCGTGTCCCGTGCTGATGTGAGCGGGCCCAGCAGCACAATAAAGTACAATAGAATGTGCGGATAAGCGCGATAGCCGGCAAGAGCACTCTCTTTATAGCGCAATTATGTCACGCTCTAGTGAGCGTATATACGCCTTTGCTCATCTGCAGGAGCCTTTAAGTTATTTTCACTAGAGCTTAGGGGCTCTTGCACACAAGCGTAAGTGTTTTCATGCTCACGAGAGGAGGACATGATTGTGCTCTGAATGGAGTGCTATCACGTCCTCCCGTGAGCGTAACCATGCTTCTTTACTGTACTCTTATGCACAGCCGGGCCTGTGTACTTCGGAGTGGACAACCACACCATGTTTGAACAGGCGGGCCAGCCTAATTAGTAGGTGGGCCAGCCTAATTAGTTCCCGGTGTAATCCTATTGAGCCTTGGGTGCACAGGAATAAGGTTGGATAAGGTATACTTGCATGTATGTCAGCACATAGTACTGTACTTTTTGTGCACACAGGGCCAGTTTACCCACATGCGCAAAACACCTTTTCCATGTATTAAAAGACTATTTAGCCTAATGAGGTTCAGATTTATTCTTTTCACCGTGGTTTTGCGCAGTGTTTCACACTTCCTCTTGCGTATTTGCGCAGCTCCCATAGACTTCCATGGGGGCTTTTGCTGCCCAAAATGCAGGAAAATAGAGCAGGTCCTATGTTTTTCGTTTTCTTTACTTTTTTGAGTCATCATTACACATCACATTGCCTACTAACTGCAATATACACAGCGTCACTCACTAACTAACATAGGTAACCAGTAACCATTAACACCATGTTGCAACTCATTACACTTACCACATTAGAGTCCCTGTGGGGAGATACTCCCCTAGGCTGATCTCATCCATTGTGTTCTTTAACAGTCGTTGGACCGGTCTTACATGTCCTGCAACTGTCATCATCTCGGTTTCATGGTGCGATCTACTTCTTCGAGGACCAAGTTCCCTGTGGAAAGATAGACTCCCTCTCATTCCATGCAGTGCTATGTCATATTTAGCCCTGGTTCTTTGGGACATTTCAGTGTCCCCTTCACCCTCAGGTCATCAGGGCAGCTTCGGTGGCCTCCTTCCTTGCAGTTCCCCCAGCGTCCCAGTCACCTGACTAAATGGCCATTTCTGTAATGGTCTAGGGCCTCTCCTGTGTCTGCTGGGTCTTTCTAGGTCCTCCTGAGCCGCATATACTGTGTTTACTGCTGCTGCCACTATCTTCCTAAGTGGTGCAGAACTAATTTTCTTAATAGCCAAGATGACTGCTGCCGGCCACATCACTAGCCAGGGACAAAACTTAAAGGGGGCCTGGCCTCATACGCTGGAGCCATACATCTGGTGATAATGCACTATTCGCTTCACCATTGTGTCAGGGAAGGGGCAGACCACTATCTCACAGTCTCATGCAAGGCTATAACAAAATGGCACCATTTGATGCTTCTTTTCCACTTTCCGTGCTGCTGCTGCCTGGTTGGGGAGCGGGGACCTTTACTAGCACTTCCCTGTGCCTAACAGTAGCGCTCATTAGTGCTCTCTTTCTGTGCCCCTACCGTCTGCATCTCAGACTAAAGGGGACTAGAGATGCTATTATGTGTTAGGGAGAGCATGGCATTGGTACCTGCCTTACACTTGCATGGACCTATAGCATAACCTATATAGGGGGTAGTCTTCCCAGAAAAGGAGAGTAGCATGGTAGTTGTTATACAGCAAGTTAGGAGGATTAGCTGGTGCCAGGACACTTTGTCTGGTGGACCTTCCCCATTGTAAAGTAGGCATAGTTATCCTGTAGTAATGCCCAGCATAGCAGAAGTACGGTGCTGCAGACAGGTCAGAAAGAACTATGACTAGGTGGTGTACATACTGTATTGTGCCTGATTTTACAGTATGAAAGTCACAATTTTGGTGCAACTATTGGAAAGGTCATGCTGGGTTATGGCACAGCTTGAAAAAACTAGAGAAGGAGAGAGCTTAGTTTTGGTGGATGTGGCTACAAACAGCTCATCAGATTGACTACAATTTACAGTATATTATAAATTGGTGTAAATTGTAGCTGAAACTTACCCCAGCCTGTGGCTGACATAGATTTCAGCTTTGGTGCACAGACGACCTGAAAGATGCACCTAATGTTACTAAGAAGCTTGTGCCCTTTAACACATTTTGGACATTCCACTGCAGTGCCACCTTTACTTAGACTGGTGTCTACAACGCTGGTCTAAGTAAATATACTCCATTGTGTATAAGGTCCCAATTTATAAGGACTGTGACAAAAGATACAGGCACCATGTCTGCAACAGCAGCTATAAAGAGAGGCCAGGGACACGGCACCATTTTTTAGGTCTTATGAAGGCTTTGCAAAGATCCACTGCACCAGGGAAGTGAGTTAAACTGCTGCACTGAGAACCACTGTTCTTATGAACTGTACTTTAAGCATAAAGAGTGTATCTGTTGTGTTGTTAAACTTTGCTATCTAACTAATGCTCCTAATATAGGATGTGCACAGAGACGGCTTCTAATACTGTCCCTGCTTAGAGACGGCTCCCTAAGTGGTCGTAGTAAGTGAGTAACTGTTCCCCATACCCAGTGATGGCTGATTTCCTCTCACTAATGTGTTGAAGCAATGTCTCTGAGTTTCCATGCATATTGTGACTATTTCTGAAGTTCTTGCATCCCTCAACCATGACTTTACAATGCCTGGAGGTAAGGTCTTAATGGGATTTCTCAATCATTCAACCAGCAGGGTCATTTTGAGGTCTCCTTAGTGGGAAGACCTATTACCTGTACATTATTGTGCTATAGTGTTATACGTGAGGTCAATTTTGGGTTCTGTGGCTGATTAGTAGAACCAATTATGAAAACTGATAAAGCTGATTAAGTACAGGGGGTGGGCAAAAATATGGAAACACCATATGAAATGTATGCCTTAAGTTACATGGGGTTATAAATCATATTTCAATAAGACATGTAGAGACCGATTTCAAGTGGAGGTAATATGATACAGATGCTGCCAAGCAACAAGGTTCCATTGGTCAGGGGTTTGAGCCACTTAGCTGCTGTAACCAGCTGACTCCTAAAACTACCCAGAGCAGGGCAAGAGGTGAAGTAAACACAAATTTGTTGGGAAAGCTCTCAGCCGAGCAGGGGTGAAAAAGGCAGCTCAGTGCTAATGATTAAAATCCCATGCATTTCATATGGTGTTTCCATATTTTTATCCACCCCCTGTGCAGCGTCCCGTAGGGTAACCCCAGACACATGGCATATGCTGAGGAGCTGGGAGGGCAAGATGCTGGCTTGTCACGGCAGCACTTACCATGCTCCCTCATAGAGGGACGCATATATCCAAGGCCAGGGTAGCGCTGGGCATCTTCCAGACACCCCCAGCATAGGAATGCCCAATAAACAGGATAACAGGTGTAGAGGGATTTGTCACGAGTTGTGCCACCGTTTCGGTACTCCCCTGCACGAACATCGGCGGAGAAAATAAATGAGCCACAGACAGTTTAAGTACCTTAGGTCCCCAGGAGTGGTCTGGGCTTGGAAATAACTTTACTGGAAAAACTTCAGCAATACAATGCCCACTTTGAAGAAGAGACAGTGCAGGCAATTCAATAAACTTGACAGTAGTACCTCCACATGGTGACTCAGATCAACCCGTGCGTGATTAATCAAAGATGCGTACCTCCACTCAGCAGGATTCAAACTTCCGTACTCTTGAGTGTGAACAATAGCTATAGAGTACCTCCACCAGATGGTCCCAGACTTCAGGACGCATGGGTGTCTAAAACAGACAATTGAGTACTTTTGCACTGGGCCTTGAGGCGCACTTACTCACAACTGCTCTTGCTCTCACTCCTCTCAGATGGAACTTCCTTAGAAGTCATGCTGAAGACAAGCATTCCGGGAAAACCTCTCTTCCTCCTCCATCTTCAACACACAAGGGCTGAAGGTGCCTTCATGTGTCTCTGTGTTTTCTCTAGCAGCTCTAGAAGATGGAACTCAAGATGGAAGACCTTTTCCCGCTTAAAGGGGTTGTCTTGCGAAATCAAGTGGGGTTATACACTTCTGTATGGCCATATTAATGCACTTTGTAATGTACATCGTGCATTAATTATGAGCCATAGAGAAGTTATTCACTTACCTGCTCCGTTGCTGGCGTCCTCGTCTCCATGGTTCTGTCTAAATTCGCTGGCGGCTTGCTTTTTTAGACGCGCTTGCGCAGTCCGGTCTTCTGCTCTGAGCACGAGCCGCTTCAGTGTGCTCGCCGCTACAGCTCTTCTGCGCATGCGCAGACAAGCTGTATCTTCTCGGGAGCGCGCCGGAGCGGCCATTCTGCTACCATCCTCTCTTAGAGGAAGGTGCAGAGCCGCCCAGCCGTGCCGAGAAGCCGCCCAGCAGAGCCGCCCAGCCCAGCCGCCCAGGTAAGTGATGGGTGACGGACTGACGGGGGTGATGCGTGACTGACTGCCGCTGTGGCCCCGGAGCCTACCGCTGTGGCCCCGGAGACTACCGCTGGGCCCCGGGGCCTACCACTGGGGAGCCGGGGCTAGCGCGGGGAAGCCGGGGCTAGCGCGTGGGAGCCGGGGCCTAGCGCCGGTTACCTGCTGCCTGGCGGTGGGTGACTGGTCGGCCGCGTTCAATCCCGGGGTCCGGTTGACGACTGCGGGGCGTCTGGTTGTCAGGGAGACACAGCTGGTAGCGTCTCGGGAGCATGCACTTCGGGCTACAGCAAGCGACGGGAAAAGAGGCGGCGTCCATCTTGGGAAAATTTTTATAAGTTGCTGAAACGCTGGAACTGTAAGTACAAACCAGCTAGAAAAGTCATTTACAGGGGGGCTTAGTAATGTATGCTTAATTAGGGGGACGGGGCAAAAAAAAAAATTCACTGCTTCCTCGAGACAACCCCTTTAAGCACTCACATTTATACCTTCTTTCATACCACATGACAGGGAAGAATTGTTACATTTACAGGCAGACAGCTCATACTTTTCACACATTAACCCATCACACGCTGCAGCTGTGCAATACACATGACAAGATGAAAAGACATTTTGCGAAGTGCATCAAGACAAGGCTTTACATGTATGACATTATGGAGGGGGCCAGGAAAGTATGTACTATGCCATTACACCTGTATATATGGGTTTTTGGCAAAATGCGCACATTTGCGGCAGTGTATCCCTTTAAAACCTCAGTCTTTTTCCAAATGCATTGGAAGGTATTATGTAGGAAAGAGCAACAGCTGGAGAGTCCCAGAGGTCCCGGCAATAGTTGCCTCTTCACAGTAAAATCAAACATCTCTGCTACTCTTGCAGAAAGACAAGCTCCTAGACGGAGAAAAGGCCAGCACACGATGATCTGTGATTGATGACGCAGCCTTTATCACACGAGGGCAGCTTGTTTCTATAGAACGCGGCATAAAGTCACAACTGTGGATAACACATGATATACGAAAATAACAGCTAGTATCAGATGAAACCTAAACTACAGATAATGCAGTATTTAAGATTGATCTGCAATGCGCCATAATGTAATGAAGCGAACTACGTCCCAGGAAGCAGAGGTCGGTTTATTTAGTCTTTTGCTGGGGATGTCATGGTGGTAATCATTGCTTTACATTCATGTGTCATTAATGCTGTAACATTACCGGGAACAGAAATTATAGATTATCCAAAACAGAGAAAAAGTAGAGGCCATAAAACATAGATTTTAGTCAGCAGAAACAATCCAATAACTGCTACATCCTTGACAGTCATCCGAAGGCCTGGCAATAATAACTGGACAGATTAGAAAGCAGACATGGCTAATTTGTACAATGAAATGCACTAGTGACCCAAATCAGCCAATGTAATTGTCAACCGGAAGGTCTTTTAGTGAACAATTATTGAATGTCTATTTGTAATATTGGGAGCGGCAGGCAAGTCTTGGGTCAGCACTTCTCAACACTTCTGGAGATCGCTCCGGCCGCCCACCTCCATTCACAGGACACGGGCCGTCATTTAAGGTTGAATGGCCCGACAGTCGCTTCTGCTAAAAACCAGGCAACTCCAACAAGTGAGAGATTTCTCACTCAGTGTCGTGTTGGCGGGTGCGTGTACACGGGATGATTATTGCCTGAATTTGCTATTTCCAATGATAATTTGGGCTATAATCATCCCGTGTAAAGGTACCTTAAGGGTTTAAACCGGTGAATGTGTTACACTGCGATTTTGTGAGCTGGATCTTCCAGTGCACATAACTCGGAGAATAGATCCTACTCTATCTTGTGCATGTCCCCATAGAGCTCTATGTGAGGTGCGCAGACACTCACATCTGCCTGCAAGAGTATGCACTAAATGCAGCGTATACTCCAGACGCGTAACTTGAAGCTCTTGGGCACCAATGCAAAATCTGTAACAGTCCCCTTTGCCTACCATGTGCTGTTTATAATACTGGTTTCTTGTTATGTGATGGAGGGGCCTTTGGGCCCCCTAGGAATCCAGGGCCTGAGAGTAACTGCTACCCCTGCACCCCCTACAGCTACGCCCCTGCCTGTGAACACCGAGTTAGGCTAATTAGCCTTTTAAATCAGGGCAGGGTGATTCCGCTGCCCGTATGAATGAGCGATGCTTGTACAAATACGCTCATTCTCTACGCAAAAAAATTACATCACACGATCATGTGTCGAAGCTCTAAGTTAAAGGCTATACCACCTGGAGGTAGCAGGAAGAGCAAGCTATCATAGCTGCCACCAGATTCCTGGTGACTGCAAAACACCTGCAGCAAGATTTGGTGGCAGCAAGCACGGAGGTTTCAGCTTGCACAGTCAGCGCTCCGGCATACGGGCTATTTTGTCTGCGTTTTTGCACAAACAGCAGACAATAGAACCTATTGAGCATTTTTGTGCCTGTATTTCCATTGGGCGAAAAAGTACGCGGCATGCTCTAATTTTGTGCTCATTTGCGGACCCAAGGCTCAATAAGAGTCAATGGGAGTGGGCAGATGCAAAATTGTGTGTGTAAGTGTACAATTTAACGATGTTAATTGCTAACACCGGGGAATAATTAGGCTTCTAAGCCAGTTCAAAACTGGCATGGTTGTCTCCTGCGCCAATGTGAACTGTCCTGGCAGCACAAAAATGTGCAGTAAAATGCATGAAAATGTGCAAAAGAACCTGATCACACTCCATTCAGAGCGTAATCACGTCATCCTCTCGTGAGTCTATCTACCCATAGGCTCATATGCAGGAGCACTAAGGTTCATACTAAATGCTGAAGGTCTTCATGTTGAAGACATTTACTTCTACTGACCAAAAAGCACAAGAAAATTTGGTTCCAATATGCTCAAAACCATAAAAATAAACTACAGAAGTTTTAGGATTCTCTACTAGAGATGAGCGAACGTGTTCGTCCGAACTTGATATCCGTGCGGATATTAGGGTGTTCGGGATGTTCGTTATTCGTAACGAACACCATGCGGTATTCGGGTTACTTTCACTTCCTTCCCTGAGACGTTAGCGCGCTTTTCTGGCCAATTGAAAGACAGGGAAGGCATTACAACTTCCTCCTGTGTTGTTCCAGCCCTATGCCACCCCCTGCTGTGAGTGGCTGGCGAGATCAGGTGTCCGCCTAATATAAAAGTCGGCCCCTCCCGCGGCTCGCCTCAGATGCGGTGTGAGTTAGATGAGGGACAGTGCTGTTTGTACCGGAGCTGCTGTAGGGAAAGAATTGGTAGTTAGTGTAGGCTTCAAGACCCCCAAAGGTCCTTATTAGGGCCACTGATAGCTGTGTGTTGGCTGCTGTTAGCAGTGGCAATTTTTTTTTTCTCAAAATCGCCTCTGCAGAGCGTTGCACCCGGCATTAGGGACAGAAGTGTTGCATAGGCAGGGAGAGTGTTAGGAGTGAGTGTAGCCTTCAAGAACCTCAACGGTCCTTTCTAGGGCCATATTTAACCGTGTGCAGTACTGTGCTGGCTGCTGTTAGCTGTGCTGCATATTTTTTTTCTTCTCAAAATCGCCTCTGCAGAGCATTGCACCCTCCATTGATACTGCAGGGAAAGAATTGTGTAGGCAGGGCCACAACACAGTTATTATTCACTGAATATACGCAGTGCGGCCTTTTGCTTGTAAAACAAGTGAAAAAAATTCTATTTGACCTGCCTCTGTCCGTCCTAAGGGCTGTGCACACGTGTCGGCTGCGTGTGCAACGTTTAAAAATCAGACGCACCCAGCTACGTTTTACTCCAGTAGAAGTGGCAGTGGAGTGTCATGCAGGCGGTGATTGTGCTTTGTTGTAGCTAGTGTGGTGCTTAGCAAAGGTATGCCATGCTAATGATGGCTTTTCAGAAGTAAAAGTTGTTGGGAGGGGGGGGGGCCCACTCTTGCCGGTATTCTGGCTTAATAGTGGGACCTGGGAACTTGAGATGCAGCCCAACCTGTAGCCCCTCGCCTGCCCTATCCGTTGCTGTGTCGTTCCCATCACTTTCTTGAATTGCCCAGATTTTCACACATGAAAACCTTAGCGAGCATCGGCGAAATACAAAAATGTTCTGGTCGCCCATTGACTTCAATGGGGTTCGTTATTCGAAACGAACGCTCGAACATCGCGGGAAGTTCGTTTCGAATAACGAACACCCGAACATTTTGGTGTTCGCTCATCTCTATTCTCTACTGCAGAGGGATAGAACAAAACTGGAACTTTTTGGGCCTATGGATCAGCAGTATGTCTGGAGGAGGGAGAATGAAGGAAGAACAGCTTGCCTACATGATGAAGCTGGTATCTGGCCATGTATCACATTGCAGGAGGTCATAACAGCAAAAGGTGCTCTACTAAGTACTAAAGATACATGTCATGAAGGGGTTGAATAATTCTGAGACTGCAAAAGTCATTAAAAGTGTTGAATTTGCAGAAACTACTTGTTACACTAGTTGTGTTGAGCTCTTTAAATTGTTCTTGTTTGATTGCTTTTTGCAAACAGCTGAAAGTTTATGAATTTGGCAAATAATTTGAATTTGTAATGGGAACTGAATAATTTTGATTGCAGTCTCACATTCAGTGTTATTTACATATTTCATCAGACGCCTATAGCAAGCTCAGAGCTGATTGATATGTAATTGCTGTAGCTGTCTGTCTCTATGATGCATTCCAACAGTAGAGCAGCTGAATACATAAAGCAGTCTATGGAGCAGGGACTTCTGATAGATTACAGTGTCTGTCTGACATGCAGGACTGCTGTATGATAATGATAACAGAGTGCCTACTGTATACCCGGACACGTGTCTCTCTCATCTCTTCATTGTTCATTTATCTTCATTTTACAAGTTAAGAAATGACGACCGCGCCAAAATGAAAAGGTAGAAAACAATAAATATATAATTATGGAGAAAATATGCAACATTTATTAAAATCCATTATTTCGAATCTCCATATAAACAATGATATATAACCAGTGCTGTAGAATCAATTAGTTAAAATTCAATAACACTGTCATATTAAACAATGTTATCTAATCAAGCAAACATCTGTATTAGAGTTTAATATCTTCTTAAGAGAAGAATCTGAGATCTTTTTAGATTTGACATGCTATACTCAGGGCTGGGGGAAAAGGTAAGCAAAGTAGGCAACAGCCTAGGATGTCATTGAGGGTGGGGAGAGGTAGGGGGAGCAATTTTAATTTATAGATTGACAAAACAATGCTCTGCTCTTACATTTTTTTGTACAATTTTACACTGCATCTGAGTGGCTAATAAAGCTGCAGATACAAAGTTACTGTGAACACTTCTATTGGATGCATACATATATAAAACACAGAGCCTGACTGACAGAAGAACAACACAGTTAGGGATCTTGGAAGAGGAGGACAAAAATAACAAACTGAGAATAGAGCTAAGCTGTTATTGTCTCAAACACAACTCGGTGGTCCTGACAGAAGACACCGACCTACCGCCACCACAGACATCTGGCGGGCTGAAGGACCTGCGGTGACATCACTACTGTAGGAAGAGGCAAGCTGTGTTTGTCTTGTGTGGGACTTACGATGGATGTAATAGAGCTGTGTATGTAATATGTGGGGTGAGGATGGATGTAGTAGAGCTGTGTGTGTAATATGTGCGGTCAGGATGGATGTAGTACAGCTGTCTGTGTGATATGTTGGGATCATAATGGATGTACCATGTAGCAGAGCTGTGTGAGTGAATCAGGATGCAGCAGACTTGTGTGTATCATGTGCTGTGTGTATGATATGTGCGGTCAGGATGGAGAGTTGTGTGTGTAATGTGTTGTGTGTGTAATGTATGGGAACAAGATGGATGTAGTAGAGCTGTGTGTGATGTTTGGGGATCATAATGGATGTACCCTGCAGCAGAGCTTTGTATGTGTGAATCAGGATGTAGCAGTGCTGTGTATGTAATGTGTGGGGTCAGGATGGATGTAGTTGAGCTGTGTGTGATGTGTGGGGATTATAATGGATGCACCACGTAGCAGAGCTGTGTGTGTATGTGTGAATCAGGATGTAGCAGAGCTGTGTTTTTCATGTGCTGTGTGTAATGTGTGGGATCAGGATGCATGTAGTAGAGCTGTATGTGTGATGTATGGGGATCATAATGGATGTGCCGTGTAGCAGAGCTGTGTGTGTGTCAGTCAGGATGTAGCATAGCTGTGTTTATCATGTGCTGTGTGTGTGATGTGTGGGATCAGGATGGATGTAGTACAGCTGTGTGTGTGATGTGTGGGATCAGGATGGATGTAGTATAGCTGTGTGTGTGATGTGGGGGGATCATAATTGATGTACCATGTAGCAGAGCTGTGTGTGTGTGAATCAGGATGTAGCAAAGCTGTGTGTGTCATGTGCTGTGTGTGTGATGTGTGAGGTCAGGATGGATGTAGTGCAGCTGTGTGTGTGACGTGCATGTAGCACAGCTGTGTGGTGCATGGCACCACCAGATACACGGATACTATAATTTCCTAATAATTACTAGTAAATATTATAAAGACCTTTAAAGCTATGAAAAAGAATATTCTGAACATGCAAAATTTGTATTTTGTATTTATCTATTGCAAGGAAACAGTTTCAAAGTAGTTTTTA
Source organism: Eleutherodactylus coqui (assembly GCF_035609145.1). Lineage (NCBI taxonomy): Eukaryota > Metazoa > Chordata > Amphibia > Anura > Eleutherodactylidae > Eleutherodactylus > Eleutherodactylus coqui. Next base: position 100,400,173 of record NC_089841.1, read on the forward strand.
TGGGAAACTGCGCAAAGTCATAAAAATGGAATAGTTTTTCAGAAATATACAAAATCACATTTTTATCACTTTAGCTCATGAAACTATTCTTGCTGCAAATGGCTTTTCAGGTCTAATATCTAGCATAGCATTTCTATGTCATCGGACCAGCAAAATTATGCCTACATAAAAACCTACCTTGTAAATTAAGAAGAAAGATGAGTGTAGAGCAGTGATGTAATTCTGGTGATCTGCCACTAGATGTCAAGGGAGCACAAGCTTGAGGAATAAACACTGTTATTAGTCCAGTTCACTTTATGTTCTGTGTGACCATGATGCAAAGCTCTTTCAGTTTTACTGTTGGCTGCCTGTTAATGTATATGTGGACTCTGAATATGCCATTTTCTGAAATCATATATATTCATTGTAAAAAAAAAATTGAGCAGCTAGAAGGAGTTTTCGGAATCGTATGAAACTTTCTCTGTGTGATTGTAACGTTGATATAAATAAGTGATTACATATCAGAGCAAAAGGAGAATTTATTGTGGAGAACTGACCCCTTGTAGGGAGGCTCTAGTACCCTGTTGTACCACCTCTAGCTGGGATACAAGATGTTATACACGTAACCATGGAAGCTCTAGTACCCTGTTGTACCACCTCTAGCTGGGATACAAGATGTTATACACGTAACCATTGAAGCTCTAGTACCCTGTTGTACCACCTCTAGCTTGGATACAAGATATGAAACGGGCGGTCATGGAGGCTTTAGTACCCTGTTGTACCACCTTTATCTTGGATACAAGATGTGATACAGGCAGGCATGGAGGCTCTAGTTCCCTGTTGTACTGCCTCTAGCTTGGATACAAGATGTGATACAAGCGGGCATGGAGGCTGTAGTAACTCATTGAACCGCCTCTTAGTTGTATACAAGATGTGATACAGGCAGGCATGAAGGCTCTACTACCCCAATCTGTCGCCTCTAGATTGAATACAAGATGTGATACGGGCAGGCATGGAGGCTCTAGTACCCTGTTGTACCGCCACTAGCTTGGATACAAGATGTGATACGGGCGGGCATGGAGGCTCTAGTACCCTGTTGTACCGCCTATAGCTTGTATGCAAGATATGATACGGGCGGTCATGGAGGCTCTAGTACCCCAGTGTAACACCTCTTGGTTGTACACAGGATATAATATGGGCAGGCATGGAGGCTCTAGTACCCGATTGTACCACCTCTAGCTTGGATAGAAGATATGATATGGGTGGGCATGAAGGCTCTAGGACCCTGTTGTACTGCCTCTAGCTTGGATATAAGATGTGATACAGGCTGCATGGAGGCTCTAGTACCCTGTTGTACCGCCTCTAGTTTGGATACAGTATATGATACTGGGCATCAAGGCTCTAGTACCCGGTTGTACCACCTCTGGCTTGGATACAAGATGTGATACGGGCAGGCATGGAGACTCTAGTACCCTATTGTACCGTCTCTAGTTTGGATACAATATGTGATATTGGAAGGCATGGAGGCTCTAGTACCCTCTTGTACTGTCTCTAGCTTGGATACAAGATGTGATACAATCAAATATGGAGGCACATAGGTTCCTTATGGCATCAAGCAGCATATCAGTCCACATTTGCTAATAAAGAAGCTAGAACAATACCACTGCAGCACCACCTATTGGATGGCAGCATTCCTGTAAATCAATGTTCAACCCTTTATTCAGGCCTTTAGAACAATGATTGGGCATTGAAAACCAAACTAGAATCCATACACAGACAGCTGTTTCAGGGTTTTTGCCCTCATCAATGTGCAGTAGGATTCTAGCTTAGCTAGTGAAAGGCCTGTGACATAGGTCAGGAAGGGTATCGTCACTCCTAGGAGTGAGACACCTGGGAGGTGAGTGAGAAGACGTATAAGGCACTGATGAGGGTCAAAAAAACCAAAACAGCTGTCTGTGTATGCATTCTGGCTTGGTTTTCAATTCCCAATCATTGTTATAAATGCCTGTATAAAGGGTGGGACATTGATTTGCAGGAATGTTGCCATCCAATAGGTGGTGCTGCAGAAGTATTATTCCATCTACCTTATTTGCATAGATTTCCCAGAGGACCTTGCAATGAAGAACTGCTATTTACAAGGAACATCATACTGTTTTGCAAGTGAAAACTAAATTAGTTAGTTATCTCACTTGGACGACGAGGGTCCGTAGCGCCAATCTAGAATGACCACGACCAAGAGCATTGTTCCATTCGGTGTTGATGTCGGAGGAGATACCGTTGTCTATCTGTTGCACCCACAAAAAGCTAAATGACTGAACAATTCTCATCGCTGCATTTACTCGGGACGATTATCGTTCAAATTCCAGCGGGAGCGCAGAAATCTGAATGATATGGTCCCGTGTAAAAGTGCCATAAGACAGAACTATAACTTCCAAGTGGTTGACCTCCACCATTTTTGAGTTTGGAACTGTACTGCCTTCATTTGCCCTGCTGAGTAACTGGAGAGCACTCCCAAGCCATGCCGGGCACCCAAACTACTTAATACGGCCACATTATTAGACTCAACATGTTAAGGGGACTCAGATTTGTTGGAGGTGATATCAACTGACTGATTAACGAGAGCTTATACTGTCCTGATTGAGCAGCATACTGTTTAGTTATAATTACTAGAGGGTAGTGTGTGTCTACATTTAGGACATATTTAGGTTGTGACAACCATCACATTTGATGAGTCGCTGCTAAATTGCACTTGTTATACTCTGTCAAAATCTATTTGTTCCAAATTTATTTTTCATTAAACAAGAATTACTGCAATCTGTGTCTTCGTGCCTCCAGCTTCTCTGTCATATGCCGAGCTCTTCTATACTCCCATGTTCACACTACAGAGGCACCAAAACTTTGGGTGTGAAATAAGTGGGGACACCATTACTTTAGGGGGAAGAGGAGACAGATTTGTTTGGGGGTAAAAAGAGAGGGGAACCTTTAGTTGGGGGGGGGCTGGCAGGGGGGTAGATAGGGAACGCCATCACTTAGGACACAGGAAGATGTGAGTACTAAGCGTTGCACTACTGCATTCGGTTGGAGGAGCTGTAGACATGTTTAATGTGGCAAGTTTCATGCCAAGAGAATTGGTTGGGATATTTGACTACGTATGTGTGCATCATCTCTGTTCATTGTAGTACCTCTGGGGTGACACAGGACTGAGAGCTGACAGAGAGGTCCAGGCTTAGCTGACTAGAAAAAACACATTGTGACTGTGGTTTGTGGTCTCACCTTGAGGTCCAATATTACACTAGCCAACGGGCATTTGCACGCCAATGCGAGGTGTATTTCCAGCAAAAACGCCTACCATCACTTCTGTGAAGTAGTGATCCTCTGGTGCTTTAGAGAATCGGCAAGTGTTTCCCATTGTTTTCAATGGGAAGCCTCACATCGCACTTGCGTGCACATCACATGTCCTGCAATGTGTATTACTGTCCAATTTAAAACAATGGTCAATTCCGAAGAATGCGAAGAGATAGAACATGCAACGTTTTTTTCCTGTACCTCATCGCGTATGTATATGACTCCATTCAAAACAATGGGGTTCATATTTGTGTGTCTCGAAATGCACAAATCGCACTTCAGTTTCTTGGCCATGTGAAATCAACATACGGCTATGATTCTGGTGCATTGTATTGTGGCAAAAAACGTACCAAAACCGCATTATAAAAATCCAGTCTGATGGTAGTGTGTAGTTACAAAAGTCATGGTATGTTCACAAGGTTAGAGCATATTCACACTTAGTGGTCAAGTTACAGTTTATTGCTATGATTGCTGCAAATATAGAGCTAAAGTCCTGCAGATTTTGTGAAATTCTAACTAATCCACAGCAATCTGACATGACTGTGCGATTGTTGTGGAAAGAAAACCTGACTTCCGGGTATGACTATAAACTAGCTTGCCCATCTATGGCTGTCTCATTGAAATTAATTGACTAGCGATGCACATGTGTGACTGCCACTGCTTCATTAAGGGATGCTGTGAACCCCGTTTTCGACATCGTGGAGATCCTAGTGGTCAAACCCCCACCAATCAGCAGTTATCACCTATCCTCTGGATAGTATTAGAAAATAAATAGTTGTTTACTAAACATTGCAATATTTTGACTCTCCTGTGTTTTTCATGCCTAAGGCCTAATGCGCACGTCAGTGACGGGCCCCGCAAGCAGAATTCCGCAGCGGAGTCCGTCATAGCGCCCCCCCAAAAGACCCATACTTACCTCCGGATCCGCTGCGCGAAGTCCTGCATGATGCACCCCGGTGCGCATGCGGAGTACAGCGCATGATGCGCCGGCAGTGTCATATGGCGCACTGGCGGTGTCACATGACGCGCTAACAGTGTAACATGATGCGCCTGGCGGTGGGCGGGGTGCGTATTCACGCTATACTTCCGCTGTGTTAGAGCGGAAGTATAGCGTCATGAGCAGCTTCCATTAACTACAACGAAAGCCGTCCGTGCGTATTTCCGCGGCAAATAGGACATGCCGTGGGTAATTTCACGCTGCGGAATTCCGCAGTGGAATTTCTCGGCGTGTACATTGGACTATTAGTTTCAATAGAACCTAATAGCTGCGGTGAAATGCCGCGGATTTCTGCCACGTGAAGGCTAATTTCACACGGGCACGCCCGATATTTGACACAAAAACGCTCCCATCACTTCAGGGAAGTAGTGATCCTGAAAGTGCGCTGGAGAATCAGCAAGTGTTTTCCATTGTTTTCAATAGGAAACCTTGCATCACACTCGTCTGCATATTGCACACTGTGCAATGTTTTTTCTGGCCTCATTGAGAACAATGGGCGAGGCATTCCATGGGAATGCCCAAAGATGGGACATATTGTGTTTTTTTTCCCCGCATCATGATGCAATGCAGGAAAAAAGAATCGCTCATGTATATGACCCCATTCAAAAGAATGGGATTCATACTTATGTGAAATTTGTCTCATAACGCAAAAATATTGCGCAATTTTCTCTGTCGCATGAAAGTGGCCTAAGGCTTGAAAAAGTGGAAGTGAAAATGTCGCAATGTTTGGTAAACAAAAGTTTATTTTATATTACAAAGAAGAAGTGCTGAGATTTATTACACTAGCAGGATCACGTGGTCAAGGTCTATTATGGCTTACCTCAGTTAATTGGAATATCTGTGAATGAGCTATGTGAACTCCTATTGTACTGCTACTCCTTGATGCCCATCATGTGGGCAGGGCACATGCCTGTTGTCTAAGCGCTTTCATCATACATTACATCAAGAATGGGGGTGCTTGGGCACTCTCTGTTGGATTCTAAGGGAGATATGTCTGGTCAATTCTAAAACCAACCAGTAAAAAGAGAATGAATTGCTCTCTCCCGAAAATATTTGAAGTGCTTCTGAACTTATACACATGCTGTACATATCTGATAAGAGGCCACACATGGGAGTTGTTGTAGCATAGCTATTACTTTTATCCTAAGACTGTTAATGATATTCACTTATTTATTTTGATTCATTTTTCTAATCTCTTCCTCTCCCAGGCAGCCGAAGATATTAATTTTCCTCACCTGAGAGTATTGTACGGCTCCTTATATGTCACACAGAGTGGTAAGCAACATTTTAATCAAACGGATAAATAATTCATAGTGTACGTGTTATGTTACAAGAAGTTAGGAATCAGACACTTTCTACGTCCGATTAAAGCTATCAATGCTAAAGGACAAGTTCAGTATCAAGGATAAAGTTTCAGGATTACCATTTAACTTTCCTACGTGTCTGAAATGTGTTGGAAGTCACAATGATTTAATACATTCCAGACAATGTACAACAAACTAACAAAAAACCCTGAAGTATTGTACTCCCTTATCCGTACTTATTAGCTAATCATGAGCCATAGAAGAATGAAAGCAAAAAATTATTCGCAACATACATAGATAGCTTGTAGGTGGGTGATGGATTAGTTTCACCCCCCCCCCCCCTCCCCGTTGTATTTACTTTGGGGGTTCTAGACTGAATCTATTTAATAATGTTTTTACTACTGTATATTTGTAGCAGGCATTGGCGTGGTCCGGGGGGTTTTCAGTCTCAGCAGGTCTCTGCCCCAGTACAGTGATCAGGTAAAAGATTGAAATAATTGGTGACTGCACTGGGGAAGAAAAAACATTTGTAGAGACAAGTGGAAGCTACCAGCTCTGCCCTGAGGGCTCCTACCTACTAGCGATATGTTTTCAATGGTTTCATACTCATTTGCAATGTTTTCACTGAAGCCTAGTGCCGCTAAGACAAATGTGCTCTATCACCCAATGTCACCAATGGGGCCAGTGGCAGCCCCATTGGAAACATAGGGAGTACATCGCGCTCCCCTGGCACAGCTGTGACAGCTATGACAGGGGATTCCTCCATCCCAGCAGGGACTCCGGGAATGAAGGAATATAGCAGAGGTCTGCAATGCTATCCCATTGTTTTCAATGGGGCTGGCGCTGCTGCCGCCCCATTGAGAGTAATGGGTTGCAGGCAACCCCCGCAGTGATGATTTTTGGGGATGCCGTAAAATTATCAAATGTGAGTTAAATACATTCAGGGGTCTGTCAGGGTTGAAAGTCACTGCTAAGCTGCACCATACACTGCCCAACCAAGAGCGATAGAGAGACAGAGAAAGAGACAATGATAGAAGGACAGAGAGAGCAATAGAGAGACAGAGTGAGAGAGCGATAGAGACAGAGAGAGTGATAGATAGACAGTGAGAGAAAGAGTGATAGATAGGCAAGGCTAGAGAGAGAGACAACGATAGAGAGACAGACAGAGAGAAAGAACAATAGAGAGACATAGTGAGAGAGTGATGGAGACAGAGAGAGGGATAGAGAGAGACAGTGAGAGAAAGAGCAATAGAAATACAGAGAGAAAGCGATAGAGAGACAGAGAGAGCGATAGACAGAAAGAGATAGTGAGGCAGAGAGAGAGAGCAATAGAGAGACAGAGTGATAAAGAGACAGACAGAAAGAGTGACAGACAGACAGAGAGAGAGAGCAATAGAGAGACAGACAGAAAGAGTGACAGACAGACAGAGAGAGAGCAATAGAGAGACAGACAGAAAGAGAGCAATAGAGAAACAGACAGAGGGACAGAGCGATAGAGAAACAGAGAGAGAGCAATAGAGAGACAGAAAGAGAGAACCATAAAGAGACAGACAGAAAGATACGGAGAGTGTTAGATAAAGAAACAGAGAGAGAGAGCGTAGAGAGACAGAGAGAGTGATAGAGAGACAAAGAGAGCAATAGAAAGACAAATAGAGAGAGATAGCAATAGGGAGACAGAGAGAAACAGACAAAGAGTGATAGAAAGACAGAGAGAGAGCTAAAGATAGAGAGAGTGATAGACAGACAGAACGAGAGCGATAGACAGACAGACAGAAAGAGCGATAGAGAGAGACAACAATAGAGAGACAGAGAGCAATAGAGAGACAGAGTGAGAGAGTGATAGAGACAGAGAGAGGTGTAGAGAAAGAGCCAGTGAGAGAAAGAGCAATAGAGAGAGACAATGATATAAAGACAGAGAGAGCAATAGAGAAACAGAATGGGAGAGTTATAGAGATGGAGAGAGTGATAGAGAGAGACAGTGAGAGAAAGAGCAAAAGAAACACAGAGAAAGAGCAATAGTGATACAGAGAGAGAGAGCGGTAGACAGAACGAGAGAGATAGATAGTGAGACAGACAGACAGAGAGAGCAATAGAGAGACAGATAGAGTGATAGAGAGACAGATAGAGAGCGACAGAGAGACAGACAGAAAGAGAGCAATAGAGAAACAGACAGAGAGAGAGCGATACAGAAACAGGCAGAGGGAGAGTAATAGAGAAACAGAGAGAGAGCAATAGAGAGACAGACAGAAAAAGAATGATAGAGAGACAGAGATAGCGATAGAGAGACAGAGACACAGAGAGAAAACGATAGAGACAGAAAAACAGAGAGAGCATAGAGAGACAGAGAGAGTGATAGAGAGACAAATAGAGAGAGATAACAATAGAGAGACAGATGGAAACAGACAGAGAAAGAGCGATAGAAAGATAGAGAGAGTGATAGACAGACAGAGAGAGCGATAGACAGACAGAAAGAGAGCAATAGACAGAGAGAGTGATAGAGAGACCCAGAGAAAGCGATAGAGAGACCCAGAGAAAGCGATAGAGAGACACAGAGAGAAAGCGATAGAGAGTGAGTTAGAGACAGACAGAGAGGCACAGACAGACAATAAGAGACAGAAAGGGAATGAAAGAGACATACAGACAGACAGAGAGACAGAGCGATACCGAGACAGAAAGAGAGAGAGAGATAGACAGACAGAAACAGACAGAGATAGACAGATAGAAACAGACAGAGAGATAGAGACAGACAACGAAAGAGATAGAAAGAGATAAACAGAGACAGAGGGAAAGAGACAGACAGAGTGAGAGACAGAGACAGACTCAGAGACAGAGACAGACAGAGAGAGACAGACAGAGAGAAAGACAGACAAACAGAGAGAGACCTGTAGGCTTTTATTTATTAGATATCTGCTACAAATACAAAGTGACACTCTAAATAATCACCTAACCAAGCAGATTTAGAAGTTCACAACCACTACTTTTGAAACATTTTATGTTCGTGTAGCAAATATTGGGTCAATCTAGTTATAGAAATAAAAAGAGACAAAGTCACACTGCGCAAGACTGCGTGGGTGAAATACGCAGTGATGCACACAGTCCACCTGCAGCGATAGCCGGCTCACACAGACCAGTAAAACGCTGCAAGACCCCCATAGCATTTTACGCATACAGTTGTGTGAATGAGGCCTTAGGAGGAGCTTCCTGTTAGTGGATTGATAGTGAGCATGATCAATGAGTGAAACAGGTTGCCACAGGAGGTGGTGAGTTCTCCTTCAATGGAAGTCTTCAACCAGAGGCTCGACAGACATCTGTCTGGGGTTATTTAGTGAATCCTACATTGAGCAGGGGGTGGGACCCGATGACCCTGGAGGTCCCTTCCAACTCTGCCATTCTATGATTCTATGACCACATATCTGCATAAATCAATCAATCAGTGCCTCATATTAAACAAAGTATATGTCTTGGAAAAAAACAAGTGAGTGGGAACTCACCTGGTGCTCACTGGAATTCTCTGGATAGAGAAACCACTGGCACCTAGTATCCACGGTAGCCTTGTATACCAATCTGGGTTCTTGATCCTCTAAACGGGCTGTAGATTCCAATGAAGTGCACTCGATATGTAAAGATCCCCCGCGCTCAGGAGCCCAGAAAAATCGGTAGTCCGTTCTATAATCTGTACATTTCTGCGCGTTTCGGCAGTATAGAATTATAGTGCCGAAACGCGCCGCACAATAAATGTACAGATTATAGAACGGACTACCGATTTTTCTGGGCTCCTGAGCGCGGGAGATTATTACATATCGAGTGCACTTCATTATGATCACATATCTAAGATGGATAATAAGTCAGTGTTGTCATGAATGAGTGGATGTAGTTTGTAAGGCTTAAGAGGTTGGGTGTGCCAAGAAAGACTTCTGTTACAACTGAAAGGCAGCCCTGTTGCTTCCCAGTTATGAAAAAGAGGTTTCTCCTACTAGTGTGTAGTGCCCAGATACAAAAAGGGGTACCAACCTTTCTTATAGTTATGAGATAGTATACGGCTTATTGTGAGCGTGGAGGTCCACATCAGCCCTTGGTTGACTGCTATGATAACCAGTACCTGATCTGTGTGGGCTGTAAGGTTATACTGTTTATGTATTACCTGGTACCTGCCAGACCGAGTAAATTACTTGGTTCACTGCACCAGTTGGCCTGCATCCTGCTAAATTAAACTGAGGGTGTCAGCGCTTTGTGTGGTACATTTTGAAAGTGTGGGGCAGCTCACCTTATCTAATAGTATGGATGAGACTAAATCTGCTGTAAGCCTGCATGATGCACTACACGTATTTGCGGCATTGGCGCCCTATATAAGCTTTATTTGTGTTCAAATATAATACTAAGCAGACACACCTGCAATACGTCATGGGTATGTAAGTGGTTGCTCATCAGTATTTTGAACCTGCTACCTTCGCCATATAGAATGTTCCTCTTGCATGTTGTTTGGAACTGGTCTATGTACCTCGCCTTGTACCTTTATATCAGTAAGTATGGCCATTTTCGTTTTAAAGTAAACTGAAGTATAACCCCAATAAGCTGATAAAAGCCTCAATAAGGGGGAAACCTGGCAGTCCATTTTAAGGTATAAGGTATTCAGTACTACACCAGTGTATCTCGGGAGGAATAACATCACTCCTTAAGGAAAGCACCAAGAAGGTAAGTGAGGAGACTTATAAGGCCACGCATGCTCCTCTGGGAAATATGCAAATGAGGAAGATGGAACAATACCTCTGCAGTGCCACCTATTGGATGGCAGCATTCCTTCAAATCAATGCTTAACGCTTTATATAGGTCTGTAGAGCAATGATTGGGAATTGAAAACCAAACCAGAATCCATACATGGACAGCTTTGGGGGTTTTATTACCCACAGAAGCATGGATGGCCTTATAATCTCCTCATCTTCTTGGTGCTCTCCCTAGAGAGGCCTCTCACGTCATAGGCCTCTCACTAGCCAAGCCAGGATCCTACTGCACACTGATGGGGGGCAAAACCCTCCAAACAGGATTCTGCTTGGTTTTTAATTCCCAATCATTGCTCTACAGACCTGTATAAAGGGTCAAGCATTGATTTGAAGGAAAGCTGCCATCCAATAGGTTGCGCTGCATGAGTATTGTTCCATCTTCCTTATTTGCATACCAGTGTATCTGTTATCTATAGTGATGGCACAGATGCCATGTTTAGAACAGTACTTTGTTGTTTTTGACTCTATGCCCTATCTATATGGCAGTAGAAATATTGCCAAGGCAATAAGAAAATTGGTCATTGTGACTGAATACTGCTGTTCTGTATGTTGCTCAGCAGAACATACATTCCTAATATAAAAACAAAATCATACGGTAATGACATTTGCTGTACTTTATAGAAAAGTGGCACAGACATTCTGTAAATACCTTTGAAGCCAAATGTGCTTAACTAATTAATTTGGTCTTGCACATAATATCACTTCAGTTCTATTTTCTTTAGAATTGCAAAATGTTACAATACAATGAGACCTCCTAATCACAGGCACACAGACCGCATTAGTTGGCATGGCTGCCATTTGAATAGTTATTGTAAAGTTTTTTGAAAACTTTATTTTGAAATTGAAGAAAAGTTTACAAAAAACAACCAGAATCCTCCAGTTTTATTGCATTATGTACTAAAAATGACAGCGCATAAATATAACATTTGATGATATATTGCTGCATTATTTTCTCCTTTCTTCTTATTTTTTTTAAGAGAGGAGAAGATACAAAAAAAAATCATTCAAGTCAGTGTATAAAATCTGAAACATTTGCACCTAGTATCCAAGATGGATAGGCTATTGCTTGCACTAATAGCTCATTCTTTAGCAGCGTACTGTATTGTGATCCGTAACATGGACATGGACACTATTAGTAGGAAAGACCTGCGGTAAATGATGGCAAAAGCAGAATGCCCTTCAAAATTAGTTTGAAGAAAACAGAAGTTTTCTATCAATTCGCCGGTCTCACACGGATGGGTCTGCATACAGCGACCCTGCGTATTTGTGGACACTAATGCGCAGTGAGATTTAATGACATGGGTACCTGCAGCCTATCAATTGCGGACGGGCTCTTTAATAGAAGCCATCCATGCTGAATCTGCACAAAATAAAACGTGCTGCGATTTTAATTCCTCTTGGGGACATCGTAACCGGTATCCGCTCATCTGAGTGGATATGCGAATGTTCTATTTTTTTAATGTGTGCGGAATACTGCGGATCGTCTGTGCGGGTGACAATCGCAGATTCTGCAATTCTAATCCAGTCATGTGAGACCGGCCTTAGGTAGACTACCGTCCTCCCTACTCCCACTCCCCACTATTGGTGAGTCAGAACTCAAGGCTGTTCATCAGTTCAACTACTTGGGGTGTCTCATCTCCTCAGCTGCCATAATTGATAAAGAGATCAACTACAGACTGGCATAGGCAAGCAGTGCATTTGGCAGACTATAAAAACAAGTATGGTGCTACAAACACCTGAAGAAAAATGGCACAAATCACCAGCTTTGAAGCCAGGCTGTTTAAGACACAATTACATTGGGCAGAACATATTTCCAGGATAGAGAATCACCATCTGCCCAAGACTGTGCTGTGACCAGCTCAGAATCGGTCACCGAAACAATTGGGCACTAAAGAAAAGGTTAAGGATTCTCTGAACAAGTTCCTTGAAGCCTGACATATTGATTTCAACCACTGACCTACTCTAGCCTTCGATCCCAAAGCATGGAAATACATCACCTACTAAGCTGACTCATTTTTTAAGAACTTCGCTGGGCTGCACTTAAGGATAAGAGGAGGCAGAGAAAGAACTTTGCTGCACTGAATTCAGGACAAACGTTCCCCTGCAATCATTGAGTTCAGATATGTCTTTCCCAAATTGGTCTCATCAGCCACCAGTAAGACTGTAGTAGACGTAGACAGCTCCCGTCTAAATCTTTGTTCATTATGTCATGCCATACATACAACGGGTGGACCTTCACTG